>NC_046610.1:15380254-15701026 GCF_900324465.2 Anabas testudineus | reverse complement strand
TATTCCTAGAGCCACTTCACCAGCGTGGAGGGTACAAGAAGGTACAACTATTTAAATCAGCTCTAAAGTCATTCCAGAAACGCACCAGAACCAAACGGAATTTAAAACCAAGGCCGCGTTCAAAAGGAAACAAAGGCAGCACAACCAACCGTGACCCTGTTGGCAACACTAACAGCGATGGCACCAATCCACCCTTTCATTTCATGCCTCTGTTTACATCATTTATCCTTTTCGAGCGGTACATCGCTGCCAATATTTAGCAATTTAGACAGTGATTGTCGACGACACCCACAGTCTGCAACAGTAACTATCCTGTCTGCAACATACTTACATCTAGGAGGCTAGGAGCCACTGCTCAACAACAGCGCTCAAATTCACTTGATTAATGCAGGGCTGTTTGTTGTTCTGATTTATGTCCTCCTGAAAAAGTCTGTTTTAAGCACATACTGTATCTATGTTTCATCTATGAAACTAATGTTTCATAAGTTGAGTCTATTTTCAAGCTGTCATGAGTACTTTCATATGCTTTCTCAGCCAAGATTATTAGGATAGTGTGAGATTAGAGTGGGTGAGGAGCTTTGCAGAAGTAAAGTGATGGTGCTTGTGCACCAGTGTCTCGTGTGAACGTCTTACACACATTATATAAGATGAATAGAAAGGAAAACGAAAAAGGAAATGATGTCCCTGGCCACCTGCAGAAAATATCTGATCCCAAGCCAAAAGGGCCAAGAATGAGCTGCAAGGCTCCTGGATCACAGGCCTGTGAACAACAGGCAATCTCACACTCAAGCTGAATCAACAGCTGAATGTTGTTCATCGTTATTCTCTGATGATACAGCCTCGGATTCTTTCCTTTATAACTAAAGCCAAGGCAAAGTTTATTATTACAACATTCAATGTGAGTGTCTCAGTATTATACCGTTTGACTTTTTAATTAACTCAGCAGGAGGGGGATGAAGTCATTACCTTAAAGCAGCCTTTGTGATGAAATGCAAATTGTAGTCAAGTATCATTTCACGTTCTGGCTTTGAAGGGACGGCTGTGGGCATCAGTCAGTTGGCAGGATTTAGGTTTATTTTTGACGATGGGTCCAGAGGGAGAGAGGATCAGAGACTAGGAAAGCTGTGAACTGAAGCCAGGTCCACTTCATTTTAGCAGCACATCTAAGTATTTATGGCACTCAAAGACAACTGTATGAAGTGACTTGAAAATATATTCAAGGTCTTTTCACAGCAAAGGTAATATGGTTTGTTGATTTTGCGATGTGCATCACGCATTAAAATAGCCAGCGATGGAAGAAACAATTTTTCTCCCATTTGGGGCAGAAAGTGTGTGTGAATTATTCTGGAAAGGCGCCATAACAAGAGATACAGACAGAGAAAGAGAGGAAGATGAACTGATGCATGGAAAGAAACCAAAGCACATTACTCAAGCCTTGAAATGACAGATTCACACTCTTTATTTCTATCTCAGAAAATACTGTGTGTGGTTGATGTATTTACCTCGGACAGTGTTCATCTTTCTCTCTCTCTCTTAGAGTGTGTGTGTGTGTGTGTGTGTGTGTGTGTGTGTGTGTGTGTGTGTCAATGCCACGACCAAGGCTGCTGTAAAGTTAGTTGGCAGTACCACGGCTTGTGAATTAGGCTTTTGTCACAATTTCCACCCTTTCACTCACATGCACACTGTTGTGTCTCAACAGTTGACCTCTTGCTAAGCTACGCCCTCCAACTTACTGCTGCTGTGATTTTCAAAGTTTCTGTGGTAGATTTATTACTCAACATTTACAATTCCTGAAACACTGGGTGTCCAACTACATAAAAACTGGAGTTTATATTGGTTCTGTCGGCTACAATGACAGCTGTCCTGGAAGAGTTTGTTAGTTTTAGCAGACTAACATTGAGTCCATGTACTGTTTTACTTTGACAATGGAGAATATGGACTAACTGATTCTTCAAAGTACTCTATGCTAAAGCTGTCTGAATCCAATGCGGCACAGCTGCCAATGTTATGCAGTTAATATGTAACTAGTTATCAGGGTTTTCCAGGTCCAAGAGTTATTCCGATGACACATCAAAATAAAAGGTTAAACTATAAATGCTTTATTTCCTCTGTTTTATTTGGAGAAGTATTAAATAAAATATTAAATATTGTTAAAATAGTAAGTTCCTGTTGTGTTTCCCAGGGACCAAAATATTCCCTAAACAGCTACAGCTGCTGTATTGCTATTGTAAACAGCTACAAACTCACCTCTTCACTTTGTTTTTCACAAACGTGTATGTAGTTACTGGAAAGGACGACCCCTGTCAGCAGTGATCGATCACTTGGGGACCAACCATTAAAAGGTGACATTGACAAGTTGAAACAGCTTTTTGTGTTTGTTTTTTTTTCACTGATACTCGACTTCAGCTCCTCAGAGGACTATGATGTAATTAGCGTCCTATAATTTAGGAGGGAGCTCATTTTTAGTTGTATTAGTTTTTGAGGGTATTTGCTTAAAGTTAAGGACTCAAATAACGTTTGTAGGATGCATCATTGATCGTGTGTTTGCCTGAGCTGTAAATATTAGAAGAACTCTCAGACCAACACTTTGCTGTAGGACACAGCACCTCTCAGTATTGTTTGGCTGTACAGCAGTACATTTGAGGAGCTGGGAGACAGAAATAAATGGATTCTATTTCGAGACACCTGCTATGTCTAGACAACCCAGATATGCCAATACTTGATCTGGCACACTGACACTGGTGGCCTTTATACCTAAATCTCTCCTTTGGCCCTGAAAGATTATACTTGAGCATATGCGGATGGATGTTTTGTGCCCCTGGGTTGTTTGATGAGATGAAAAGAAACTCTCCTCTCTCAGCTTTTATAAATCCCACTTGCTTAGGGAAAGAAGTACCCACTATGCCTGGCCCTAGAGGGGGTGTTGTCACGCAAAGAATTTCCCTTCTGCTTCTCTGTTCTCTTCCAGAAATGCTCGCACAAATCTCACCACACAGTAGCTATCCCCACACTTACACAACGGGCTTTGGCGTTTGTGTGAAAAGTGTGGAAAATACCACCTGCCACCTTTTAAAGCTTATGCGTGTCTCTTGGCCCACAGTCATCCTCTTTACTCTGACTGGTAGAAGTTTCTCTTGCAGCACAGAGGAGGTCTGGGTTCTGAATCGGGCCTTGGTATCTTGGCACAAAGAAAACCAAGCGTCTACTCAGGCGGATGTTCTGCCTAAAATACTCCAGGAGATCCAGGAGCCATTGTCAATGACTAACTTCAGAAACGAAAATGCTGTCATTGCTAAGAAAGCCTTTGGAGAAATGTGTCAATGCTGACTCATTCTGAAGCTGAACACATCCTGAGAGGGAAAAATCTTTAGCATTAGGGAAGCAAAACTTTTCCACTTAACAGCAATTTTGAACACATCAATACATCAGCATCAGTATCAGCAGAGGCAGGGCTGAAAAATCATTCCGCACCGTTCTTTTCTTCTTCATATTGTATTTCTGAGTGCAGATTTGTAATTCATAGAGACACATCTATATAACTGTACACCCATGGGTCTTTGAACGCTTCATCTTTTGTCTTTCTGTTTACCCACCGACCGTGGATGTGAAATAAAGTGAACTTATTTGAAACAAAAACATGCTGTTGTTCCAGTTTTGGGAGGAAAGTAAGTTGCTGTGTGTTGCCATACGAAATCATGCCCCACCTCCACAGGCATAATACAGTATGTTCAGCCACCTTCCGCCAGGTAGCAGAATAAAAAAAAAAACGGGCTTCAGCTGCCTGCTTGAGTGATGCTGCTGTGCTCCTCTCTGGCTGCTCCTCTCTCCCCCTCCCTGTTCAAATTCCTGTTAACCATTCGCACTTGATGACTCTGGTATTTCAGACAATTTAAGGGCCCTCTCCAGTAGAAAGGACTGTGCGATCGAGTGTGGCAGAGAGCTAATTGAAGTCTTCTGACACCATTAGCAAACTGCCGTCAGGCTGATAGCCAGTCGTATAACAAGAGGCTGACGGTGGAGGAAGAGAGACAGGGAGGCAGCTGATGATGAACAACACAACACGGATTTCTTTCGCACGGGTCAGACCATGTTTCTCTTATCAGGTTGGAAAACAGCAGGCAGTTACAAGGGCAGATGTGAATGGAAATGCATCCGTTCACACACACACTGTAATGTTCAGTATCTCCTAACGAACCCTCTATAATCATACAGCTAGTTCACCTCTTCTTTACTGTGAAGCAGCATGTACACTGGTGCACTACTCTGTTCACAACAAAGCTGCTTTGGTCTTATCTACAAAGGTCATTGAATACAGTGACCTGCTACTTTCTGTCACGCACTGGCCTTTATCTCTGTGGCCCATGATAATACACCATGACTGTTGCCTTTGCTGAAAGGCCTAACAGGCTGAACTGCTGAAAATGGGCTTTGTAGTAGGATCTCAAAGAAAGGACACTGAGACAGAGTCTGTGTATTTTTTCTGCGATGTAGGAAACTTAAAGGAACATTACACAACAATAGACAATGCATGAATGTGCATCATAATTTGCTAATTAGCGTGCCGGCTCCATCACCATGGCAGTTAATCAGTGTGGACACCAAACCTCCAGCCCTGGCAGCGTTAACAATATTAAACCATTACACTATCCCCCAGTCTGGCTCGAGAAGTGCCACAGAAGGAGTCTAAACAGGCCAGTAACATGCTGATCCATGCCATCGTCTCCCCCACTGTGCTTGCGGATTTGATTTGGCTGTGGCTGTCTTTATTTCCCCTGGGCTGCACTGCTATCACAGCGAGGCAAGGAGGTGAGCCATCTTGCTGAATGGAAATGCTCCCATAGATGTGCAGTATTTGAGCGACTAGCCCCTGGGACCAATACTGGTTAATGGCTATCTGCCTGACTGGGCATAGAGAGTTAGCGAGGCCAGGAAGTGAAGATGGGGAGTGTAGGAAGGTGACAAAGCTCGGTCGGTCTGTCTGTCTTCTCAAGCATAATACTATGTAGAAAATGTTTATGCATACTTATCAGTTTATAGTGTATATGTTCGTGTGTGTACTGTCCCCCGCCCTCATGTCTTTCTACCTGTGGCCCTAATGAAGGCTGCATGCAATTAGATGAGAGATGTGGTCAGATAATGGAGGAAGTAATTACTCAAGTGCTCAGGAGCTGCTGTTTAAGAATGACATTATTGATCGGCCAGATGCAGCAGCATGGCACAGGACAGAGAGGGACGCAAATCTGAAGAGGGGAGAGGAGGAGAAAAATTAGCTCCTAAAATAAACAGCTCGTGTGTCTGGCTGAGGCATGAGGCACGCAGGTGAGCAGCGTATGCACTCACACACACACACACACACACACACACACACACACACACACACTCCAGCTGAGCAACTTCTCTCAGTAGAGAACATCTGCAGTTTTGCGAATGTGTAATGATCCAATAGCTCCACTGAGGGGGAACTTTTCTGGACTCAATGTTAATGTAACTTTATGCAAAAAGGACAAATTGGATTAAATTGAGAAAACACTGAGTCCTCGTCTCCTACGTCAACACGTCATAATCTGACAACTTATGTTAGCACAGTCTCCATAAATAAAAAAGTGAAACTGGAGTTATTGTTGGTCAAAACCACAGTGTCCGCTCTACTTCACACCACTTGTTAGAGCTTTAAAATGATACAGTACACTAAAATAGAATAGTTAGGGCTGAAACAGTTTGCGGGAGCTGGCTGCCTGTTGTTAGTTCTTAAAATAAATGGCATGTAGTTATAGTTAACACACGTATGAACATAAACTGCACATGCACCAGACACACAACACAATTCACAAACATAGATTATCCTGACCCGCAACACTTTGTCCCCAGGAGCAGTCGATACGTTTTATTGATTCCCTCTCAGACAACAGCATGTAAGACATATTCTCTTAGTTCTTGCCCATGTTAGAGCATTTTTTTTGGCTTTAGCAAGGTACCACGACTCGACACCGAAAATAACAGCCCACCATTAACTCACAAGCTGACTTCCTTTTTTGTACATACACACACACGGGCCCTAATCTCCACCACAAACACTTGCTTCCGCCATAAGGCAGTATCCCCTTGACATTCTGACATAAATCTCCCATTCGGCAGGCAAACAAGGTGGTAACTCCAGTTGTTAAATGCCACCGGGACTCCACACAGCATAGGTAATTATAGACCTAGTTCTGCCCGCTAGCGAGCTGCAGAGTGTGTATGAATGCGTGTGTCAGTTTGTATGTGCGTCACCGTGTATGAAGGCTTTGTGTGTGTGTGATTGCAGGAGCTTTAGCTTTTCATTAAAACAGAAGGCCTGGCAGACCTGTGCTTCAGCGGTTTTCCCCAGAGGCTTCCTTTTTCCCAGTAGCTCAATGCGATCAATTTGCCAACCTGGGGAAGGGAGAGATAGATATGAAGGAGTGAACTGAAGGAGGGGTGGATGGATAGAGATAGAGAGAGAGAGAGAGAAAGACTGGCCGGGACTGAAGCATGGCAAACAGGATTCATGACAGAAAACACATCCATCAAATCCTTTCAGTTTTGCCAGGAGGCCTCCTGTGGGTGACTGAGGAAAGCTGAACAAAGAAGAAGAAGAAAAGAAAAGAGAGGAATACTAAGAAAAGATGACAGTAAAAGCAGTCTGCTTCTGGCCTCCATCGCTACCGCTGTATCACTCAGTGTGTGTAATGACTGCAGCCACCTCACATGTTCAACCTGTTCTTCTTCACAAGCATCATAAAGCACTAACACTGCAAGTGCAATGCAAATACATTAACAAATAAATACTATGGGTTCCCATTCTCAATACACGTTCTTAAAAGACGCATTGATAAAACAGCGCCAGTGATGCATGTTGATCTCTGTTTGCTGTTTTTGTGAGCACTGGGTAACACAAGTAAACACACTGCACCGCAAACTGTGGCTAATCATTATTGACAGAAGCCCATTAAAACCTCGTTACAATCCCAGCCATACAGTAACAGCAGCACGCTGTGGCCAAATAAAGCGTTCTGTAGTTCGCTGGAGTGGTGGTAGGCCTAATGGAAAAGTTCAAACCCTTTCAGCGCAGAAAGGAACTCACTGTAGCTTCACCTTATTCTTTACATCTGGGTCCATTCAGCCAAGCTCAATAATTGGCCATACTGCGTCTCAAGGTTTTGATTAAATTGAAAGAAAATGATCCAACAAACACAATGTTTGGGCCGAGTAATTAATAATTCAGTTTGTATCTCTGCCAAAATGTGAATGAAAAGATTATTGATGCATAAAAACAAAAATCTGTCTGCTGTGTCATATTGGACAAACAAAACACATTTTGTTGAGATTCAATTGGAGAGACTTTTTAAAAGAGGCTTATCCATCTTGAACGTTGGGAGGTTTGAAAAGCTGCGGTTCTCTAAGTGGCTCTCAGTATATTGTTTCTGTCTTGAAAGCACTTCCTGCCTTCCTTCATGCACAATGCCAGTCACGAGTCCCTGGACACGAGGAGGATGAAGATATTCCCTGCGTAAAATCGACCAACACACCCAGTCTCACACCTCTTAATTGCTACATAAGAGCAAGAAAAGTGTCAGTTGCATTACTTTTAAAACTATGAGTAAATCAAAAACCTTTTTCTTAGTATTTGTTGTTCCCAGTCTCGCTGTTAGAGATGCTCCATATCAAAGCCAGCGGGATAATACAGATCAATAGAAGGTGTGTATGCTTTGTGTGGGTGTAAAGATTTGTTGGTTGCAGGAGTGATTCTCACCAAATAATTATTCACCAAACACTCTCGTCTCTCTTTCCTTCATCAAGGGGAAGTTTTGTTCATATCCAAAAACAAAAACAAAAAAATTTGCAGCTGCTTTGCAGCAGACATTGCCTTTACTGATTGCAGAGGTGCACTGCTTGACACCACTTATTGTATCACTAGACTTACGATAGGAAGCGGAGATGTCAGACAATAGTTCTGACAAAAGGAAGTGACTCAGCAGTCCACATCACTGATGCTATGTTGCAGATTTAAGTGGTGGAGCAGTGATGGGTGTGTGATAACACAGTGCAGGAGAGATGTGCATCGCAGCATCAGATCAGATAGAAAAGGCAAGAGGTAAGAGAGAAATTTGCTTCTATGATTACAAAACTGGCGTTAGTGCTCTAGCTAAAACCTGAACAACAGGGTCAATTTGATTTAGATGCTTTTATGTTTTCAAGTGTCTGATAACATTACCACAAAATGTGCTCTTACTGTTTGACTGACAGCAAAAGCAGCCTCGGTTAGAATATTCAAAATCCAGGGGAGGGGCGTAAAAAGATTATAGTAATCTGAATATCTACAAAACAACAGAGAGTAATCATAACTATAGAACTAACTAAAAGTGCAACTGACATTTTAATGTGTTGTTTAGCTCCAAGCACTAAAATCTTTCATCCATGGGGAATAATTTTCCCTCATAACTTTTTTCACGAGGCAAACTTTCATTAAACCTGATTGATGAAATTACAGTTTTTTGACCCAAGTGGCCACAGTGCTGATCCTCTGACACCAAAAGGATATAGTCGACTTGTCCTGAGATGACTCAGCATGGCTTTGTTTTAAATTTGCTCCAGGCTCGATGCAATTTTCTGACAAAATGACGAGTTACCTTACGAGAAAAGAAAGTGACTTTGGCAAACGTAGTGTTTTAGTGGGGAAACAGGAAACAGTGTTGTAAACTTGGAATGTGACATCCAGTTCAACTTTGTTATTAACTTCCCTCATAACCATCCGCCCAGCTGTAAACACAATTGTTCCTCAATCAAAGGTAGATCACAGAACGCAATAGCTGCCGCGGTCCAAGGAAAAATCAAAGGAAGGAATCATGGAAACACACTTGTGCAAACATAAACAGTGAGATTGTGTCAGGAAAGGGAAAAGAATTGAACAGATCTTTATATGTAGGGCTGGATCTCGAATACATGGCTAAGGATATAAAGGGTACTGTGCCTTTTGAAACAGAGAAATAGATCATGATCCCCAGGGATAAACCATCCACATCAAACGAGATAACAAAAATCTGTTCAGACTTAGTCAAGTGGTTTTCCTCTAGTAAAACTAACTATAGCAAATGTACTGTTCATTTCAAAGATGTTAAATACTACATACATGTCGCCTTTTAAGCTACATTAACCACTTCTTATACTGTACGCCACTTTGGATACAGGAAAAACACTACACTGCCATGCTTGTTACTATTTTTACTTGATGAGACATTTCCAGCACTTAGTGTTGTTTCTCTCCACCTGGCAAAACCAATTTCTATATTTACTTTCTATAGCTCTGTTTTTTTGTTGCCACTACATCACGGCTGTTCAGCTGACGCTCCATCCTGTAGGTTCGACACGTGGTTGAATGAATGAATGGTTTTTCACCACAAATAGGCTACTAGTGAAGCCTAAAATGACACCTTGAGAGCAGGTTCTAGTTGCAGGAGCTCAAACTAAAACAATTTAAAAGCTCATTAAGGAGGATGAGACCTACAGAGACACCTTCAGACGTGTGGGCATGTGGCCCATGGTTAGTATAAAAACTGATTATACAGTAGCCGCTGTGGAGCAGAATGACTGAATGGCACAAAGTGGAGTGAGCATGTTGTAAGTAGGAGACTACACAGGTCTACACGGGTCTGTTTTGTCAAGCATTTCATTTCTGTGTTGCCCCTCCTCATGCAACACAATCACAGATGCACAATTGTTAACCAATTATGCTGGTTTCTAGAGAAAATAGAGAAAGAGTCAGCCTGTTTCTTACTGGTCTTTTCACTCTGCATCTTATTCTCATGGTCTTTCTTTGTCTCACTCAGTCAGCTATATTTTATTTTATTTTCTTGGTTCCACAGGCATTCTTGGTGGTGCGGGCGTAATTTAAGGTGACTGATTTGACCGTTGAGCCTTTGGCAATCCGTCTTCTCAAGCATCTATTGATTTCGACTATCGCTTAGATTAGAGCTATGTTGAAGACAAACAGTGCTCTTACTTCAGCAGACGAGCCCTGCTGAGGCTGTTAGACGAAAACGTAAAAGTCAGCGAGGAGCATAACCACTAGATTCACTTTCAGACAAGCTTGGCTGTTTCAAGTGTTAATATCAGTGGGTGAATATACTTCTGGCATTTTGTCAAGTTGAGAAAATATTTTGGTTGCTTTAACAGATTCGTAACACACATCCGTTTGCGTCCATCAGTGTCTCCACTGCACCATCCCTCCAACCATCCACCCACAAATGGAAACTCCTCTCATTTCCAACAAGGACACCACTTAACACTTTTAATTCACTGGGATTGTTTTTGCGGGGATGTATTACTGATGTTTGTTTTAGTGTCTCTCTGTGTTCGTGACTTATTAGCCGAAGGATAATGGATGAAAACTCTTTTGTGTTTTCTCTCGCCGGGGAAATGATCCTTGTCGCAGGGTCATGGAGGTGTGGAGCACTGATAGAGGCCATTTTCATCATTAATGGACAGGGGTATCATTTATGAAGGGTAATGCCTTTGAAGGGGACATCAGTAGAGCCTAATGATCTGACCAGCACTCTGTTTGAAGCAATCCTCTACTTGGTGACATTTAGACTCACACCTTAATGAGGTGCTTGGAGTGATGAATAGTAAGCTCATCAAAGTTATATGACACATGAATATTATCTGACTGAATACAGTATTTGAGATTGGGCTTTGGTAAAATATACAGCCCTGTTCCCACCAGTTTTAACTGACTGAGGCTCGCTCACAATAAGGAAAGGCAATTCCAACCTCCACCTGTGTGTGTGTGTGTGTGTGTGTGGAGAGGGTAATGCGCCAAAAGGCGTGCAGTCGGCCGAAAAGTCAGAGGATGAGCAGAAGAACACACACACAGCCGTAAGTTTAATTAAATTGAAACATTTTGTAAACTTTAATCATCAACCCAGCCACATCACAGGTTGACTCAAATTTTTTCTTTTCGACTTCTCTGTGAAACTTTTCTAGATTTAATTCAATGGTTTGTATCTGTATCTGAAAACTCATTTGGGGATTTCAGTTCTGTCCTCCTTCCTTTCTCTCTTGCAGAGGTCAAAATAACCACAATCCTTTCTTCCTTTTCTCATGCCCTTAATTATTCATTAGAAATGAGAAACACGTCATGCATGCACATTTGCGATTGCTTCCTCGCACACATATGCTTGGCTGTACACACACCGTCTCCCCCTCTCATCACTGCCAGATTAAGGGCTCCACAGAACCCTGTAAACAAAAGTATAAATCACAGAGCCTTCTCCTCAACCACCTTAGTGAAATTCATGGTTCTCAGCTTCACTAAATCACAGAGGATGAGTGCCCAGGCAAGGCTAGAAGGCTAATACACACCGTCCATGAATACCATCAGCAGCGAGGTCAGTCCTGTATGTCTAAACATAGTCAATTCAGAGATGGATGAGTCAGAGCCGAGCCGAGATGAGACGAGAACACCTATAAGGCTGCAGACTGTCTCGTAATTGCACACAGAATTTAGGTTGAAAATGTAATACCAAAGGACAATTTGAGGAAGTGTGAAAGGGGATGGCACTCACAAACACTTTAGTGCGTCAGCCTTAACAATAGAAGGTTAGAGGAAATGGGTTTCCTTCCCTCTGTGGCACTGGAAGTGTGTGTATGGAAACGCCAATGAACTTAACTGCAGAACCTATATAGCCGTGTATTAGCATGTTATTTCCTTTTGGAAACACGTGTATGTAGTACATGAAGTACTACATCCCTGGGGCTTATTGCAGTGTTTTAGTGTTATTGTAGCGCTGTTGTTAAGGTGGAATGGCATTTGGCTAGTCTAATTTCCTGTCTAATGTAGCTACTGTGATTGGGTAGTTAAATGCAGGAGACCTCAGAACTTAGTGCTGTGCCTGAACCAGACACACAGGGTTAATAATGTGTGGTTACGAGGTTTGAGAAACCAAACCATAAAGATTTTGGACAGCGCTCAGATAATAGTAATAGTAATAGCAATGATCTGACTTGATCTCAATCACTGGTTAACAAATGAGATGATGCGAGATGATTGTAATTATAAATTATAGATTATAAATCTTTTAGAAATAATGAGAGACGTGAAGTAAATAAATAAAAACAGACCCAATCACCAGATTGTGCTTCCCCTGTAATTACCTTAATTACTTCCTTTATATACTTAAGATATATACCAACTTGAAATATCTGGCAGTGGAAGTATTCTGTCTGTAAGCATTAGTGTGAAGCAGTTAATCAGAGAGAGGGTCAGCTTTTTTTTTTTTTTTTTTACTGAGAAATAAAATATCTTTAGAAGCAATAACCTCATTTAGGAGCCAAATTAAAGGGTGTGTTTGAGCCCAGCAATGTTGCAATAACACATCAGCAACTGCAAAGTGCAAGCAAATAGAAGAGACTAATCCACAGCATTAGCAGACACCGGCGTCAAGTTTGAGCATGATTCTACATTTGCTAAGAAGGTGGGCCAGCCACCCTGTAGTCTCTGAGCCAGATTAGCTCCCTGATTTTGCAAAACATGTCTCTGATCTCCTCAGAGCTGGTTTCAGAGCGATAAACCCTCTCTCAAACATAAATTTGTCCCGCATCAAAGCTGCTGACAACACAACCGGGCTCACAGGAGACATAGGATATCTATCCAAACGTTGTGTTTCACCTATTTATAGTCCAAACAAAAGATAACAAGGATCCCTGAGATGGTTGTTCCTTTACAGATTAAAGAGAATAATGGCTAGATGGCTAAGTATAGCTACATTTACAGTATTCTGCACATTTCAATAACATAATCAGAATGTGATCAATGATAGCAGATTGTTTACAAAGGCCACAAGCTTCTAGTTTTCTGTGCACAGCCAGCAGTGGTGTGACTTCAGGCATCATTTTGCTTTTGTTAGGCACAAAGTTTTGTTGCTGTTTTAGAATTTAGAGGCCAATAACGTGATTGCTGATGAAGCTGATGATGCATCTTGTTACTGATTGGACAGTAATGAAGATCAAGGTGCTTACTTGAAAGTGATTCATTTCTGTAATGAGTAAACACAAGGTGATGGATAGGCGTCCGAGACTCTTCCTAAAGCGAAATATTTACCTGTAAGTGCCTTAATCCTAGTTTTTTCCCTAATCTTCCCTTAACGTATTTTCTGCTAGTGCTTCAGGTATTTAGTATTGTTCTCCTACTGCACTGTTGGACTCAACTCAAACTGTTTTTAAGCAGCAGTGCAGCAGAACCTGAGATACCGTCTTTTTTTATTCCATTTATTCCTTTTCCTTGTCGAAATCTGCTGCCGACATCGTTCTCTTTGATGTCAGTAGTGACAATACTTTCATCCCACAACTCTCTAGTCTCAAATCCCTCAAAATCCTGCTCCTGCAAACTGCAGCAGGAAGCTGCACAACAATCAAGATTATTCAGTTGCATCCTTTTGATGCCTGTAAAAGCCTGTAGATTATGGTGAGAGTGATGGCAAAGCACAATACTACTTAATGCCTCAATGTTCGTGTACTAACTGCTGCTTTTTCTAATCACGTTAGGGTCACTTCTGCTTCAGCGAAGCTTCGTGTATGGCAGTATAACGACAGGCCATTTCTAACTGCGACATTGGGTGTGCCAATTATTTGCATTATGGCTCCAAAATGTCAGGAAATTTTTCACTGTGAATTTTCCCACTGAGGCGTGATAATGCTGACGAATTGCATGTTAAGGTTGTGGTGAGAAAACCTGAGAGCTGTCAGACTAACAAACAATAAGTCATTAACCTTTCCTGTCCGCATTTTTTTTTTTCGCTGTCTGTCACTGGATGTTTTACGTTGTTGCTCTTTTTCATTGAAAAGGTCATTTATGTCACTGGGAACAGCTAGAGCATAATGAATCATTCATGATCAGCTTCTTCACAAGTTGACACACGCTAAGTCACTGATGACTATAGAAAAATAATTTACTTACACAGTAACGTGGTATTAAAAAAAGTTAAATAGTTTGAATAGTTTGTTAAAAAATCTAAGATTTGTACCAATTCAAGCGTTTGACAAAGCAAAACAACAAAGACAAAGTCTCATAAATGTCCACTGTGTTTAATGACGATCATTCACACTCTTATTATATTACTTATATTACCTCATGTTCTTTCTTTGCTTCTCTTCTTGCTAATATTAACTGTGTGAACTTCATGGGTGGAGATTGGATCAGTCTGTGTTTTTATGAATGCGGCCAAGCTTCCAGATCAGCTCATAAATGTGATTCATGACTGTGCGGATGGAGCTGACCTCAAAGTTTGAAAGTCTGAAATAGAAGGCAACGACAGAGACATATGAGGAAGAACAACGTGTGTATCTACTCATGGCATCAGTTTCCAGCGTGGAGTTAGGCATCATGGGTAAACTGGAGTTACCGACACCACTGAATTGTGAGAGGTGGAAACTGTATTGTCTGGTGTGTGTGTGCATATACTGTAGCTTCCTGGCAGCTATAATCATATCTGTGGTGTAGTCCTTTTAGGATCTATAATAAGTGTTTCAAGTTGATAATACATAACTAACTGTGCAGGGCAGTGCTTCATGTCTCTCTGGTTTTATCAGTGGAATTTTTCATTCTTGTTACTTTATATTAAACATTCATTGCAATTTAGATGTGCAAAATAGAGATCTGTTTTTTTTTTCTCTATAAAGCCTGGGTCATGAGAACAGGAATGCTGTGTGATTCTAGTCTTTCCAAATTTTTGCCCCAGGCAGAGATGCAGGAAAAACGAGGACAAGAGAATAATGTGAGTTACCGTAACGCTCGGCCTGGGCTGTGTCTACTAGCACTCTCTGTGCTGTTTTTCAAGGTTTGAGTGGAAAGACACTGGAAAGGAGTGGTTAAAGTTCAAGTGAGCTGAAGGTGTGGCAGTAGGAGTGGAGAAAATCAAAGAAACCTGACTATTAACCTGACCTAGAAAATCCCGTGCTGAACTGAGGACAGTCGTCTGTGAATACTATGTTGGATACTTACCTGATTGGGTAACTGTGGGACGTTGCTGCTTCATAAAGTGACATAAAGAGTCTCCACAGGTTTCATTCTCCACAACAACAGCAGTGGTTTATACACTCGCAGGTATGCATGAGAGTGTAAAATGGCCACTGACTGTTGCATGTTGAAACATGCAATAATCTGTCTAACAACTCGAGATAAAGTCGCATTTCTCGCAACAGTGAATATGAATAAATTATCTTATCGGTTTTGCTGTTCGGGAAAACCCAGGAAACTACTGCCTGTGCTTTCCCTTTGGGAATTTCAAGCAAGTAGTAACTGGAGGTGTTACACCTTTCTGTCAGCTGGTGTATACCAGTGGGTAGCTTGTTTACCACCAAGACAAAGAAAGAACAGAAATGATGTTAAGATGCTAATCCAGATTTTTACATATTTAAAAAGAGAAATGAATATGTTTATTCCAACTGAGCCGTATACAACATATATCACTACTGAGATCATTTAGAGTTAAGTGTGAGCAGGACTTAGATTCTTTAATCTTGTGGAGGCTGAGCTTCAGTGGAGCTTTGGGAGAGTTTTTACTCATTTATACATTCAGCTTCTAAATTCCAGGTCATTTTTATGTCGCTTTGGATAAAAGCATCTGGCAAATAACCACTGTTTGAATAATTTTGGAGACGCAAGTGACCCATACAACAAAAGTGACCTCAAGGAAAGGTCGTATAACTCATTCTTTGGTTTGAGCTTGGTGACGCTGCATCTTTGGTGCTTTCAAACTATTTAATAAAAAATTACAGTTACAGATTCCAGCCACTAAAAATATATAAAATCCTTTATTTGAAAACCTCAGAGCTTCAGTTTATATTTCCATTTAGTCATTTGGTATACTTTTTTATCCAAGGAGATGGGTGAGGTTTTGGAATATGCATCTCTATGAACAAGTTCAACTGAAACAAACATCAGCAAAGAGTTATGCAGTATTTTGGTTCACTGCTAACTTATGATTCAGTTAACATTTTTTGATATGGAAACACAGTATCGTATAGTTTCAGTGATGTTCTCCCCAACTGTTGTGGTCACTTTGATGTTCAGCAGTAAAACTTGAAGGATCGAATAAATGGAGGTATGAATCAGACAATAGATGACTAATACAGGAGTGAAAGCACGGACACAACTCTAAATTAATGCTGAGTGGCTGATAATAAAATATAAAAAAAGACTGCAAGGGCAGGGGTCAGCAGTTGCAGGAAGCAGTAATGAAATGAATGTGTTGCATTAAGAGTCAAGTATAATGACGTGATTGTGTGTTCACAGGATGATGAACTGGTACAGTGAGGTCTCGAGGAAAATACAGCAAGTCAAGTGGTGATGAGAGCCAGCCTGCTGACTCAGTGTGGACAGATCAAGTGTGGGAACAGCATTAAAATAAACAGGTTTCTGAAAATCACAGGTTGTGGTGTTGAATGAAAGGTGTCTTCTCCCTAAGAGTCATCTAGGCCCACTGAACTATTTCAGTGGTGATTTGCTCCCTACAGTTCTGCACCTCGGAGTAAAACCTGCAGCACTCAGTGAGCTGGACACGACTGTACGTACTGATGCCGCATCATTAGAGCAATCACTTCTAAAGGTCCATCAATTTGTGTATTTGTCTTTACGGAAATAACGAGATGAGTTAATTAAGTTGTTCATGATTTGTGAACAGCTTGTTGTTAGTACCAAATGGCAGGTGTTTGGTTACTACTAAAACTGCAGCATATGGAAGTCATTGTACTTTACAATGTGCTTAAAACATGCATAAGTGATATTTAAAATAATAATCTGTTTTAAATAGAAGTTGTTATATCAGCTGAACTATATGTCAGTTTAAAACTTTCCAGAAAGGTCATTTGGAGCAGTGCTCCTTTAAAAAACTGTTATGCGTCAGTGCATTGCTACAGCACGACACACCCAAAACTGCACAATGATATCAAATAATATGAGCAAACATTGGACTAGTCTGGCAAAGTTGGCATTGGCTCCACATTCCACCAGGACGCTAGGTAAACAGTAGAAATGCTCCAAAGCCATTTGGTTTCATTTGGTCCTTTTTCCTTCCACTGCATGTATTTATTTATTTTCAGCATTTCCTGAAACCTTGTATTACTGCTGTGCAAAGAACTCGATGTTGCTTGAATATGGACAAAAGAAAAGCTAATTACACTGGAGTTCTACATAGAT
Source organism: Anabas testudineus (assembly GCF_900324465.2). NCBI lineage: Eukaryota > Metazoa > Chordata > Actinopteri > Anabantiformes > Anabantidae > Anabas > Anabas testudineus. Next base: position 15,683,814 of record NC_046610.1, on the reverse strand, counting down.
CTGTGCAGCCCTCAAATGAGTTTGTACATACAGGATTTATGCATCTGCACTTAACAGTGCACGTGTTGTGCATGCGCAGCTGTTTTGTATAGATCCCATACAGGGAGACCCTCCCTACAATCTGTGAGGTACTCTAAATTCAAATCTCATTTGTTATGACCATGGATAACCATGGCCGTAAGTATTCTGTCTATAGTAACCACCCGGAGGAAAGGCTAGAATGGGTCATGTCTTGTAGAATATACCCTCTCTGGAAAATCCTCCACTGTTATTTTCAGGATAACAACATATTGTTTGCATGTCTCTAAATGTACATATTTGACCAGCTTGTGTTGTGATTATATAGTCAACAGTTTGCTGCAAAGAAGGTCAATAAAGCTGAATAAAATCATGGAGAAATACATTCGGAGAATTACATTTAGGACAACTAATATCTACCACTTTTTATGTGCTTTGCATTAAATATTCACACGTTACCTCAGGAAAATGTTCAACTTTCATCAAGATTACACATAATCTTTTGCTTTTACCACTACAGGTACAGCATTTCAACAGTAGATAGAGTAACTATCCAACTATGATATATGTGAAAAGAGAAAAGAAAATCCCCAAATGTGTCATTGTGTGATTGAAACAGTGTAATGACAACTAAAGTAAAACACACTGCACAAATTCAATACAAGTTCAGTCAATTCAAAATATTAAGTGTACCCATTTAATTAATTAAACATTAATCACATGGAAACTGTTTCCTTTCCTTTCACATTTCTCACTTTAAAGAGTTATCATTTAACATAAAGAGTTTCAAGCAGCGGCTGCTGGGTAGGATAGGGTACAGTAAGTGTCAGTAAGTCAGTAAAGGAGCTGAAAAGGAGCTAAGCCTTTACTGGATATTGTGCAATATATAATAATACCTTTGCTTGCCCAGTTTTTATTTTTACATTCATTCGCGCTGGTGTAAGTTCTGTGTACTGTGCCAGCCATTGTAGTTTGTGAGTAATATTTTTCAGTTTGACGTGTCTCACATCTTAGAACTCCTCTGTTAAGAGCCATACTGTCACATTTAAACATTAAAACGGTCCAGTACAGCTTATTCCTCTTGGCTCAGCAAACTGGTAAAGTATTAGAGCATTTCAGAATTTAGCATTTCCATTGATGTTTCATTGATGATGAGAAATTAATACTTCAGTGAGATCAAAATTTAATACACGGAAGCATATGCATTTGAAACAGCTGCACTTTGTCCAGAGAATAAAACTTACTGAAGGAATCAATTAACCAAACTTTACATTTGTAGTAACAGCTGTAGACTCCAGCTGAAGTTTTTTGTGACTGGCAATTTAAAGAAATGATTAACTAAGATACTCTGCCCTGTACCTGCTTTCACAACAATAGAAGCCTAAACGTACAGTAAGATTAAATAAATGTGATCCAACTAAGAGTAACACTTACATAAAAACATACTGTTCTTCATTTTCAGCAGACTGTATAACATCTGGAGGCTGCTGCGTAAACATATAAATTAAAGGGTGACTGTGGATCAGTTGGTAGGGCTGTCAGCTATTGTTAGCGGTTCGCTTCCCAGCTTAACTGTGCTAGTGTTACTCAGACATGGTACAGATATGAATGTGCTGAATGTAAAGCTCAAAGTGAGTGAGTGTTTTCCCACTTACAGCATATTTTTACCCTTTCGCCTCTTCCTAAACAAACCTTTGAGTTTGAGTTATGACTGGTGTGTGTGTATCTCACTTTTCCACCACTGCTTTAATAAAACTGGCTAAAAAACTACAACATACGACAAAATCCTCAACCGAGAGCGACTCCTCCTAACGTAACATGTTGCATGTGTTTCCCCCGTGGGTAGTGCCATGGGGAGTTTGAACAACAAATGATGAGCTCATGGCAGTCATCTCTGTGAACGCAGCGAAATGAAGCAACAAGACCAACATCAAAGGCAGTCATACAAGTGTTCGCTTGTGACAGCTTCAACGGCTTCATGAATAGGTCCTCACTCCCGCCATTGAGTTTCTTTCACTTTCTGTGTTTCTCTCGCACGCACACGCTCCCTATCACACACAAGACATCACCCTTCCCCTTGTTGTTCAAGTTCCAGCACGCGCTCCGCAGTGAAAAGATTTCACGGCAATTCCAGCTCACAGTTCTCTAATGATTAACATTCTGCACTTAAGCAACAGTCTTAAGGAAGATACGTGTGCACAGGACCACTATAAGGAGACTACAGTCACCAGAGAGGCGCCGGAGAGAAGCATCAATTCTCTAAAGGTCAGTTACGCTCAAATATAAAATTTAAACATGATCGATGTGAAACAATATGGTGGTGAATCAGTCTGGTATGATGAAGGTTTCATCGTGCCCGTAGAAATGTTGTATCTCTTGCTTTAATGTGATTGGTCTCTGTGTTACAGTGACATGTAAAAGAGCTGATTATGGGGTTCACAGCACTGAATATATTTTGGCTTGTACCTGCTTTCACTCTCACAATGCAAGGTAAGTGAAAGTGTTTTAAACAGGTTTAAACTCATTTTTAGCAGATATATATTTTAAAGGAAAGTCCCAAATCTGTTGCAGACCAGTGGGGGAATGCATGCAAAAGAACGAGGTGGTTCAATTGTACAAATAACTGTTTCTGTGTCTACAGAGATGGTGACACTCAATGTGAGTCCCCAGATCACTGCAGAGGATGGCAAACCAGTTAGTCTACAGTGCAACGTATCCTCCAAGTCTCCGGACAAACTCCAAATCAAATATATGGAGTGGTCCCAAAACCAAACAAAAACAACCTTATGTTCTGTGGACAGCGAAGGAGAAATGACTACAGATAAAAGCAGCACCATGAGTGATTTCCGATGCGAATACAACAACAACCAGCTGTCCCTGATCTTTCAAAAAGTGGAGCCCATGGAGATTGGAAGCTACAGGTGCAAACTGCGGTCCAACCAGGGAGCAACACATGTATATTCAAGGCTGGAATTAGACGGTCAGTCTCTGTTATATTCTTCTTATTCTTATATTCTTATTTTTGCACATTAACAACATTTCAAAACTCTTCTCCGGTTTCCACTCAGAATGCTGTGTGATCGCTGAGGGCCATTTAACAAGTCTTGGTCCTGGCTGCACTTTCAAACACGTCTACCCAGACGGAGAAGTGCACTGGTTTCGCGGCTCCCACCGTGTCTCGGATGAGCCTCTGGAGCACCTCACCACGAAAAGTGTTGAGGAGGGGGGTTGGCTGACCATTTCCAGCTATCTGGACCGGAAAAGTTCAGACGTGCTCTACAACTGTTCCTTGAAGAGCACCAAATCTGGCAGATACATTGCAAGTGCTTTGGTTCACAATCCTAACGCCAGGTTCCTGGGCGCCAGGGGACATGCATCTCCTTTATTGTACAACAGTGAAGTCGCAGCAGTGAGGACAGTTTTGTATATTTCAGTCTTACTTGCTTTTACAGTGAAATAATAAAATTTCCACATCACATCATGGACTGTGATAAGACATCAGGTTAAAACACTGATTAAGAACAAAGAGCTACAGTGCGGTACTTAGATTTAATGCCCTCAGTTAGTCTCGTGTGGTTCAAGGTTCATTATTGTTCCTGTTCACTCTATGCTAAAGTAAACAAGGAAATTACAGACACATCTGTTGAAAGGTGTGTCCCCCATGTGCACACGGCAGTTTACGAGTGACTGCTGTGTGAATGTACACATTCTGCAAGAGCATCGTGAAAAGAAATTCTGTGCTAAACGCATGCCTCAGCCTATGATGTAAATGTGATGTAAATCCCCTTCAGAAACACTGATGTCATTGTGTTGGAAAAATCAAAAAGCTGGACATATGAGGTCTGACATGCAACAGCTCTGTGGTTTATGATTGGATGCTGCCCTCTACTGGACTAGTAGACTTCATTTACTTCAAGTATACCCAGGCAGACGGATTCTATTTGTTTGCATAGCAAGTCATTTTCAAAACTGTCCACTGTGATGTAAATTGATAATTAAGAGACTGATGGGGAAACAGAAGGAATATTGGTGTTTGCTGAAATCTTAGAGAACTGGGCAATTAGCCCAATGGCTAAAAGGGCTACATACTTCTAGAAATAAGTAATAATAATGTTTTGTAATTGTTTTTTGTGAACTAATCCTTTAAAACTAATATCATAAAAAAGAGACAGTGAACTGATGACAGAGCAGTGAAAACTTCTAGCTTGTACACAAATTCAAAATCTGATTTTAATTTAGCCAGAGTCCTTCTCACAGAACGCATTAGACAGGTACAGTTTGTCCTTTTCATCCGTTTTCAGCTTTCAGTGTGCACCCTTGTGCAGACAAGTTGTTGGAGAGCCTTCTATAGTCAGAATGACTCTTTCCTAATGGTGTCACCAAGTCAGCACCACGCTGAGCTTTTAGCAGGCTGCAGCTGAGAGCCCAATGAATACGAAGTCACCTTGAGTGCAGGGATGCATGCTGACACTGATCACACACACACACACACACACACACACACAAATATGCAGATAAGCTGCACTGAGTACTTTTGCATCATTGTTTTTAATGTGTATATAAATATATAACTTTTAAATACCTCTGTAATTTAGCCTCTGAATAAGACATTGATGTGATACAAGCGTAAACACTGCTTACAGGCATGTTTTTAAATTTCTTGTATGTGTATATAATCTGTAATTCCTGCTGGTTGCAGGACAGTGCATGTTTCAATAAATCATTGGGAGTTCTTTTTATTTTTTAAAGCAGTCATCAGTTTTCTGAAAACTGTACATCTTCACACGTTTTGGCACTTTGAAAATGGACCTCAGAATATTCCTATGTTTTGTTTATCATTTGTTTTTATATATTTTGTAAACTATGCTGACATTGATGTTTTCAAAAATAAATAATGTTGAGTCTTTAAATAAGACATTTGTCAATGATTTGCTGTAATTTCAATAATAGAACCTCAGATAAATGTATAATCAGGAAAGGATTCAAGCATCTCATTGCATTATTATCTTGTCTTGTACACTCCAATCCAAAAGTATTGGAACAGAGAGGCCAGTTCCTTTATTTTTACTGTAGACTGAGGTTTAACATCAAAAGATAAATATGAGAGAGAAGAGATCGACATTTCAGCTTTTATTTTCAGGTGTTTATGTCTGGATCTAATGCAACAGTTACAACTAGAAAAATCTTTATGCATTTGTCTATTGTATGTATAGATACATGTATCCGTTCTTCATGTCATCGCCTCATAGCCATGTGTTCCAATTTGTTTTCAACAAGTATTCAACGTTATCTCGGATAAAACTAAAATATTTTCTTCATGTTTTTAATCTGCTCAACTAAATCTTTCTATTTATCTGTGCTTGGTTTTATGTCCTGTGTCCATTTTTGTTTCTACTTTCTAAGAGCTTGTGCTTATAAAGCATTAAGAAGATATTTGTCTTTTTGCGCCACTGTTTAAGAAGACACCTGCCCCAGTAAAATAAACCACTTAGAAATCCCTTATATTTCCATTTTCACATATAGTAACTCCAGGATGATTTCACAAATTGACATGATCAGAATTTGAGATACATTTTTAAGGACTTCTGGTTAACTTTGGTTCAGGCTGACGTAGATAACAAGTACTCAGGAAAAAAAAGGAAATTCTAGCTCCATCTACTGATGAAGATATGTAATATGATCAAAACTCTGCAGTGGCTACTTTATGGACCTGGTGATGAGATCGTATTGTCGACTCAGCTCATATCTCAAATATTGCAGTAAACAAATATTTTCTACTGCAAATAACAGCATATTGTTTTTTATTTATTACTGAGATAACAAACAGCATCAGCTCATTTGTACTTGTAACATCTACTTTAGGCCACAAGAGGGCTCAGGTCCTTTACCAGAAGCTTGGCAGCATGGGTCCTGTGAGGTATGGTAGCTGTTCCTAGGACTTTTAAGGTGTTTTACTGCTGGAGCAACTCTCCCTGTTGTTGTTGTTGTTGTTGTTGTTTTACCACAGGGACCTGGGTAGTCTAGCTCTAACTCTCAGCCCTTGGCTCAGGCTCAGGCTTGCTACATCTATCACTAGAACATATTTTATTTGTACACCCCCACTACATACGGTCAGTTAGCCATATACTAATACTCTATGTTATGTTGCATAATTACAAGTGACATTGTTTTGTTGGTGTTTAACTGACGAGCAGGATTTACACAGGAAATCCAGGAAACATGCATCTAGTTCCTGCAGGTCGGCCCTGTTGCTTTATTATACATAATCGCTCAATGTTTGAAGTTTGCTTCTGGGCAAAGTACACAGCAGGGAGGTTTACAGTCTATTCACTGAGGTGTGAGCGTATACAGGTCAAGTTCCCATGGTAACTGAAAGGTGCCTTGCTGTGTGTTCATCTGAGTGTGTGTCGGACCAATTATCCCCATGTGTTGTTATCTTCTCCCTGAGAGGTTTACATTATTACCCTCACAGCCTGGTCGGTGGTCAGGTGAGTGTTCACAGATGATTATATCATACACAAGAGCAGAGGGAGGGGTGGTGGGGTGTAGCGTTCAAAAGAGACAAGATAAGAAACTGACTGAGTGACACACAGGATGGACAGAGGGGGCAGAGAGGGGGGAGCGGGGAGGGAGAGGGAGAGGGAGAGAGAGAGACACAGGCACAGAAAGAGGAGATAAAAGCCAGATTCTGTCAACAAACAGCAGAGATTTATGTGAAGCACTGATAGGCTGTTACCTAACGTTACGGTAAATGGGAGCCGGCGTGGGATTAATTGCCCCAAGAGCCGAGGTACACAGGAATCAGTGTTGTTGTGACAGCTGTGCCTCCGTCTCTATACAATTCACTGTGTGCTCTCTGGCTACAACAAGTCTACAACGCTCTGCTAATCATTTTAGTTCCTGCTGATTCTGCTTTGTGCACGTTTTAGAAAATGCATCATCAAGTTTTAACATTACAACACTTTTTACAGCCTGCAGCACTGATTCCTGTTAGTTCTCTATTAAAATGAAGTCAGTATATTTGTTTACTTAAATAGAAGCAGCCATGCCACACTATAAATACATGGCATTGAGTATTAAGTGGTGCTTTTAAAATATGACAAAATTGGATTATATTCTAAAAATCTAAAATAAAAATGTTATTGGCCAATATTTGATGTATTGATTACATAAACAGAAGCTATTCGATATCGCCGTGTATTAAATGACCATGTGAAAACCATGTCGTTCTTTAACTTTATTATTTTATTATATTACTTATATTAATGGATCGTTATTACTGAAGCATCAATAATTAAATTGTACTTAAATGTCGGTGAACGTTTCACCTTCTGACTGACTGGCTGGTAAAGCTTCGAGTTGTTGTTTCACCTGGGGTTCATGTGTGTCACTGAGACCACCTGAGACCAGTTCTGCACTGGTCTGACTGACTGTGAAACCAGCCTGGAGAGTGGCTCAAGTGCTTTTTCAAGTACTCATCCAACCCTAGCTGTTGATGAGTTTATTTAAGAATAATAGACAGAGGTAAAAAGCATGAAATGGAAACATTCAAGTCAAGTATAATCGTACCAACGTACAAGCAGAAGCACATTTACATGAGTTACTGTAGTTTGTAGTTTGTTTCCCTCTATCACTAAAAACAGCTACATGGTGTCGCAGTTTAATCTCCCAAACTGCTCCAGTTTACACAGTACACACACACACACACACACACACACACACACACACACACACACACACACACACACACACACACACACACACACACACACACAAACAAACACACACTGTATTTACTTGTAGGTCACAGCTGCAAATAAAGCAGTGGTGACTGTAACACTAAATGCACAATAATGTGTGTGTACATCCAGACTGAGGACTGACACTGAGGTTTAATTAAACACTTCATCCCTCCTCTGCACTATGAACATTATATAACAGCTCAGAAAGCAACAGTGACTTAAACATTTCCAACACTGCAACACTGACTTCATTTTAATCGTGTCCTGTTATCCCTCTAGGTTTTGTTTGGTCAGTCTTCACTCAGACTCCCGAAAAGCTGCTTTACATAATAGATGTTGCTTTGTAGAGATCAATACATGAATAACCCATAGGAAGGTTGAGCTGTGCCTCTACGTTACAGTGTTAAACGCCTAAATAGAAGCAAACATCAATTTCTGCTCTTAAGACATGCGCCAGTGTTGATGACCCAGTTTTTCACTGTAGTCACAAACCAGCAGCAAAGACTGTAACATAAATGAAAAATGAACCTGTTTGTCTGAAGACAGTGTCTGTTGAAAGCCTCACAACAATCACAGCGTAAGTATTGGGTGTAAAGAGGACACTGAATAAGAAAGACACCAACATATTTGTGTTGTGATGGAAAATGCTTGTACAGTATACTCACCGTTTAAGTGCTGCAGTTTTCACTTTTATCAAGACACAAAACCTGAAAGTTGTTGGAAATTACACATTTGATCTCCTTGTGAGGTTCATTCCCCTCCTTCATCCGTCCAACGAAGATGTAAGTGAGGACAGCATATGGCAAGAAGTCATTCAATGCCCAAGGCGCAGAGCCCATATGTGACATTTTCTATTTTTCTCCCAGTACGTCTTATGGAGAGCTTTATAGTGAAAATACAAGTGGCTTAAAGCTAGAATACAAGAATGGGAATTCTCCAACAGCACACATGTGAGGCAGGTCACTATAAAGAAGCGATCCACCTCTGCAAGGCCCATGCGTTGCTCTACTCTGCACATTTAACCCTCCTGGCTTTATTCTTACAAGGACGCTTTACACCTACACTAGTTTGTGCAGCAGCCAAGCGTCCTTGTGTGTGTTTGTGTGTATTTTGTGTAAATGTATGCATCCCTAGCCTTGATTGCTCTAGAAGACCATATCTAGTTAGAAACTTAACCTCTTACCCTCTTACTTTATTCATATTGTGTGTATTGTGTTGAATTTGTGTATTAACAATGTTTTATTAAATTGCTTTGTCAAACAATGTAGATTTAAAAATAAAAGAAATTTAATACAAATACTACTCAAAACTAACTAACTAAGTTGTCCTTTGTATATTTTTCAGCTGTTATTCCTTTTCTTTTGCACATTGTAATACCATAGGACTGTGTGCTCTAACAGCATGCTCACAGATATTGTGTTAGAAATGTCCTGCACACCTGTTTCACATCTGCACACGTCTTGTTTCTTCAATTATGATCAGTCTGTACAGACTCACACTGTCGAGTAGCAAAACTACTAAATGAGACACCAGTAACGTTAGCTACATCTGTCCTGCTGTGGAGTGGACACTCTTGCAGCAGATCTGCTTCATATGATGTTGATGCTTTGGTTTCCACACGTATTTTATTAGTGCATACATACTGTTTCAAGCCTGTTTGACTCTGGGTCAATAAAGCTCTGTCTGCTCTACGTCTTATGTAACGCAGAGTCTCTGTAGGAGTGAAATTCTCTCTAGGTAGTACATCAACAGGCTGTGTAGTGTCTCACGTCAACGCATGATCTCCATCTTCTCTGTCTGTTCTCTGTTTATTAATAATGTTTCTACTCAGACAGCTTTACATTACCTTCCACTCCTTCAGTTCACTGCCACCACTTATGTCTACGTGTGATCATGTAACCTGGAGCATTCAAGTAACACCTGGCACCTGTCCAACAAACTGGCAAACGTCCACTCCACATTTCCAGTTATTCTAGTAATTGCTGCCTCCCTATGACTCGTGATGAAAGGACTCTTACTTATATGATGACTCACCCTTAGCAAAAGCTTTAATTGGATATCCCCTCGACACGGCTGCTAAATGAATGCAGCCATCACATTCTCACTTCAAAAGGAAAGCTATTAGAAACAGTAACGAGCCACACAACAGAGGCTGCTACTCTTGTGTATATCTCTAATCATCAGGGCAGGAAGAATTTGAACCATTTAGGAAAAAGAAAGTACAATGAATTGAATGTTGAATGAAAACAGTGACACTGAAGGTGATGAAAAATCGAATGGAAAAGACACTGGGACAAGGGCAAAGGCAGAACCCCAGACAAAGTCTTCTTTGCAAACACATACTAGATCATCATCAGTAGATCTGATTTCATTTAAGGTCCTGCGTTTATAATGTTCTGTGTTTTACAGATGTATTTGCACCCAAGTATCAGTGATGCATTTCCTAGCCTTACCCCTTCCAATCTAATGTTCAATAGATCTTTATCATTTCTGAACATGTTGCGATTTTCCAGATAAAAGTGGATCTGATCTACAGATATTGTATAGCTCATGTTGTTTTTAAAATATTCCAAACTAGGTCGTTGAGTGAAATGGTGCATTTGGATCGCATTCACATCCTGTGATAGTTGTTGAGTCACAGCTCAGTATTCGGCACCCATACACAAAGCAAATACAAAACACGCCACATCTTCAGCCAGGAAATGTAACACCAACGCAAAATTATTCATCTGTCCTTCTTGTAATACTTGGTAATATCAGAATAAAATGAAAACTTTGAATGTGGAGTTTACTGTGAGGAAAAATACTTCCGGATTATGGGTCCTGCCAGTAAATACATGATTTATGATTTCCACAGTTAAGTCACATAGTAACTAGAAAGGTATTTAACCCAAAACCACAATCTTTCCCTAAGCCTAACCAAAACATAGCAATAGCCATATCCCATTATAAAATTGACTTCATGTTCTCACATCAGTGAACTGACATTTCACAATAAAAGGCATTCTCTGGTTTTAGGTTCACTGCTATGTGAACTTAATATTAGGTCAAATTAAGTTAACTTTAAATGTCATGGATGTATAAACAGGTACTTAGGCAGAGGAAAAAAATCCACAATGTCACAATAACTCTTGTGAACAGCACAAACACGAAAAGCCTGCTCTAAAGGCCCAGCTGGAGACGACAGCAGCAGGTTAAGGACTGAAGAGGCTACTGGAGCCTAATGTCTAAGAGAAATTTGCCTTTGTCTTTTTTTCCAATATGTTATTATTCTGAGATTTACATAATAATAAATAGTTAATAGTTTATAATTAATTCATCAAAAATAAAAATATATAACTAATTAGTGACTTCCCTCTGCCATGTGCTGCCTTACTTACTGATAATTTTGTGACACTGCTGAACTTTATCCCTGCAGCAGAGTTGGCCATCTACCAAACCACCAGCCATCTGGTGTTATAGAGGATAACAGGTGGCACCTCCTGATGCGTAGTGCAAGGATGCAGCACGGTAAGTCAGTCATACTTTCACTGTCTGTGTGTTTGGTGTCACATTTCGAAATGAGAAATTCAGGTAAGTTTGTTATAAAACTGACTGTAGTAGGAATCTGTTACCATGACAGACATGTCCTGTCAGGTCAAAACCCCACCACTATGAAACTACTGTAACCTTCCCTTCAGTTGTACAGGTTATTTCAAGTCTTCTTGCATAAAGCCGCATAGTTGTGAGTGCGTGTTGCTGTCAGTTATTGGAAACAGAATTAGTAATGCAAAGTTACACACACATATATAAACCTACACACTATCACAGAGGGGAAGCTGCTGCCAATGTTATTTACTGTATTTTGCCTGTAGGGATGGACACACAGAATTAAAAAGGTATAAAAGGGAACACTCTGCTGATCTCTTGGCTTCTGGGTAACTATATAACACAAATGTCACTCATCAGTACTGATGTACTGGCAACACACTGGAGAAGCAACTTGTCATAGACGATAACATCACACACTGGTCACCACTAACATCTCAAATGACAGCTCTACTTTGATGAAATGCTGAGGAAAAACAAGGTTAGAACTTTATATTAAAGCTGTATTAACTGTCGATATCAAACAACAGTGAGGATTTACAGGTGTGTAATATCTTATCTTAGTGAACTTCTGTTTTTGCCCGTCTACCGGAACAAAAAAGACTTGTGACAAGTTGCTCTCTCTCTCCGTGTGCTGTGAACGGGTATGACAGTAGAGAAAATAACCTGGGGCGAACAGGGGAAACAAGTCAATCACGCTTAGCTGAAGTTGTAGCGACAGAGAATTAGGTTTACTTTAATGCCCTCACCCCCCAAGACCGGAAAAATCTCCAAACTGGCAGGATTGCACATTTAAAGCAGGTTCAAAAGCTTATCAGTGCAAGGGAATTTTGTTTACAGGAACACTTCTACATGCAAACCTGGGGGAACACAGACTGGCAGACTACAGCTGTGCAGCTCTGTGAGGGTGCAAAAAAACACAAATGCTTCCATTAGCAGGCTCACACACTCATGGTAACAGTGTAATAGTGTGTGTTATTACTGATGTGCAGCAGTTGTAGTATTTTTTAATGTGTTAGGTAGCATTTATCTCAGAGTTGATGAAATTGACCCGTATTCCACAGACCATATGTCCAAGTTAGTTAACCTAAGACAATCTGCAGGTGCAACATGAGTTAAAGGTTTTTCTTGACCTCAAGAAACTCCCAATTTGTCAGATGCTGAACTCAACAGCTGTATCATATGTGTTCTGCAGGGTATGTTTGTTGTGATGTTCCTATCTGATAGTGTTGCTATCAATAGTCAGAGCAGACTGTCCCCTTTCTCGAGCCAGGTGGCCTGTGTTTCCCTTCATTAGCCCATTTGTCAGTTACACAGGCTAGCACGGGGTTTCCATGGCGACCCATCACTGTAACAGGTATCAACCAGAGGCAGAGAGAGAGAAGGACAGACCGAACACTATTCTCCGTACGCTGTTAACACATAAACAGGACGGAAATGAGGAGGATGAACACAAACATCAGCTGTTACACTTTTACCACGGTTGCTGTTCATCATCAACAACAAAACGCTTCATGGAGAAGACGTGGAGCTGTTGTCTGTCCTTTATGCCCCCCACTAGAGCATCCATCTTCCTACCCAAGTGCTGGTGGAGGACATACAGCATACATAGATGGGAGAGGTGTGCTGTGGGTTAAACGCTTTAATGAGCATCACCATGCCTTCATTTGACGTGACGTGCATCAAGCTTAATGTAAATAGAGCTGCTACCTGAAGATTGATGTTTTCATTATTTCAGCAGATTGCAAATGAAACTGTAAACACAAACAGCTGTGTTTGTGTCTCTTTCTGATCCACACAATCAACCATGCAGATAATTGTGCCAGTGAGTTCTGCTTTTGTGTGAAATCAGCAGTTCCCATTGTAGTGAAGAATATGTATGGCCTTATGGGACGTAGACATTAATATTTAGGCAAGCTGCTGTCTGAGTGGGCATCCTTTCCCCCTCAGGATATTTGTTTCTCTCGTCTTTAACACATTTAAAGACACTTCAGACAGATCATTTGTTGGCCGTTACATGATAAATCACTTCAATCAACAACAATCAGTGACAATTCATCAGTTGAAGTATTGGCATAATAATTTCACATCACGTGTGTTAGCCTCTGTGTTTTACATGCAGAATGCAGCTCTGGGGACCCGCACAACAAATATTATGCATTCTGTGCACATGGCTCCGGCAAAGCAGCAAGATACCCCCTTTGCATGCATTTGCATTTTGAGTTCAGTGGGTGAGTTTGAAAGCGCCGTCCATTTTCCCGAATGAAACACACCTGTGTGCTTGATTTAGGTCACAGCTCGGTCACCAGGTGGTGCATTCAATCAGTGATCTATTAGGATGCAGTTTTTACTTATGCACAGGCTAACCTTAACCATGGCCGCATCACTTATGTTTTTATTTTACTGAATTGGATACATTTGGAGATTATTCTTCACAAAATTAAATCAAACCAAGATCCCTGGAGTTCGGCCGTCCAGTGGCTTTGACTTTCATTTGATCCATAACATCTTTAGGGTTTGTTGTATTACAGCTATTGTTTTCTACTGTTGATAATTTAATAGAAATGTATTTTATCACTACTACAATTAAAAGTGTGGTAACAATTTCTGTCATGTTTAATTGCCTTTAATTGTTAAACAAACTTTAAAAAAATTGTTTTGGTTAAATTTACATCCCTACATGTGAGATGTACTGTAGAAATGTATTTTTGACAGACCAGTCCATAGAATAACAAATATGTCTAAACTGCATGAAGATGTATTCATGTGTATGTGCAGGAGCAAAACCTACTGAAAATGCCATGGAAACGGACGTCTGCTCAGAGCAGGTTTATTATCTGCACTGGTGAAGAGATGGAGAATAAGAGGCAGGAGACAAGATGGTGAGGAGGCACAGAGGAGTGAATGTGAAAATGGTGGGGGAAGAAAGGGAACGAATACCTGAAGAGGATGGGAAGTGGGAGCGAGTGATGGAATGTATGCGATCAATATTCCCCTCTGCTCCCGTCTGCTCCCGTCTGCTCACAGAGCTGAGAAACCTAAAGTCACTGAACACAATCAGATGTTGAAGTTATGGATTTTCTAAGGAAGAAAATTGTTCATATCATTTTTGAAGCAGACTGGGCAACATCCTTTTTGTCTATCCTTTTTCTCCCTGGCCTGGGTAACTGGGTTCACAGTATCTCCTATTCTTAAGGTTTTTAATGCATGTGTTAGCATTACTGTGGCCATTCATCACATTGATCTCTCATGAAAATGCCTCAAAATTGATTCAAACCTGCAACCAAGTGTTTATCAGACCAACGTCACGGTTCATGCGCTTCACTTTGTATGGGCACCTTAAGATGTTAGTCAAGGAAACTGTTATTACAGGGCTGTAGATGTGCAAGTGTGTTTTAAGGTTCCTCTGCTTTCACAGTGAGTATAAAAAGGCTGATCAACCAATTTCATGCATTAAAACCTGTTTATGTGTCTGAAGACAACAAGTTGGTCATAAAAAAAAGAATTATAGAACTATTTTTAAAGGAGCTTTAAAGTAGCAGGATTGGTCATTTGTCTCTAGTAGCTAGTATCATATCTGACACTACAAGAGACGTTAATTCAATACATTTTCCCACAATGTCACTATCTCCTAGCTAAATTACATTCAGCATTATTTACCCTTGAAGTGTCATTTCTCGTTTCCCAGAGAGACTTGTGGTAAGCTATATAAATTTAATTACTGTAGAAGGTTTAGTTAGTTCCCCACCCCTCACAAGAATGACCTCAATTTCCAACGAAGACCCCAATTTCCATTCTACACAGAAGCAGAAAAGCCAATTCCAGACCCAGCATCACAGCAAGAGGAGTAGCCATTCATCTTAAGAAGGGTGCTGTCCATATACTGTGAATTGTCACATGTACTTGATTGCTTCTTTCTGCCTTTGGGCCAACTGAGGGACTTGTGCCTACACAGTGAGATGGTGGGACTTCTATGCTGTTGGTGAGGCACCACAGGGAAGCTTTCTGCTACGCCCTGATTTCAGGTGACGGAATCCAGATTACATGGTATAATTCGTCATTGGCAGAAACCTCTGTTTTGCACTGAGGCAATGAGGAGCTCCCACAACCTGATATATAAGTGACTAGCAACGCACTTCAACAGAATGTTAAACTTGCAGAGACGATAACAGAGCTGTTAACTTATCTCATTTTTCCTCATCTTAGGAAAGTTTTATACATAAAAAAGGCGAATCATCCCTAAAAAGCAGCTCTAAACTGTAGGTTGTACATTGTAACTCCAGCAATTAAAGTAATTTTGACAGGAGCAAGGGAGGAAGTCAGGTGAGTATAAAGAGGTCAGAGGTCAGAGTAGAAGAATATTTATTTCAACATTTATTACGACATTGGACATCCTCTAAACTCAATGAATTACTCATTTTAACCCAAACTTGATTTTGTTGTTTTCATGTTTAAACTTTTCCAAACCCTCACTGTTCCACAACCCAAATGTTTATTATTGTAACCATCATTACAAAAGTCCAGTAAGCTGTGCATACGCTTGGCATGTTAATTATTATATTATTAATTATCATAACAGGTCCAATGGGCTTGCTGCCAAGGGTGGCACTGTCTGACTGCAGATACACACACAAACACTGTTCAGCATCAACGGATTTTCAGAAAATCAGTGAAATTTGCAATCTTACACTAAGTGAGGTGTGTAGAGGGAGACCTGTCGACTACACTGCTATCAAAAGGAAACTGTTCATGGGATTTACCTTGTTCTAAAATCATTCAGACCTGCATTTTATCATCTATCTTGTTTGTCCTGCAACATTTTGAGATTTATTTTGCATGCAGACACGTACTAGAACATTTTGCTTCTGCAACAATGCCTTTGAAACAAACAGTGCTGTTTCTAACCACTGCAGTCTAGACTAGTTCACTCCAAACAGACTGTTCTGCCCATTTTCTGTCTTTAGCAATTGTGTCGCATGAAAGTTCATAAAATGCATTCATGCATAAAACAAAAGGATATGCATAATAATATATGACATCAGAGTAAACAAAAACTGAAACGGTAGAACGAACCGTAGGAATTTGAGGGAACATGCCCGAGCTGAAAGGACACTGATCCAACTCAATGCTAAAAAGATTACCTCTTATCTTTCTGATTTATGGCTGAAGTATTTACCAAGCGTAGACCAGAGTCTGTTATTTGTGAAGGCACATTTCAGAGTATTAAGCACAAAAGTGTGTGCTGTCAGCACAGAGTTATCATTAGCATTCAGAACTACTAAGATTAGAGCAGTGTTCCTTAGCCCCTTCACATCTGAAAGAGTCCATCTGGACCACTCTGCATATTTGCATTAACTGATAAGTTGCATTTCTGCATGTTAAGTGACAAGCAGCTTATTATTTAGCTATGTAGGGATGAAGGTGTAAAACAATCTGATCAAATTGTGCTGACCTTCGCTTCCCTCAAAATAAAAATCTGATTATTTGTATGTGGATGCAGAGCAGGCCACCAGGACCTTTCTTCAAGTACTTTAAAACCTCTATTCCTTTCCAAAAGCTTTACATGGGTCCCGAATGCTGGTGTTATCCACCAGCTTAAGACAAGACAAGGCTGCGCATTGGCACGGATACCTTGATTGATCTAGTATCTCACCACCCCCATCCTCACCTGCCACTAATGAAATGTTTACAGAGTGAAAACACTGAAAAGAGCAGAGATCCGCATGCGCCTCAGGACGCACAAGCAGCGGTGTTAACATGCCTCGGGCTGATTCTCAAACGAGCTTTATACATCTGATCACTTAATCAGAAATAGTTTGTGACGAAGTGAGAAATGTAAGTTTGACAGTCGCTCTCCTTTTGGCTCCGTTTTGGTGTCCACTGAGGGAAATATCTGAGTCTTAGCTGTTTAATTCTTCACTGTATTCCCCAGTTCCCCAGAGTTGTGGCTTTTTTTCTGCTAAAGATACTCACACTAGCGGTGTAAGACTGCAACAAATGTATTGTGCAGTGCTAATATGCTGTGGTTCATTTATGCACATCACAAGATAAAAACTGTACATAACATTTTGACTTATTATGCCTGCTGTGTTTCTTGCACCTCTGATTGTCCTCAGGCAACGTGCCTGGGGGAGGTGAAGAGAGACTTCAGTTTAGACTTTATATAGTCGACAGTGTTACACAATCAAATGTGACTTGTTAGTACATGGATGGCCAGCAGGCTGTTTCCCTCTGCTGCCTCTGACAGTTTACCTGTCAGTAACACTGTGCAAAAGATGGGGACTAATGAAAAATGAAAACACCACTCGTCTCAGTCACATACATACAGTGTGTGTAGGCACAAGCATGGCAGCACACAGTTCCAGCCTGGTTCTTATAAGAAGAAAAAGAGTTAAGAAGGCAAATACATAAAGGAACAACATGATTTAACATTCGATTGTAATTATGGACAGGACATAACTCTGCTCCTGGTCTGAGCCTGTGGACCCAGTTCTGTCACAGTTACACAACTGATCGGGCTTTGATGGGATTGAGAGGTAGAAGCTAATGTTCCTCCTACTCTGTCATAATATTTGCATGTACTTATGGAACCTGAAGAATGTGACTCACTCTTTGAAGAAAAAATGCAGGAAAAACATTTGTCAGGGAAGAAATACGAGTGTGCTGCTGACAGAGGCCGTCTTAGAACACAGGACAATGCCGACAGTGCTGTGGGTTCATTTCTACTTCTATCATAGACGCGATTCTCGTCGTTAAATTTGCTGTACACATTTCAATAAAAAAAAGCAAGCATTCACTCTGTCTCAGCATCGGTGAAATGTAAGAATTCATAATTCAGTGACAAGTGACACACAAAATAAGCCAACAAATGAACAGTAACATATCACATAATCCTGAAATGTAAAACCATCGTAGCTAATAAGTGTTGCATTGTCAGACCTCTTACAGTCAGGCTAACAAACAACAGTTCACCACACTGTGACTGATGTTGCTGTCCAACAGAGGCATTTTAATTCAACAAAATTGGCTTCCCAGTGGGGATAAAGGGAAGTCCAATTTGTGGAAATGTAATGTTGCCCATTCTAGCCACTTACAGAAACACACGGTGTACCAGTTAGTGATTACTTCTCTCACTTCACTGCTCCGCACAGCCATTAGAGCTCAGCAGATCAGTGGTTTACTGCCCGGGCCTCACACGTGTGCTAACTTAGGCACAGCTGTTTTATTGATCACACATAATCCAACGAGAGGAAGCATGACGAGAGAAAAGTGGGGGGCGCTCCATATTTATGTTGATTTGAAGTGCTGACTGTGCTCATTTATTATTAATTATTACTCATTATCATTGTTTTGGACTCATAATGAGATGGATTAAATATCTTTGACAGCCATGCAGCGGCAGCTCCGTTTGCATGTTAGCCCTGCTCAGACTGGGTTGCAGGCACAGTGAGGGCTAAGGGGCTAAATGAAGGACAGTGAGACAGACAGAGGAAAAGTAAAACCCTCTGAATCAGAGCAGCGAGCATGAAATACAAAGCCGCAAGCCACGGGATGATGTACTTTTGGAGGAAGTTGTCATCTGCAGTATTCTTTCTTATGAACTGAGTATGAGTTGAGGTGACGCTTCATACATACAGAGCAAGAGGAGCGCTTGTTAAAATATCCGAATTCTAACCAAATTATTTATCAAAGCCCAGCCATGACTCATATGGGTTGTCGTGTCCCGCAACTGAATCTCAACTTTAGTTGTACTTTATTACTTATGATAAATAAAACAGCACATAACCACGGAAAGAAATATCAAGCAGGCAAGATGATGGAAGGAACTTTCTGAAGATTAAACAGGAGTTCAGGGTTTACATCCATCATAAATGTATTTCAGTCAAGACTAGGGATTGGACCATTTTAATTAACTGGAGCTTTTTATTTATGCTGTAAAATGTTTACACTGTGAACGCATATAAAGAGTATAAAATGTTTTTACTTTAAATGTCTGTCATGACTCCACTTAGCCTTATGATCCATAGTAGCCCAGCATGTTTTTTCAGATTGTGAATCTCTCTTATTCTTGCTGAATTGGAAATGTAATTGGGTTGCACGGTTTATTCATCCATGCAATATATTGGAAAAAAATAATGAATGATAAAAAAATTATAATATCATCATCATATTATAATAATCATCCAGCCACAATCTAGATCAAAGTGGTTGACTTAACCAAAAAAAAAAAAGTGATGCAATGACTGACTGCAGTGGCTACATTATCTGAATAATCAGAAAAATAAAAACAACATAAAGATTAACATAAAGACGACTAACCATTTCTCTTTCAAAAGAAATCTATTCATGATCAAATCCATATTGTAAGTTGATCCACTCTCATCAACCCTGAGTTTGTGTTTTGTGGAAATAAGTTTAAACGTAGAGCAGGTACATTCGATGTCAATGAGTGAACTGACACATTTGGCACAAAGTGATACCACTGCTGTCATTTTTTCTCAGACCAACCTTGTCAGTCAACTTGTGAGCAGAAGCACAAAATGAGTGACAGTGAGAAGACAAATATGATGTTCTCTCCCCCCATGTCACTGCAGAAAATATATAAACAAATAAGTCACTGAATAACTCAGGGAAAATTCAGACAGGCGATGGATTACAGGCCACAACGCCCAATTTAGACTGATGGACCAGGGGGTGGATGAAAGACTGGAACATGAGTGTTAGTTTAAACCGCCGAACTTGACATAAACTTTTATACCATTTTAATTTTGTTTTGAAGCATGTAAGAATCACATGCCTGACATTGATTGAAAACGTCCTATGTTACAGAAATCGTACACACAGAAAATTGACACAGATGAAGTGATATCACCCTGAAATTTCTCCCGTGCATAAGCTATAATAGATGATTAATGCTGAACAGTGAAAAGACCGTTGTCATTGTCTTTATTAACTAAACTTTGTTATCGCTAGCTCACAGCTGCAGACCTTACTATAAGGTAAGCTATAGAAATATCCACGGCTATTATACAGCGTGGTAGTGCCCTAGAAATGCCTCCATTAGTGCCTCCACTAAATGACACTCAGGCACAATTCACCAGTGATCTCACAATTAACACAATAATAGCATAATACCAAGTCAGTGAATCCAGTGATTATACTGTATGTGGAAAATGGAGCCTGATAAGGGCTCTACATGACACATCCATTTGTTGGTTTCTGGGGCAGAGCTTCAGAGCCATAATTGTATGATATTAACTTACCATCTGCTTGAGGGAGGAAATATGTGGGTCACTGATAACAGCTAGTATTTGCTTGCAAGTGGAAATGTATGGACATCTGATTAGGTCTGAAATGGAATTAATAGTTGTGTGTGCACATTTGCAACATATTTATCTGGAAAAATGTGGAACTTCATTACAATCAGAAAAGCTTTATTGTCCATCTCTAGCTCTGTGACAATGTACTTGTACTTGTACTTTGAGATAAATTTACTACTATTTCCTAACGTAAAGCTACAGCATATACTTTTTTTAAATGTGTTACTAGTAGAGATACTTACCGGACATAGGCCCTGTCCCCCAGGCCAGCTGGTCCCTCACTTCCTAATTCCCGATTAACTAATCTTATTTTGGAATAATGCATGACACTCAGGGATGCAAAGAGGAAGTGGCATAAATCCAAAAACCTATCTGCTCAAGCTACGTATTCTTAGATGAGCAAACTTCTACTTCTTCTCACACAGCGTCACTGAAGCTAAAACTGCATATTACCACAGCAAGAGCAGCAACACCACAAACACCAGGAATCTATTCCTCACCTGCAAATCACTCCTCTCCCCACCTACATCTCCTCCATTCTGTCTTACTGCAGATTCTATTGCCAGTTTCTTCAGGTGGCAGCCATCAGCTTACACCTCTTCATACCAGATGGACACTCTCTGCTATGAAACATCAAGCTCTTCATTCTCCACTCCGACCAAGAATAGCACAACATGCTCCTAATCTCAAGCCATCCTACGGCCGTCCTACCACCTCCACTCCAATCACACCAACACTAAGCTAAAATATTACACCTACCAATACATCTCCATAAGCTCCGTTTACACCACTGCTTATGAAGCCTTTACTGTAATTATGGACTTACAGACCTGTCTCTCTTCTTCCCTCCAATATGCCATCTTCAGTCCGACACTTCAGATTGTCATGGAGTCCTTGTGGACTTCTAGAGCTAATCTAATTTGATCTGCCTGCAGCCTCTGACACTGTAAACCATCTTCCTAGACCATCTAGACGACAAACTAAGCGTTACTGACTATATCTCTATGTGTTCAGCATCTTCACTACCCATATAAAAAAAGCAGTTTAAGAAAGAATTGCTCTGCAACTTGAAATGAACTTAAATCAGTTTAAAAGAAAACCCTCTTTTTCTCAGTATCTGGGACTTCAATCTGACCAAACTGAAGCATTTTCCCCACTGGTACCTTTAGTGTCTTCTCCATGACTTAGCTGTTTTCTTTCTTTGTACCTGATTTTAAGTAATTTCAGATAAAAGCATTATACCAAATCACTAAATTTAAATGTAGCACAATAATGAATTTGAAATTGAGTTTGAGAAATCACTGTTGTCATTGGACAACATTAGACTACTAATCCTTTCCAAGAGGTGCAGTTATAAGTCCACCTATTGTTTGCAGACACCAGTGCTGTAAATCAGCACTGCATGTAGTGTTAAAGATTCATGCATAATAAGGTTCCAGATTTTGATTTAAACCAGGGACAGTGTGCACTACAGTACATCCTGTGAAAATCCTGTTGTTGTTTTTTTGTTTTTTTTTGTTTTGTTTGTCACTTTCTGTGCACAAATGAAATATACATGGCATTTTGT
The DNA here is from genome assembly GCF_900324465.2 of Anabas testudineus. NCBI lineage: Eukaryota > Metazoa > Chordata > Actinopteri > Anabantiformes > Anabantidae > Anabas > Anabas testudineus. Next base: position 15,661,579 of record NC_046610.1, on the reverse strand, counting down.
TAATGAAATGAGATTCAGAGTGTAGGAGGAATAATATGTAGGGCAATGATCAGAAGTTACACAATTCATAGTCAGTGACTAACAGCATCTATTTGTGCACACTCGCCTCAAAACGACTCTTCTCAGGGTAAATGACTCTTCATATGCACCAGTGGAAAAAAATAGTTTTAAAATGTTGTGGTTTTCTGCAGTAATATGTCATAACATGTGATCTAATCTTCATCTAAGAGTATTAAAAAATATAATGTGACTAAAGTAATGTAAAGTAAAGTTCATGAACCCTTGCAATTAATAACTGGTTGACCCCCTTTGGCAGCAATAACCTCAACCAGGTGTTTCCTGTAGTTCTGGATCAGACCTGCACATTGTTCAGGAAGAATTTTAGTCCATTCGTCCTGCAGATCTGCTTTAGCTCTGTCATACTCTTTGGACATCTCATGTTTAGCTCTCTTTAAGTCCTTCCATAGCATCTCTTAGTTGCTATCCTATATCTGGGTTGAGGTCTGGACTCTGACTTGGCCGCTCCAAAAGCCAGTCAAATATAAACACACAATTTAAAGCCATGAAGAATGCATCTTTACACATGTCCTGCCTTATATAGTTTTAACTTTTTACAAACAAGTACTCAATAAATAAAATGTTCTCCCTCTAACCCACACAGGAGCATCTTAGTGGCCCTTTATTAATCCAATTAGCAGCATCCACAGTCAGAGTCACTTTGGCCAAAGGGAGTTACTTATATCAAAAAAATCTAAACTTAATTTGATTGACAACAATATAATCAGGCGATTTTGCACAAGCTAGTAAAACAGTTATTTATTCTATATCACTTAGAGTTATATACAGGACTCTCCTTCAATGTCTAAATCTGAGCTCCATGTGACATATCTGTCCTTCCCTCTCTAGGTCATGAGAGCATGATGGGTGGATTTGGCTCCGGCTTCCTGTCCTCTGTCAAACCATAAAATCGTGACAGACTTCAGATTAAGAGGCAGATTTAATGTTAATCATCATCAGCTATAAATGAGCTGTGACGAGCTGTGTAGAAGCTGTAGATGGGAGTACACCAACATAGATCAGTGCAAATGAATACACGCACAGATACGCATATACCATATGTCCAGCAGAAATAACTAAAATTGTTTTTATAGCTCTTCTGTTGCTTTCTGTCTCTTGGTACATTTTTATTTTCATCTTGTGGAAACGCTGCTGTGAAGAATCCGACAGGATGTGGCATGACTGATCACCCAACTGTCACGCCGCTGAGGTCAATGTAGACTGACAGGCCGTCTGACTCAAACGTGTACACAGGCATTAGACAATCACACAGAAAGTGATACGAGAATTTTTGTTTTTTTTATTTTTACCAATACCTTTTTTAAAAAAAATAAAAACACTGTCATTTTTGGTAATATCAGAATTACTTGACAATACCTATTTCCTAGGATTGTTATTCCACAGTTGGTACTGTTGGTTTATTTTAAAATGCTATCATAAAAAATACATGCCCCTCACGTCATCTCATTAGCATTAGCATTGCATTCTCAGGATGGATAGTCTTTTAAAAAGTATAAAATCAATCTAGCAGAACCAGGATATGTTACTCATGGCGTACCCGTAGTGCATCTCAAGTGCCAACAGTTCAGTCAGTGCGTTATGATAGCAGCAGCTGATGTGGCCTTGAGCCACAGTCTCAAGCAGAGATGAAAAGCAGGCCACAAAGCTCTGATAAGCTCATGTCTATCTAACTCCACAACCCCAGATGTTTATTTTCCAACCTGCAGTCCTCCAACATTTGGTGTCTTTAGAGTTCCTGCAGCTTCCTCTGAAGCCAGATTTATCAACTGTTTTCTTAAATGCAGTAGCACACGTCCAGACCTGTTCATCAATCAAGAGAGTTAATAATTTATCACATTTATCACCTGCAAACTATCATCAGCAGTGGAGGCGTATGTCAATTGCCATTAATAAGGACATACAGAAAAACAAACAGACATTGTGAAGCAGAGCTGCAGCTGTTCTGGGCTGTTCTAACTGCAGAGAGCTGCACAGGATTATCTTCTCCTTTTACTCCCTCTGTCTCAGATTCTTGCAGCATGTGAATCCTGAGGGTGCCAGGAATCTTCTTATTTCTTGAAGCATCCCAGCACTGAGTCACTGCTTTACCAACGGATTGATTATAGAAGCAGATACATGAATTCACACTTTTGGAAGTGAGTCTTGGGGTTGAGCTATCTGCTCGAGTGGTTCTGCTTATTTCCTGTTGACTTTCCATTCATTGTGTTCACATTTTAAAATGAAGATGAGAGATAACATGTACTTAAATATTTAATTATGGACCACTATTTGTGCTATTTATGTTCTCCACTGAGATATGTCAGTGTGGTTTGACTGATAATGAGTCTTGATTACTGAAATTCAATACAGCTTCATTTCACAGGAAGCTCTCAGTAGTAACAAGAGCACAGAGCAGTTGGTTGAATGTGGAGATGAATGTAACCCTCTTTTCTCCAAACATTTAGACCACTAAAAACTAAATAATAATCAAATTACTGGGTAAATAACAACTTAAAATTTGAACTGAAAGAATGTGATAAATCATATTGCACCCTCATGTGGAATGGACACTTTTTCATTATGAACACATTGAGATGCACTGCTGTGATCCATTTTAATTTGTGTAAAACCACATTTGTCCTGCCAGGAATTTGAATTATTTACTTCATAAATGTTTCTCATCAGTGACGCCTTAATTAGCTCTTACTTGCGTTACTAAAGACTTGTATTGAATTCAATTAAGACATTTATACTCGCTGGTCCCAAGATAGCAGCACTAAAAATGATGTTTGACCCAACAATTCTCAAATAAACAGAAATTATTTTTAAGAGCATGATAGATGGTGTGAATAATACTAATAACAACTTCTTTAAGCAATACTTGGCCTTGTTTGTCAGGGCCCTCACCCTTCACCACGATATACACTGATTTATCACCTAAGCACGTCTCACTGGTGATAATCAGTATTCTGGAGTCGTAGTTTGTGAAAACCAGATATTAACATTATGTCTATGAGCCATTTTCCAAAAAGCCACAAAGGTTTGCATACTGTACATCCACACATGCAGCTCACTGCCATTGCCCGTATGCAGGCACATGGGTTTTTGGCTTTGTATCGTCGTATTGACGGTTGCTGCCACTGTTTGGTGTGGTTATTCCCAAGTGATTACATGTAACGTGGCGCAGCAGCTGACATGCAGGGCAGAGGGATGCATGTCTAATAAGCCTCCCTGGTGATTTGTTGTCAGCATCCTTAAGCCCTCTCCTGAGGTGCTAATCAACAAAGACCAGTTAATTATGGAAGCCTGAGTATCTCGGGGTAGCAGATACAGAATCACTGTATTCTACAATAACCTTACTGGCGCTGGTTAAAAAAGTTTGAAGCAATAATTACTTTTACAAAGTAGCTTTTGCTTTGAAATTTTTTCATATTTTTAAAACTGCCACATATTTGCACAGTTTCAGAAATGCACCAATGGTAAACGGTAAAGCTATTATGACAATATGCAGAACACGTAATTTTTCCACCTCACGAATGCCCTTTGAAGCAAGGATTGCTGAGAATGAGAGTGCCACAAAGCATTATGACAGACATACACTGCAGAGAAAATCACTTTAGCACAATGTTAGAATGTCCAAAATATATAACAGAGCAACTGAGGCTGAAGAAGTGTGCATGGCCTCAGGAAACAACCATATTCTGTTTAAGAATATGACATTTTTGAGTAAGGACATTTTATTATACTACGCTGTCCTGGATCACAATGCAGTTTAGAAATAGGAAAAAGGAGACCTATAAATAGAAAGAAACAAAGCGCCAGTGTGACCTGCAGGAGCCATGAACGACAGCAGAAAGAGTCTTCTTTTTCACGTTCTTTGTACAGTTTTCTTTGGCATTTGTTGAACTGATTTGACTCAGTCTTGCAGAATGGCAAAGCCAAAAACAAACACGAGTGGCAGTGGTCCCAATGATGTGTTAGTCTCTCAATACTTCTAAACCTCCCTATCCATCTGTGGCTTTTAGCTTCGAGCTTGTTGACTCCTAATGAAGACAATCTATTAAAGTCACGAGTCACAAATGTTTTAGCAATTAATGAAGTTGATAAAATATTCTTATTCCTTATCTGATTCAGGATGCAAAGACAAAGACTGTTTGATGCCATACACATCGTAACGCCCTTTGAGGCAATTTTGGTTTAATGAATTCTATAAATTTGTGCACAATTTGACCTGACCATGGACAGCTGGGTGGTGTTCATCAATTTAACTTAAACTGCAGGACTCATGTTCTTTATAATGAGGAAACATATTATTCAGTTTAACAACATTTAATCTGTTCATGGAAGAAAAGGCTATAATCAGTCATAATCAGCTGTTGGATGGATTTATCAAGAGACTATTTGACAATAAGAAAGAAATAGAATATCGCCACACTTACCCTTTTAATTCGGGCTCACTGGGCAGATGATGCTGTTGACCCAGAAACGAAAAGCATTTTACTTTATCTTCTATAACACCATCATTAGCCAAAGCAAAATATTAAAAAAAGTATGAAAAAATAGAGCATAAAACCATGTCACATAAATTTGCACTGATATGTTTGACAGGAATGGGACGAGATGGAAAATTGTTTCTGTAACCATTATCGCTGCATGGCTATCTCTATGTTGACAAGGACAGTGGTTGCCTAGCCAGACAGATGATTTGACTGTTGACGTATAGTATCCTGGCAGACATCCTGTTAGGCCATCAGTAAGAATTACACTACACTATCTTAACAACACGGGCTGCAAAGGTGATCCTCAAATATAAAGACAGCAAAGATCTAAAAAAAAGAAAAAAGAAAAGAAACAGATGATTTGTTTCTACTTAGGGAAGTTGTGAAATAAATGGCACAAAAGCCAACTGTGTCACCATAAAGTCGAAACACGACCATAAACATTGTGTCATTTGTCCCATTAACATTTACTACTTAGTATCTGCAAACCTACTGTACACGTATAACTCCGTTTGCTTCAATAAGGTGAGACCGACACTGGCGGACTGGGAGGCCATTTGGAATTTGCCCAAGCACCATATCACGGTGTTACAGCTGAAGAGGAAAGATTTTACAGTGATGACACAAAGGCTGTAATGATGCATCAGGAATGGAAAATACCAATAATGGAAAGTAAAGGTTGTGGATTTATTTGTATGTGTATAGTTTAGCTCAAATAAACTGTGATGGCCTTTATGATGGGCAGGATGAATCCGTGTTAAAGATCGAGCAAAGAAATTTTAAAGTAGTAAAGTATAACAGGAGATTTTCTATTTAAAGTTTGATCAGCTGAAGTTTTAATTTCAGTGCCGTATTATATAATCTGTCATTTTATCATGGACTCAGCATCAGTTTGTTTAGTGGGAACGTTTGGCAAGGCAAACTAGTAGCCATTCACATTTGTTCAGCCACAAGCACCAGCACACTGCCAATCCCAAAAGGTAAAGCCTGTGGTTATGACATAAGCATAAATTGTATTGTAATATTGTCTATGGTCAAAGTGTAAGCAGCAAGCTGTTAGTTATTGCACCAGCTGGTAGGCAATGAGGCAGCGGATGGTCTATGTTAACAGTCATAACAGAGAAGACAACTCATAGAGTCTCTGTGTACAGGATTACAATCTCTCCAGTGTTGATAATGTAGTAGGTCAATGTTTAGTTTTATTTGAAAGATAAAGCTGATCATGTTTGCAGTATTTTTCACAATGTCCTCTAATCCCACGAAAAGACCAAAAATGACACTGTCCTGATCCTATTGACAGGTACTGTGTGCATATCCAAACACTGATACAGTTTAGTCTGCTGTGCTACAGGAGCTTTGTTGTTGTTTTAGTGACGAGGAACACAGGCACTATACTGGAGAGATGGAATTATGTACAGATCCTGTTGTAAATGCCCACTAATAAATGTGCTTTAACATGGTGCTGACTGTTCCCTCCAAAATAAATAATATAATAACTTTTTACTGCACTTGTTATTTGATTTGCTGAGAATAAGAAAATCATCACATCACTGAGTTTGACTAGAACGAGTTTACGGTTTCCTTACATTACAATGTCCCCTTTGTATTTGCGTCAGTGTTCTTGTGCACCTTATTCTAAGAACACATACAGAGTAGGAAGATTTCCATGAGCACGGAAGGTTAAGTCACATGTAGGGAAACATTTAAATTTGGCACCTGTCAGATTCCAACAAAATCATCTTGTGGCATCAACTTGACAGGATGACAGTACATGTTTCCCACAGACGTGTAGATGCAGGCGATTCAGACCAAGGGAGCAAGGAAGGAGGTCACTTCCCATCAATGTACTAAGTCATGGCCGTTTTTCCTCAGGAATACACAAAGGCATCACAGTCACCAGAAGTGACGTTCTCTGAAAGACAGATCCTGGACTAGTATATGCGGAAACAGCAGCCTCTCATTCAGATTTTAGCACTGACAATGGGATTCTGCCAGTCTGTGAAAAAGGTGCAGGTACTGGCTGGATGAGAAAGCTGTGGCTACCATTAAAGCAACAGAAAAGCAATAAAAAAAAGCACCAACAGGGCAGGGTTGCATGACTATACAAAGGGACAGACACATATTGAAGCACAATGCACATTCAGTACAGTGCAGTGTCACGACACAGGCATAGACAGAACAACCTGTTGAACAAGGCACACAACACTTGAACACAGCGGAGAAGACAAAGGGAGGAAGAACCTAGAGTAAATAGTTAAAAGCATATATGGCAAATAATATGTATGAATAATGTGCTGTCTTTATTAAATAAATTAAATGCCATTAAATAGTTACTTAATGTAGGATAGTATATGCTATCGACGTGTTTTTTTCGTAACACATGTCAGAGCTGAACATTCACTTCAGTCCATCAGGCAAAGCCATCTGGTCATTATCGTCACCGCAAGGCAACATGACCATAAATAGAATTACAAGAAAAATACTTATTATATGAGCCATAACGGCAGATGAGGCACAATTAGTGCAAGTACAAAAGAATACATGCAGCGGCCACAGATAGGAGGTAAATTTTTTAATTCATTTTCAAGCTCTTGATGGTGCTGGTTTTGGGTAAACGGTTCAGTTGCTATATTTATATTTAATTTGGTTTTTTTTGCACATACTAGTTGAGTTTCAGGCTACAAACATTGACCAAGTTGGTTGATACTAAATTAAAAAATATATAATAAACAAAAATTTTACAGATGGTTTTATTTAGGATTACGCCTCATGTATTTCAACTTCAGTCAGTCATTTACACTACACTACTACACTTTCCAGTGTACTGCTTCACATCTACAGATGTGGAAATATTTAAATGCTATACTGGGGGTGTTTTGCTCATCAACAGCCTCCCCAAAGAAAGGCCCTTTCACAACATCTAGCCAAGTCAAGAACACTCTTGACGAGGTAGGCATGTAATTGTCAAAGTCTACAGTCAAGAAATGCTTTATGAATACGAATACTGACACTTTGCAACAAGGTGCAAAACCCAGTTAATGTTTAAGGACAGAAAGGTCAAATTAGACTATAATATATAATATAATGTACATTATTAGAATATAACAATATACCAGAAAACACCTAAAAAAACAAGATTAACTTTTACCAGAATGATGGGAATAGAAAATTATGGAGTAGAAAAGAAACGGCTGGTGATCCAGAGCATATCACATCATCTGTCAGGCATGGTGGAGGCAATGTTATGGCATGGACGGCTGCCAGTGAAACCAGGCTGTTTGATGATAAAAATAGCAGGATAAATTCTGATGATTAATGGACGAGCATTTATACACAGCATTAATACTGTAAATGGATAAAAGTTATTTCAGAGTTGCTCAAGGTAAAGAAATTGGATATTCTTCACTAGCCAAGTAAGTCTAATCTAATCTCAACTCAATAGAGAATGCCTTCCACTTACTGAAGACAAGACTGAAGGCAGAAAGACGTGTAATCATGCAGTAGCTGAAGGCAGCTGCAGTAAGGCCTGGTAAAGCATCTCAAAATAAGAAACTAAGTATTTGGTCATGATGACTACAAAGGATTTTTCTTTCAAGTACTGAAGGCAACCCTTATGTTTGTAACTATGTCAGTGTGTCCACAATAATAATTTGAATTCTATGAAGAACTACTACGTATCTAATTGCTGGGGACACTAAATACCAATAGTATATTCATCTCAAACACAACTAGTTTCCTTTGAAAAGTTGTTATTTCAAAGTCTGTCTGACTGAAGTATGAAGATCCTTTATCAGTGCCAATCATTTCACTCAGAACAATCTGATTAGAAGTGAGTCCAGACACCCTGATTTAAATTCTACAGCAGTAACTGCACCCATTAACGTTCCTAAAACTGTGTCAGGACGAAGTCCACAGCTAATATTCCCACAATGCTTAGCTCTGCTCCACTGCCCATCAAGTACATCAGCCCCCTGAGGAGACAGTGTATGAGTGAATATTAAAGTGTGTGTCGGTGGGTCGATGGCAGGGGTTATAGTGTCCCCTAGGGCTTATTGGAGTTCCACACTGTTGCCTAACCTAACAAGGCACTGAGAGTCACAGTCTGTGAGATGATGCTCGTCTCAGGGGAAATTTAAGAGGATCATGAGTCAGGCTCACTCCTCTAGAACAAACTCTGACAAACTGGAGGCTGGCAAGATTTGTTCTCAGACACTTGCAGGCAATGCATCACATGTAATTGGACAGCAAGGACAGCTGAAGGTTATTCACACATGGTCATGAATTGCCACGTGAGAGTGAAGTGATCTATATAGTCGCAAGAAAAATATGTTTAGGTTTTCTGCATTAATTTGTCACAAAATCTGATCTGATTTTCATCTGAGTCAAGGTTATTAACAAATATGATGTGCGTAAAATAATAACACAAGGAAATTCTGATCTTTCATGTCTTTATTGAGAACAACCATAAAAACCTCATGCTGTGGAATAAGTATGTGAACCCTTGGAATAATAACTTCCAAAAAGTTAATTGGAGTCAGGTGTTAGCATACCTGGAAGAAAATGAATAATTGCAGTGACTGGGGGGAACATGAATTCCCTAGTGTATCAAAAAATACTTCAGTATAATGTATGAATGTCTGTACGTTAGCTGAAACTCTGTAGCGGCCAAGTCACTTATTAATTCAAAGGGCACAGTACAAAATAGAAATGAAAGATCAGAATCATATTGTTTTATTATTTTTTCATATTAATTAATATTCTCCCTAGAATTTGCATAAGTAAACTGTCATTGGCTTCAGGACAGATCAGTTCAGCAAAGGCAGTTTTTAATTTCCTCACATCACAAAAAATGTATCACATGGTTTTAGTTCAGATGTTTTCTTCTACTTGTGGGGATATGAGAACAACAAATTGATAGGAGAAACACTACTGCAACTGCCTCGACTTCTGACTGAAGACCAAAACTGTGCGCTTATCCAATATTAATCAGTGCAATAATACTATAGGATTATGAAATTCTAGTTGGTTGAGGGCCAGCATACATTTCCAATCTGTCACTATGTTATCAGTCCATAACTCTCAGATTGTGTGGAACAAAATGAAGTGACTGCCTTTTCTAGAATATGTAACTCTTTATTCATGTCATGCTTCATCTTCCCACAAATAGGATTATGTAAATTTTCATTATACATACTTTGTAGGTGGTTGCTGTCATTTGTGGTGTGTAAAAAAATGCATCTAGGAGGTGAATAATTTATTACCTGATATGGTACTTAGCATTCTTGTCACAATCAGATTCTATACAGCAATTTAATTATTGGTTATATGAATATGTTTGGCATGGCAAACATTAATACGAAAAGATGTCAGAGAGTAAGTATTTGATGATGCAACATTTGAATAATCATTAAATAAAAAGGATATAAATCACCATGATATAATTATACACCTTTATCTAACCACAGAAAATCTGTGTAGAACTGTTTTTTCTTTTGATATTTGTGTCAGTTTGTACTGAATTATAATCAGGACTGTGATAAACCAGTATTTTCCATTCTCTGCTTGCTGTTTATTCACTTTTAGACATTGCCTTGTTTCTCCTCCTGAGCTGGCTCCGTACACTGGTTTGCATGCTTTGCTGTCATTGGTTGCCTTCATGTTACACTTCAACAGGCTGCCTTCAGCTGATTGGCTGGAACTGGAGCAGGGGATGGAAGCTCTCTCACCAAAACAGGCATAAAAGGCAAAGTGTGTGGGATCAGAGATACAGTGGAGCACCCAACCAGCAACTCTAAGGAGGCTTGACAGCGTGTCGCTACCAGTTTGAGAGAAAACACTGGAGGAGAAAAAAGGCAAGAACCGAAGCTCTACAAGAAGAGACACGACAAATTGCTGAAGGGGAGATTTTTAAGGAACCTTGACAGGAAAGGTGTAAATCAGTGACAGGTGTCAGTTTAACAGAAGCTGCTTTGACCATTGAGAGGAAGTGAGTAAAGTCACTTTGGCCAAAAACATTTTCAAAAAGGCAGCATGTCTCTGGAGGTGAAGGAGAAGACTCAGGTGCGTCTAGTGTTTCTGGGGGCAGCAGGAGTAGGCAAGACGGCACTGATCCGACGCTTCCTCCAGGACACATTTGAGCCCAAACACCGGCGAACAGTAGAGGAGCTGCACAGCAAGGAATATGACATTGGCGGGGTCAAGGTCACCGTGGAGATCCTTGACACCAGCGGCAGCTACTCCTTCCCTGCCATGCGCAAGCTCTCCATCCAAAACAGCGATGCCTTCGCACTGGTGTACGCTGTGGATGACGCAGAGTCACTGGAGGCTGTCAAGAGCCTTCGAGATGAAATTCTGGAGATCAAGGAGGACAAGTACACCCCCATTGTAGTGATTGGGAACAAGGTAGATCGGGAGGAAGAGCGTCAGGTGTCCAGTGAGGATGTGCTATCAACTGTTGAGATGGATTGGAACAACAGTTACCTGGAAGCATCCGCAAAGGAAAATGCTAACGTGGTGGAGGTGTTCAAGGAGCTCCTGCAACAGGTAAACCTTCCCAGCCACCTCAGCCCCGCGCTACGCAGACGCAGGGAGACCTTTCCGAAAGACATCAACTTCCGGCCGCCCATGAACAAGACCAACAGCTGTATCCTGTCATAGTGAAGGAGAAGGTTTTGGTTTCGTGAAGGGATGAGGAGTGAAACTCAGTGATGCTGGACGAAAGAGAAAAGCCTGGACTTTGAGTTACTGTGCATGTGAAGTGAAGAGCTGTGATCTGGACCAACAAAGACAATTCACAATTCACAGCTGAGAAGGACAATGGTATTAAGAGCGCAACCAGAATATTTAAGAATCTGAATTAAATCAAGTGCAGAGAAGAAAGCTGAACTAATCATCCTGTTCTTCACTTGATGTAATGTTGCTGCTTATTTGGTGACACACGGCTGGTGGTTAGATCAATGTATAACATTTGACTTTCAAATTAAATGACATTTACACCAAGGTATTTGGAGAGTTGCTAACAGATTGTTTACTGGAAGAAAATGTGCATATATGTCGTTGTTTGTGCAAAGGTTGTATCATGTAAATTGTTTTAATTAACTAATTCACCTGTAGCACATCAAAAATGTTTACAATTTTTGTACTTGGTTGCAGTTTGCCTGTTACATGACATAACTCTTATGTTTGTGTGTGTGGCAAATATGAACTGCTAATGCACTTTTCATTTTGAAATGACAACTCTAAATAATGTTTTCAGGTCGTTTCTTTTATAAATTTGATTTTTTTTTTTTTTATCATTGCAAATTTTCACAGATGTTATTGTTTTAATGTAATGTAAGTGGAATGTGAATCTAAATGTGCAATAAATGTACAAAAAAAGTTAAATATTTGTGTGGCCTTGCTGTCGTTAGATCTATAAAATCACTCTTTAAATTTTAATAATTTCTTCAGGGAAATCGCCGTCAGTGCAAGAATAAACGGCAATCTAGTGAATGAATGAGTAAACAAAACTAAAAAGATGCATTAATATTATTTTCTGTATTGTAGGGCTGCTAACACTTTTAGTATTATTTTTCCAGAGTTCATATTCACTTATTGTGACCCCAGTCAATACATTTTTTTAGAGCTGCCCTTTTTATGGGGTCAGGAAATCGTTCAGCTATCTCATTGTCTATTCAATGCATGTGTTAGAGAATCAAATTGAAAACTGAAATAAGTGACTCAATCTAGTAAATTCACTGTAGACTTAAGAGTCCTATGTTTCTCAGTGTCGTGCACTGTATTTTAAAAACTCTGTCGCCATCTGTTGGTGAAAAAACAAACAGATGTAAAATTCACCACAACTGAGTGTGAGCAAACCCCGGGGTTTAAAATGATACCTTCAAGATACTTCATTGTAAGAAGTGTAAAATCTCAATAAGACATTTGAGTGACATTAACTCAAACTTAAAGTTTTAAATTTCCTTCATTTTTATTTTTATATTTAAGTGTCCACACACTGACTGTATGGTGACTATTATGAGGTTTATTATTTATCACATCTAACCTTTCTAAACCATAAAACACATTTTAGTTCAAAGCAAACATCTGAAAAAACTCTGTTTAACATCTCCAAATTTAGGTGGAAGCAAGTGTGGATTCATTTACCAAGGCAATGTGAACACTGCGATCTAGCTTCACATTAAGGTTCAAAGAATAAAGGTTAGGCAAAACAAACTGAGCTGCCCCAGCACAAACATCTGACTACCTAATGGTAGTCCAGCCACACTCCTGTTTAACCAGTTCACAAAATGGATCATTGTGCAGTTCCTGAAATATCTGCACGGTTCCCCTTAACCCAACCTGCCGAGCAGAGGCAGTTGTGCTCAGGTCCGTGACCCCCACCCCCACCCTACTCCATCAGATTAGACTGAACCAAGTTTCCTGTTTTAATTTGAGGAAGTGGCCGAGCCAACGTTTGCGGGCAGTTCCTCTTTCAGTCCACATTTAAACATTCTTCCGCACTTCGCTCTTGCTTATTTGTGAAGGGATGGAGGACTTGCAGCTTCTCACTCAAGCAGGTGTGTGGATTTCTCATCTTTTAACACAGAGCTCTAGTTTACTTTAGGTTGAAAGTTTTGAGCATGTCAGAGTAGAAAATGTATGTGAAATTACACGTTGACTAGCATTCAATGGTCAGATTCGAACTGCACTAAAGGAAGCTATTCATGTAGTTTTAACTCAGCTTCTCAGATGTCTTTGCTCCTGGACTTGGTCAAAGCTCCTCAGCAGATAAAAATGACCCTGAGGCGTTTAGAACAAGTTCAGGGTCCTGGACTGAACACAGCAACATTATTATTATAACTATAATGAAACGTTAGCAGCGTGTGTTGCCAGCATATAAACTACAGCGGTAAGGACGATTTATCATAATGCAGATTTTATGACTTGTTTCAGCCTACACAGCAGCATAAAAATAACTGTAAATGTGTCACACAGGCCTATATTTACTCAGACACTCAGCGCCTTTATGTCATGTGTCAATGTGTGAGATTTGAGTAAATTAGTCACCAATTTAAATTGTATTTAAAGACTAAATAACAGCAGTAAAAAAAAAAAAGACCTTTAAGATTACAATATATTCATTTTTTTTCTAAAATCTTGGCACAATGGCAGCAATGACATCCCACCAGCCTGCCTACAAAGAATCTTTTTCCTGCACTGCATTGTGTTTATTAATAAGCGCTGTCCTGTATAGTATACTGCAACTAAAAGATGCCATGCAGACTTCTTTGGCATAAAGAAGAAAAGTTTTATAAGACCTTTTTTTTTTAATCCATCTTCATCTGCAGCTGGACACTGTAGTGTGACATTTCATGATTTTCCATGCTTCACAAACCAAGCAGTCTCAGCTGTGACTGAAACTGCAACTGAAAGTTTGGGTTCAGGTGTGAGGCCACTCTGCCACACATTTGTGACAGTTTCTGACAGTTCCAGAAATCTCTTCACACTTCCACTACAAAATGCAAACCATTTTTGCTCTTTATAACGCCACCTGTGTTACTGTGGTAGTTTTTTTTAATCAGTGACTAAAACATTTTTACACTTGAATCATTTTAAACCACAAATGACAGAGCCCCATTCACCCAAAAAGAATAATTTTATTTGACAGATTCTACAGCGTTCTGAAAGGCTGCTCAATACACTGTGTTTGCCATTTATGCTTTCAGATGGTAAGGAAGCATATATTAGTGAAGTGAAACAGTCTGTGTCATTTGTACAGTCCCACTATGCAACAGAGGAACAAAGCAGATTTGAGTTGCTTTATATGTAACATACAGTAAATACAGTAAATTTCTGTCGGCGTGTTCATCAGTACAGCAAACAGAAAGTGGGGTAAACTAGATTCTTGGCCCTCTGCGTGTGTGCTTGGTAATGTTTTGTCTTTGTATATATAGGAATGTAAATGTATGCGTTGCCTTAGTCATCCACAGCAATGTTGCGGAACAAATAAGCCATGGACTCTCCATTGTGGATGCGTCGGATGGCCTCAGCCAGAATCATACTCACATCCACAGTTTTAATTTTTGGACACTGCAACTTCTGCACCTCATGAGGAACAGTGTTGGTCACCACCACCTGGAGGCGCAATGTAATAGCATTAGCAAAGGCAACAGCAAATGATGAATATATAACCTGTATACTAAAAGTCTGTCTGTCACCTGAAACACATTCTTAATAAATTTAATTACACTGTGTTATGATTTTTTTTTTTCATTTCAAACCATTCTTTGTTTCAGAAAATACAGTGAGACAAGCAAATACAAAGAAAAAAAAAACAATGTATGAGAAGGTTTATTTCTATCTGAAATATGTTTATGTACTAGGGATTTTACCTCATCAATTGCAGACTCCTCTATTAGTCTTGGTGCCTCTGCAGACAGGAGACCATGTGTAGCCATAATGTAGATCTTGTAGGCTCCCCTCTCCTTCAGGATATCTGCTGCTGCTACAAAATCCTCCACATCATCTATGATGTCATCCTGAGAGGGGTAGGGATTATAAGGTGAAAGGGAATAAGAACAAGGCAAACATTTAGTAGCTTATATTTTGAGTTTATTCTAAATATCTTTGACTTGGGAGGTGTCATGACTGATATAAATCTGTCCGAGCCCATAAAGCATCACAAACACAAAGCTTGCTCCAATATTCTTATATAGTGATGGTTTCTTTTAAACATGAAGAAATTATTAAATGAATATAATTCCTCAAACCACTTGCTGAGCTGATTTTTCATTTGACATTTGAAGCTTACATCATTAATTGAATGTTTACTAGCAACCATGACTCCAAGTGCACAAGTTCAAGCATGTCCACGAGACCAAAGATTTATCTGCTTCTGACAGCTCTGAAGTGCTACTACAGGCCAATGATTCTACAGATTACCTTTAACCTAGTGATCAATGTGTGAAAACCTCATTCCTATAACACTATGTGCAATTATGAAATCCATTCCTCACACTGCATCGTTCCAGTACAGTTGTTTGGTCAGATTCTCAGTGATAGGAGGAATCAATTAGAACAGAATGAAAAAATATATAAATAAACTTGAGATCTTACAACAATGATGGCGATTCTGCCTCCTACATCTCCGACAACAGTGATAGGTGGCTTCTCCTTTGCCATCATCACTGTAAAACAAATGAAGGGATGTTATTCTTAGGATAGAGAGGGAGTTGCCACCAGTCGGGAAGAGATTTTTTAGGTGAAGTAAAGTTAAGAGAGATTAGGTCAGAAGGGATTTGGTTAAAACCTGTTCTGCCCCAACAAGTTTCCAGCTACCACAGCACCAATCCAGTGACTAAGCAGCTGAGACTAAACAGAACTGATCATCAAACAAACATATATTAGGTTTCTATGGAATGGCTGGCAGAGTGGTAGATGGACTAGTGGGTGTAGAACTGAGCCTTTTTCAGGAACCACAAACGAGGATCGATTATTAATTTTTATCTGCCATTTTTAACAGATTACATTAATCTTGTTACAAAAAGAATCAGGCCTCAGAAATGCTTCAACCCTGACATAGAAAAAAGTTAAGCATAAATTCAAGTAATAATCGATCCACGTCTAGAGCCGATCACATCAGACCTGATGGATCCCCCCCCCCACACAGATGACCTCACCATGCCAAAAACCTTCCAAACAGCAGCAAGACACATTTAGAGGTCATTCCAAATTCAACACAGACCATCCAGAAAAACATATTTTGATCTATCATATTAAGGTATTATCAACAATCTGCGGTCCATAATCAGAAGTTATGCAACTTATTATTATTATTATTGTATGTCATTTCATAATCTAAATCTAGCCATGGTTATTACAAATAATGCTTTTCAATCTTGTGCTGGCTATTTTTATGTTTTAAATCTAATAGTTAGTAGCCCAGGATAAGAATGAAAACACACGGGTCACATAGTTCCAGTCACAGTTTCTCACCCGAGGAATAATTAATGATTTTACAAGTACCAAAATCATTTCTGCTGAGAGTATGTGATACTGAGGGCTTCCAACAATTAACAACATCAACAACTTAACACTTGAGAAAAATGTTTTCATCTGATGCATAAGTATGCATTATTTTATCAGGAAGATGCAGTTCCCTGCTTTTTAGAACAACACAAAACACGTTTATTTCCTTTTGGTTTTGATGCATTTGCATAACGACTCCCCCCTCCGATGTCATCTGTACTCTGGTTGTAGAACAGATACAGTGGTGTGAAAAAGCATTGGCCCCCTTCCTGATTTCTTAGTTTTTTGCACGTTTGTCACACTTTAGTGTTTCAGATCATCAAACTAATTGAAATATTAGTCAAAGATAAAAAAAGTAAACACAACATGCAGTTTTTGAATGGAGGGAAAACAAAATGGCCCTGTGTGAAAAAAGTGTTTGCCCCCTAAACCTAATTGCTAGGCCACTCCAAAGTCTTTTTGTTTTCATTTTGTTTTCTTCAGTCATTCAGAGGAGGACTTGTTGGTGTGTTTTGGATAATTTTCCTGCTGCAGAACCCAAGTTTACTTCAGCTTGAGGTAACGAACAAGTGTCCAGACATCCTCCTTCAGGATTCTTTAGTAGACGGCAGAATTCATGGTTCCATTTATCACATCAAGTGTTCCAGGTCCTGAAGCAGCAAACAGCCCCAGACCATCACATTACCACCACCATATTTTACTGTTGGTATGATGTCCTTTTTCTAGACGCTAGACGTAATGGGACACACACCTTCTAAAAGGTTCAACTTTTGTCTCGCCAGTCCACAGTATTTTCCCAAAAGTCTTGGGATCATCAAGATGTTTTCTGGCAAAACCGACGCAAGCCTTTATGTTCTTTTTGCTCAGCAGCGGTTTTTGTGGAGCTCTGCCATGCAGACTATTTTTGCCCAGTCTCTTTCATATGGTGGAGTCAGGAACACTGAACTTAACTGAGTCAAGTGAGGACTGCAGTTCTCCTGGATGTTGTTGTGGGGTCTTCTGTGACTTCTTGCATGAGTCGTCGTTGTGCTCTTGGGGTAATTTTGGTCGGACAGCCACTCCTGGGAAGGTTCTCCACTGTTCCATGTTTTTGCCATGTGTGGATAATTGCTCTCACTGTGGTTCACTGGAGTCCCAAAGCTTTAGAAATGGCTTTATAACCTTTTCCAGACTGAAAGAGCTCAATTACTTTCTTTCTCATTTGGTTTTGAATTTCTTGACACAATGTCACAATGTGGAACTTGACACAATGTCTAGCTTATCTAATGTCTAGTATCT
Source organism: Anabas testudineus (assembly GCF_900324465.2). Classification (NCBI taxonomy): domain Eukaryota; kingdom Metazoa; phylum Chordata; class Actinopteri; order Anabantiformes; family Anabantidae; genus Anabas; species Anabas testudineus. The sequence continues at coordinate 15,643,736 of NC_046610.1, read as the reverse complement.
TTTGGTCTACTTTTCTTTGTCAGACAGGTCCTACTTAAGAGATTTTTTTGATTGCGAACAGGTGTGGCAGTAATCAGGCCTGGGTGTGCCTAGAAAAATTGAACTTGTGTGTGATAAACCACAGTTTTAACAGGGGGGCACTTTTTCACACGGGGCCATGTAGTTTTAGATTTTGTTTTCCCTTAATAATAAACAGAATCATTTAAAAACAGCATGTTGTATTTAAATTTGTGTGTTATCTTAATATTTACATTTGTTTGATGATCTGAAACATTAAAGTGTGACAAACATGCAAAAAACTAAGAAACCAGGAAGGGGGCCAACACTTTTTCACACCACTGTATGTTGTTAAAAAAATGAAGTGCTGACTAGGAGAACGCTGCTGGGATAATTAATGTGTCCTGTATTTCCTTCACAGCCTCAACAGTCGGCTGCAGGCAGTGTGTGAAATACCTCACAGCAATGAGGCTGCCAGCAATATTCAAAGCAGCTTGGATTTAGGAAGAGGCCAAAATTTAAATGAACTGACATTTTTGATGCATTAGGATGAAACATGCACAGACCAGAACATGCAGTGGAGTCAAATACTGTCATATTAATGTAGTGAAGTATTTATCGTATATAGCATTTAGACTGTATGTGGCACGGCGTGGCAGCTTGCCTTTGTCTAGAGTAGCTTTTTAAAATACATTACATTACCATTTTGGTTGATTTTGTTTTTCCCTTGTATGGCACAGAGATCTAACACCTCCTACAGTCACTTTAATGTTCAATGTCCGGATGTTAAATTAAGTGGAAGCCCTCAGTAACTCATTGTGTCATTCCATGCAGGGAGGCATAAACATTCAACAAGAAGCATAAGAGGATTCAAGCGTCAGGATCATACTTGGGAGCTCTATCCCAGGGAATAGGACATGATGTCTGCTGTTTGCTGTGGCAAGAGATAGGATGGTACAAAACATTAAAGGAACAATTAGACATCCAACAAACAGAGAAGATAACATACAGCCCAAAGAAATTTTTAGATGTTTGTTTTTTTTGTTTGTTTGTTTGGAGATTGTTTTCAGATGTATTCAGATTTAAAAATTATTTCTGTAATGCCAATTGACCTTTCACATAATATAATAATGCTTGGTTAAAGGCAGAGAGACATAGAGACACAGCTGTAATGAGTGTGATTCAGCCCCTGCTGGAAAGGAGAAAGACAAAATCAGCAGAAACGAGAGAAGATGGGACACGTTTAGATGAGGAGGAAAATAAATCTGGTTCAGAAGTGAAAGGGGGCCATGTCAGTCACTGCCTGCACTACTTCAGGCAGAGCTGACCTGAAACATGCTGTGTATGCTACTGTAGGGTCAGCACTGTCATTACTCTTGTCTAAAGCCGACCATATTAGGCATTTAGAAGAGGAGACTGAAACTGTGAGCCAAGATCAACCCTGATATAGGTCCCGACTGAGTGGTAAAAATATCTTAGAAAGATCAAGACAGTGAATATAAGTAATGTTTCAAAAGCCTGTAAATTCCTTGATCATTTAATGAGCTTTTTTTATTTGTTTAGTTTTTTATGGTTTATGGAACCAGCAACTCTTCTCTCCAGCACAAGCACTCGAATGCTTCTGTTGGAAAATGTAACAACACAGCTGAATTAGCCGTCACGTACAGTTTTCTCTTTGTTTTGCCACTCCTAGACAGGTTTGCTGTGCTAAGAAACCTTGGCATTTTGCTCTTGCAAAGCTTGTCTGCCTCTAGTGGAAAGACTCCATTTTAAATCATAGAGTTCATACAAAATATAACCAAAAAACAATATATATATAATAATTCAAAAATAATAAGTTCTAGTAATTATAGAATTACATTTATATAAGTAACTTTGATGCTTTTTGATGCAAATACTTTTATTTCTAGCAGTGTGTTTCTACTCTTAAGTAGAACATGTGAGTACTTGACGACTGGAGATTGAAGGATCTCCTAGTGGCTATTACTGCTCTCGTTTTTACAGAGGAGCATTCTTGGCTGATCATCCTCAAATTTTAATATAAATCAGGAAGCCAATCACCCCAAAAAAATTCCTGATATCTTAGGGGGACAATCGACCAAGAAAAGCAGGTTTTAAGGAAGATTCAACCTGAACATGAAAAGCAACTTATAATAAACAAAGAAAGGCAACCATGAAACGGACTTGCTCCAGCAATGTAATAATGAAAGTCTGTATGTAACTAGGGGTGGAACAGTTGACAAAATTCACAGTTTGGTTCATATCATATCATACAAGTAGGGGAAGGTTTTTCCGATATTGACATGTTTTTTATGTATTTGACAATAAAAAAGCTTGCCTTAACGTATACATATGGAATACAAATGATGCAAAGTCAAACACATCATGTCAAATCCCAACTAAATTACTTCAATTAAGGATTTTATTTCAACCTTTTAAATCATTGAAATATTTCCAAAATTGATAGACTTGTTTATTGCTGTGTTGGGAGTGTGTCGATGAGAGGGTGTTTTATAACGTGGTTTAAGTAATTTAGTCACTGAAATCCTGCACAGGGCGGCATATCTTTCACCTCCAGTGCTTTAGTTGTGGATTTTATCCTGAATGTATCTTTATTGAGAGGCTGATTCTTTCCTCTTTGTGCTCTCAATTCACTGACTGGGGTGATGTCTTCATAATTTGTTCATCATTTTGACAGTATTGCAGCTAGCATAGGCCACACATGTTGCACAGTAGTTAGACACTGTCACCGTTTCATCCACCACTTTTTTATGTCAAAGTCATAAGTAACACTCACTTGTACACTATGCTCGCATACAGCAGACAAAAACAACGCTGATTAGGATCCTTTAATTGTTCTTTGTCCTGACCACTCGTCATTTCAAGATTGACCAAAAGCTGCACTAGACTCTTCATCCATGCCAACTACAGTAGGTTTCTTCCCCAGTAACTTTAGATTTTCTCAGTGCATGTCTCAACCTATTACAAATGAACTGAACAGTACATATGTGCGCACCCTAAACCCATTGTCACTTGAACCACTCCACCCTTACAACTGACTATCAACATTACAAAAAAAGATGTTGTCATGTTGCATCTTACATGGCAGTTCCAGGCCGGTGTGTCCTGTGGTGGTGCGGGACAAAGGTGGAGAGTGTCGACCATCAGCCATGTCTGACTCTGAGTGATGAGCCTCACCGTGCATCACAGCCAGCCCAAGTCTCAGCCTCTCAGCGTAGGACTGAGCTCTAATACAGACACACAGAGACGCAAGACTCAAATATCAGAAAATGCCAAACACAGGAAATGCAGATAAATGCACAGGCAAAGAGAGAGGTTTGAACAGAATACTAACAACAGAGTAGTAGGAGAAGAAAACTGTCCACTGTGACAGTGCAGTACACTTTAAACAATATAACTAGAGAACTTAAGGACATCAGCACTTTTAAGTTGATTATTATTTTCAGTGACCCAATTTGCTTGTTACCTCTTGGCAGCTGATGGGGATTTTGCAACAATTACAGCATTCCTGTAGTCTGGAATCTAGGGAAAGAGAAATATTATATTCAGTGCAACGCAGCTAAAATGATACTGTAGAGAAAAAAAAAAAAAAAAAAAAACTTTGACTGCGGCTCCTTGACAAAGACAAGGAAGTAGAATATAATGTTGTGTCACCTCCTCCTGGATGTACTGGATGAGGAAGGGGGAAGCTCTTAGATTGTCAACAGGGAAGTTGAAGAAGCCCTGGATTTCTTTCTGGTGGAGGTCCATGGTGATGATGTGAGTTAGACCTGCAACATAAAACACATACATGTTGTACTGCTTGTGTGCAATGAACTCTGAGTTGCAAATGCCCAAAAAGGAGGAAAAAAAAAAGCTCAGAGTCTGGGCGAGTTTGTGGATTAAGAGGCATGTGGTATCTGGATTAAATAGCCCTAGACGAAAGTGGGGGTGAAAGACTTCAGGTGAAGCTGTATTTACTGGGATCTTTGCTTTTGGCAAAAGTGATGTCATCAGTCACAGTCAACAACAAGTCACCCGGACTAACACTCATCCAGTCTAACTTGGTCCTATCAGGTAAAATGCTCAAATAATATATATAATTCAAATCACAGAGAGGACGCTTGTTTTACTAATGTGGTTTTCTGCTTTACTCTGCGTTTTATTTTGATGGGTATCAATACAAAATCTATATTGACAAAAGAAAGTACAACAAACAATTCATACCAGCTTTAGCCAACATGGATGCCAGCAGCTTGCAGACAATGGATCCTCTCTTCCTCATCTTGCACTGCTTGCTGTAGGGGAAGTAGGGAATGACCCCGATGATGTTCTTGGCACAGGAAGTCTTCAGGGCATAAGCCATAACCAGCAGCTCCATAACAGCTGTGTTGACATCTCTGAGAAACAGCACATTATATTCAACATCATCACCATCAGATATGAGAAATAACAAAGGTAATGTGACGCAAACTGTAACAGCCTATGGTCATCTACAAGTAAGAGCAACATTACTTCAGCTTGGCAACTTGATCCAGACTTTGAACTTTCACCACCTCTTGGGAAGTTAAGAATAGAATTTACTTTTCTGAATAGATCCTTCATGCTTCCTCTCCGTTTTACTTTTTTTGCTTGTAGATTTTGTATGCACACCAATGTCATTATGATACATGGTCAGATCTGTCTGGCATCTGGTTACATAACTGAGCTGAAGAGGAATGATGGAGGAGACTCTGAGTATTAATGTGCTTAAAGGACATTTTAAAATCAATATCAGCACTGAGTAGCAATCCAAACTCTATACTATACTATACTATACTGGTGAGACACTTCACTACTGTAGAACAGTGTCAGGCTGCTGGTGTAACAGGATACTGTATGTTGACATTTTGGCCTTAACAGCTTGTTGAATGCTGAGCCCCCACACAGGCAGAGTGATGGCCTGCTCACACAGGAAGTTCAGAAATGTCATGTCCTGCCTGTGACCCCTGGTTATCTTTAATTCAAATACAACTCCATTCAGGCTCAAAACTCCCATATGGATGATAGGGCATGTTTTAATGGGATCTTGGACATGTGATTGTTGGGTGCCAAATAAGAGCTATTGCTTCTCTTTATTTATTTATTTATTGTTTTTATTGTGCTTTATTATTTGTATGAAACACAGCCTTAAATACATTGATTTATGGATTCAGCGTTTCATTTATTTATAAAGGATTTTAGAATCTGAAATAAAAACATCAAGGTCACAATATACAAAGTATAAATGTTCTGGCTCATTTCAGTTAGTAATACAGTGTACCGGGAATAATACTACTACTACTACTACTACTAATAATAATAATAATAAAAATAAAAATAATAATAATAATAATAATAATAATGGGGAAATTTGTGTGGACAGGCAGCTGCATTTCAGACAACAAAGATTCAAGGTTCAGTGTTTTGATTATAGAACAGACAAGAAACAAAAGATAGAGAGACTAAATCTTAAAAGAAAAGGCAAAATTTGGTGTTCTCGAATTTATGACATGAAAGGAGTCATACAAGATTATGTTTGCAGGTCTGAGCATGTTTTAGTTGTGAGCAGCTTGAAAAGAGGTAACTAAAGGTTAATCAATAAGATTTTATCAGACACAAAGTTATAGATTTTAGGTGCACACAGGCTGCACTGAAATACAACATGACACTCTGAGTAACGGTCTTTAAAAAACAGAAAAACAATGTTACTGCAGCGTGCAGAGAACAGAGATGGACCACAGTAATCTGTCATAACAACGTGTTTCTATGAAAAGACTTTGATTTCCTCTGTCTTATTTGTATTAATAAAGGGGAATTTCCTCACACTATTCAATTAACCGAACAATTTTAAAACATACATCTACTGTATAACCTGGGGTCATGACAGACAGAAGATGGAATCATCTGACAGAAAGCAATTGGGCATACTGATGATACATTCGGCATTTAGAGGCCTTTTGTGATGGTATGTGCGCTGTATGATTCTTTGACCTTGTAACCATTAAGCCATAGAGTGTATCCTTGTATCTCACCTGGGAATGGTCTGAATGATGAAGACGTCCTGGCCACGGACAGACTCTTTTACCTCCACTCTAGTCTCTGAAAAATATATATTAATTCAAATGCAAAGTCAAGTGAAACACTTAACCATAGTTTATCTACGACAGCCAATGGGGAGATGAGGATATTTATTCTTACCTGTATTTGACTCCTGATACACCACAGACTTGCCCAACTCCACACCCAGACGCCTGGGGGGAAAAAAGGAACAGTGTGAAAAACACATACAGTAGACGTCTATGTTATCCACTAATTAAGGTGTGTGAATGTCCTTTTGGTTTTACAATAATAAAAAAAAAAAAAAAAATTTTGTCTTGCAAAACTTTTATTATTATTGGTCGAAGTGGGTGAGGAATCCCACTAGGCAAGACAGGCTTCTCTGCCTGAGCAGCCTCGCCCTGTTAACAATATTCAGCCTCAATTATTGTTTGCACACAACCATGTCACCACATTTGCCTTTGGGAGTACACGTTTAGGGCCATTTTCTGTTTTAACCCTGCTCCGATGAAAACTCGACTTGGTCTCACAATGGCCACATAATCACTTTAATAATGTTGTGCAATGCTGCCAAACAATGAAAACAGCGGAGGCTTAGCTTTCCTTTGCACTGTGGGCAATGCAACCTTTGCTTTGCTGGGTGACAAATCTGCAGGGCCCAGAAAAAAAAAAAAAACACAATGCTGCTCCCATTAAAAAGTAGGCCAGCTTCGGTGTTTGTGGAGATCTCGGTCAGACCATTACTATTTTACTTGGAATAATAAAACACATATCACCTTTTTGCTGTTGTTTTTGGCAAAACTCAGATACACGTTACCTTGAATCACCTGTTTTCCTACTAAACCAGCAGCTATTTAAATTCCCCATGAGCCAGTGCACAGTATCGGTGCTGTGTTTACTGCCTAAACAGAACAGTGCCTGCACAGTACACTCCTTTCATCGCAATGATTCTCACTGGCAGGTCCTTTGAATCTCCCATGTCAACACCCTTAAGAGAAAAACGCAGATTGGAAATAATCTAATAAAATAAATCTTTTATCTTCACTGTCAAATGTTGTGCACTGGGTGTTGGAGAACAGGGAACTTTTCACATTGGTAAAGTCACTGAGCTACATCAAGGGGCACATTAAAATAAATCCACACTCTATCACCTGATTAAGCTGTTTTTAAATGTATTCCTCTTTAGTTTGCACACATGTTGTGGACACCATGCAGCCTCACTGTCGATGTTCACCTGTGACACACTGCGAGCAGTACGTGTGTTTGTATCTTAACTGAACTGCATCACGTTTAAACAGTAGCCTACACACACACACACACACACACAGCTGAACAAAAGACTACCTAAAAGCCCACAAACGATCACACACACCAATGTGGACGTGCCCGTTTGAGATCTCCACTTACTCTGTGATCTTCTTGGCCAGCTCGGTGCAGGCGGTGCTGGAGTTGGCGGAGAAGACGCGGTAGCCACTTCTGGACATGTTCATTTTGGTGAAACCATACGACAGTTTGGGGATTGGAGATGAAGACACCACAGACTTGTAACCCCCTAAACGCCTAATGGGCATGTTGCTTTCGAATCAGTGTGTTGTGTCGTCAAGTTTTCCTCCAAATAAAAAATAAAAAAAACACGTCAGAAATCGCCCGATTGCTCCTTTAACGACAGCTTCTCCACTGAAAACGTCAACTCCGTGGTTTGGCTTTCAAACGTGCAGACGCATCTTGAGAGTAGCGAAACGCAAAGTGATACTGAAGTGCCACTAAAATAACAAACAGCACATGGTTTGCGTGCAACGTGGAAACACTCGTGTTGGTGTCTGCGGATCAACAACCGGCCTCACATGGAGCCGCAACACAAAAAAAAACACCCCGATCCGGCCCCAAATCGATAGCGCACGGAAAGCGGAGCTCTGTTTCCATGTGGGTCACTGAGTCTGAAGCGTTATGAAACACGCACACGCGTTTGTTTTTGTTTTTTTTTTGTTTGTTTGTTTTTTTTGGCTGCTACCACGACGAGCTGACATGTATCACAACCTCCCCTCGTTGTTGTTACAGTGTAATAAAGTGCAAACTCCGATGGTTACGTTGAAACGCGGCCGCCGTAAACTTTGTAGCAATGCGGTCGCAGCAGGAGGAGGAGGAAACAAAAAAAAACGCCACTAGCACGCGTTCATTGGATGAATGAAAACAGAGAGTGACAGCCGAGAGGACCAATCACAGACTAGAGTCGGGGCGTGTGAGATGTCATTTTAGCCAATCAGCGCGTGTGATTTGAATGACCTAAATTTAAAGCGCAACGACCGCAAGGTGTTGTGCGCATGTGCCAACGCTTTCAAATGTCCCTGTCAGACAGGACTCACAGTGGCACAGTGTAAAATACCCTGCACTGACATTTGAAAAAAAAAGCAGAAGTATGCTATAGTTACTATAATCCGCAACATGCAGCAAGTATTCTAATGCAGAAGTAGTACCCTTATTGGTTTTATGTAGTCTATGCACTGTAGCTGTTCCATTGTGGATTCATTATTCATTATAAAGTGAGAGATGTAGGCAGAACATTGAAGTGGACCTAAGTAGTTTATAATCTGATCACATGTTTTGTATAAAATCTGAAAAGCTTTAATTTTCAAATAAATAAAGTAGGAGACAAAGCGCAATGAGTTATGTGCATGTTTATGTACACAGCTGTGTACATGTACTTGTTTTCCATCACTGGTGTTTTGGTAACAAGGACCTTTCTTGGAGCTTCCAGATACTATTGTCTCTGTTCTATCATAAAACATCATATAAAGCTTCGAGGGATTAACGGTGATATGAGAAAATACAGAGCTAAAAGTTCTGTAGGGCTCCAGTGGGGAAAATATTCAACAGGAGTCATGAATCGTCACACAGTTGAAAGTTAAAGTTGCTGGTGATCAGAATAAAACACACAAACTCAGCTTATCATGCTTTTTTCAACACAATAGAATTAATTACTAGACTAGTAACACTGTAACTTGAACTAACTTTTTTATCCACTGTGTACTGGACAACTATTACAGTGTGTTTTGCACTGCCATCTTGTGGATAACACAAGTATGTGGCTCTCTTCAAGTTCCATAGCATCTATAGCATCTCTGCTGGGTTGAGATCTGGGTTCTGAATTGGCCACTCCAAAAGGTGGATTTTGTTTTTCTTTAACCTACTCTGTTGTGTATTTTGGTTCATTGTCCTGTAGCATCATTTAACATCTACATAGTTTCAGCTGACGAACACACATTCTCAAATTATTTTAAAGAATCTTCTTTTAAACAACCTTCCTCTAAATCACTGCAAGCTGGTCAGGTCCTGATGCATCAAAGCAGGCCCAAATCATGATGTTTCCTTCACTATACTTTGGGATTGGGATGATGTTTTCATGATGATATGCTGTGACCTTTCAACACCAAATGCTGTGTGCTGTTTTCAAATAATTTTATATAGTTTCATCTGTCCACAAAGCATTTTACCAATATCACTGAGCAGTGTCAATGTGCCCTTTGGCAAATTTCAGGCGTGCAGCAATGTTCTTTTTAGTAAGCACCTTGTAACCCTTTTCAGCTGATCGTAGATCCTCTGAAAGCTCCTTTTAGCATGGCTCACATAAGCATATTCATCTTGTGTGGAGCAAACTCAAAAAGGTTTTTGTCAGTCGTAGTAGCTCTAGTCCACACTTACAAACTAATTTTCTTATGCTAACACCTGACACCTGACATTAACGACAGTAAAAGGGGTTCATGGGCATGTGAGGTTTTTATGGTTGTTCTTAATAAAGACATGAATGATCAGATTTTGATTTGTGTGTGTTATTACTTTAGGCACATTCTATTTGTTAATACTCTTGACTTAGATGAGGATCAGATCACATTTTATAATGCACAAAACCATGAAATTCCAAAAGGTTCACATACTTGGCTACTTGCCAATGTATGTCTACTGGGATCTAACTTGGTTGGCTATGTGTACACATACTAATTCAATCTAATACAGTAGCTTTGCCCCTCTATTTAGGGTAGTGAAACCATTAGAAACACTTAATACCTAATATAATGTAATCCAGTGCAACTTCACCACCCACTATGACCTCCGTAATAAATATATAGTATAATTATTATTTTTATGATAAAAAAAACTGATAAATTCTGACTTTCAAAGATTCATGGCACTGTTGCTGTATTATATAGCATTGTAGTGTACAGGTGAGCAGGCAACTGAATAGTCTGCACTTGGGATTGAGATTTAAATGCATTGTTCATCTCTTTTGTTTGGTTGTTTTATCAAGTCAATAAAATGTATGTAACAACCAACAATATTGATCTTTTCACTTCTGTTTCCTTATTTTCCTTCCTCTTTTCAGCAGTAAAAATGCAGCTGATTGTCTTTTTCCCATATCTCACGCGTCCACCTTTTGTAGCAATAAAATGCAGGTGATGCTGCCTTCTCTATCAGCCTTTCAGCACCTTCTCCTTCAGCAGGTCCAGGATCACCTGCCTCTCCTGACTCTCCAGTTCAAATCTCCTCTCTCTCTCTTTTCTCTCAGCTCCTAGACGTTCCCTCTCCAGAGCTATCTTACCTGAAAATAAAAAACAAAACAAAAAACAACTTTTTAAATTCCCACTGAGGATGGTGACAGTATGACAGTAAGCATGTGATTAATATCTTCTTCATTTCAAGATGAGTCTAATTGATTTCAGTTCATAATTGTATGCATGCATATGTGAAGATAAAGATGTGTTTGTGTCTACATGTACCTACCTGTACATCAGTAGAAAGACAATGTTCTCACAACTTTGTAGCATCATTGACAAATGCTTGTTGTGTTATACATAATGTATGAACATTTGCATTTGTGATTGTGGCTCTAAAAAGTAAAGCTATATTAAAGCTGAGATGCTGATTTTTACACAGGGTTCTACGTTGCTCTGATATATTCATACTTCTCTGAATCTCCAGTTCCTCTCGGCGCAGGGCAAGCTCCTCCTCTCGCAGCCGTTGCTCTGCCTCTGAGCGTTTCTCCAGGAAGCTGAGAATTTCAGAGTAGGTCTGGCAGCAGCACTGGCAGGGCCGTTTGGCCGTGGGTGCCGCTGGCAGCTCAACCATGTCCTCACGGTCGTCTTCTGGTTCTGCTGTGACAGTAATGATGTTAAAATGCACATATTCCCAAAGGGTGCTGCAGAGTAATGCACCTGAAGCTGTCAGGTGTTATTTACTGAAGGGCAAAAACTTAAAACTGAGGGTTCAAATCGAAGGTTTGAAATTGTGCTCCACCAAAATCTGTATTTAAAGTGGGACACGCACCGCTGTAAACCTGAAAGTGCACGTAACTGTTAATGAATCCAGGCTGATGATAGTGTCTGTTCTCCATAAAGGACCAAACTCCTGCTGTGATATTTCAATTCTACAGTGTCCAGTTGTTTTGTACTTAAGAAAATGGGTGAATGATAAATGAAAATTAACTACTTTAACTGTGGTTCTCACACCAACATGACAGGATGGGGATTTTTATCACACAAACATGCCAAATCACATGATCAACAAATTGGCATCAGTTTAAGGTTAACACGCTGCCATCACTGTGACTGTAACCTGGTGCTACAGAGTGGATAAAAGTGATTGATGATTGATGTTTTCACTGCTAAACACATCAGTGGACTCAAATGTGTCTTACACCTTCTAATCCTGCTACCGTTTTCTACTACCCCCACAGTACATTACGTCACCGGGTACTTGTTAATGTTGGATCTGTTTTACCTGCAGTAGATGTTTGTGTAATAGAGATGTTAGGTTTGTCTTGTTCTGGTAGAGGTATATCTTCTATGGTTCGCTTTCGCACCTCATCGTCCTTGAAAACATACGGACAAAATTACTTCACTGACAGGAAGATCAAAGAAAAAGAATTATGAGTAGATGTAGTAACAGCAGATGTTAAAAATAGTAGTAGCAGGAGTTACTGTAATAAAAACAATTCCAATAGTATGAGTAGTAACTGCAGTGAAATACTATGTTTAAACACTAATCAGACTTGGAATGCAGGTTTGCTTGTCGTGAAATGCCACCAAGAGGAAGAGAAGAGAAGTGGTTAAGTTACAGTGAACATAATCTGCTTTCATATTTCTCTGGTCAGTTTCAGTACCAGTGAAGTGGCTACCACATGACAACATGTTGTGGAGATTCTAGGTTTAATGACTTTATTGAACCTAATAACAGAGCATGCAGCACATTTTCCAAAGTAAGCTTAAAACATACTGTCTTATATATCTCTTCTCAAATAATAAGTTCAGCAGTGAGGTGTCATACAAACCAATATAATCTTAGGCCAATGGAAGCTGTGATTTATATGATGGACCTGTCTCTGTAAACCAAATCAAGGGCATTCAAAAAAAGCTTCTTATGCTGGTGTTCTGACATACAGTTTACCTGCTCCCCCCACAAGACCGCTGACACCCACCTGATACTTTGCGCCTTCACTGCTGGCCAGGAGTCCTTTCTCAGCCTCAAGCTCCAAAACCTCATGGAGCAGATCCTCTTTTTGGGCGTACAACCTCTCTGTTCCAAACCTGGGTACACAACAAGCTTCAAATGCATGTTTGCGTTTGATAGGGACAAGAACACACATCCAGTTCAGCGATATCACTCCCGATATAGGGCTGTTTACTTTCACATTCTCCTGAAATATGGCTCCTGTTGACAGAACCAACCTGCGCAGACTGGGGAAGTCTTGTTTCTTGTAGTAATCTAGCAGCAGCATGGTCCTCTCTCTACACCTCCTGGCGTCCACCTCGAAGTTTTCATCTTGGAGCGCTGCTGTGATGATCTCTCCCACACGTGCCCAGATACGTCCTGAAAAAGTTCCACGCGTTCACCCACATGTCGATGCAGTATTTAGGACACGAAGTTTATGTCCAGTTAGCTCATTGATTACATGTCTCTAATGATAGCGTAAGGCTGTGACTCAAAACACATCATGCTGTGTTCTCTCTGCCTCTCATGGATTTCCTCATTGCACGATTTACTGAACAACTTTACAAAGATATCTTAAAACTCTACTGATGTTTTACATAAAGGTAGAAAATCAAAAAAGGACTGACCTGGCTCTTTGGAGGCGAAGGGGTTCTGGGAGATGACCTCTCGCAAAAGGATGATGTCATGCCTCGCTGAAAAACGCACCTGTCGTTTCCGTGGGGTTGTGGACGGGCCGGCAATGGAAAAACCTGGAGTTGGTAACAAAACAGAGGAAAACTAGAATAAAATGAAATAAAAAAAACTTTATGATACATATAAGAATATACTGAACCCAGTGTCACCAGGAAAAAACTACAAGTAGCACTGAACTTATCATGTTATATAGCTGTAGATACTTTCAAGAGAACTTTTAGTTGATTATTATTATTATTATTACTATTGTTGAACACTTATTACACGTTGTCACTTATGGTTACATGACAGCAGTCTGTCACATGCAGAGCTGCAGTTGGACAGATGGCAGCAGCGTTGTCACTAGTGTCCTCCACTGTGCACAAGTGCAAGTAGCCCGTAGCCTGCAGCTCCAGGAATTAAGAGAAACGAGACCAGTGACAGCCCCCAAACGCGCCACAGCGCGTTTAATGGCGAAACGCATGCGTCAGAGCAGGAGGGGCATTTGCGCACGGATCGAGAGGGGCACTAAACGCCTCGTAGGAGATGTTAATACAGTGTCGAAGGCTTGTTGGACGTGGAGGTGCTGTTGTATCTCACCGTTGTTGATCGGCACTTCCACCACTACTCGTTCCATGTTTCTGTTTGGAGCATCCGGGAAACCGCTTGACGCGGACCGTACACGTCCACTCAGCCGTACAGGTTCAACACTGACGTGTAACACAACTTGGCAGAGGATCAGAGAGCTGGTGAGGCGGAGGCACCGCTTTGCTCTCGTTGTTGCACTTGCTGAAAGTGGCCACACGATGAAGCCAGAGGTCTGCTCTGCTGTGGAGTGATCCTGAAGAGGGAGGACCACATCCATGTGTGAGGCTCTGAAGTGTAGACTCATCCAATGTCCGTTTTATAGGCTTCAGAGGAAAGTTAGTGGTAGTGGAAATGCAAAACCATTAATATTATTATTATTATTATTATTATTATTATTATTATTATTATTATTATTATTATTATTATTATTATTATTATTATTATTATCCCTCATACACCAGGATATGAGCAAATGGCAATTACAGTTTGCCTAAATTGACTAATTTCAGTTTTGATTATAACTTACAAACCTAATTAACCCTAATTGTTTTAATATATTAAGACTGTTTATTTATGTCTGCCCTTGTTTGTTGTACATTTTACTTCTATGTCTGTTATACTATTATATTTCCTGATGAAGGTCCAAGAGACTGAAAGACTGAGAATTAATAAACATTATAGTGTCTACATTAGTGTTTTCATTTTCTTTGCTGGTCCATGTTTTGTACTTTTTCCACATTCAGGTGTACAGAGAGTGTTTCGAGAATTGGGAAAACCTGAATGTGAGAGCTGCTTTACAATATTGTGTCCTAGCTTCTTCTTTTTTTTATATTTGAAATTATTATTGTTATTGTGAGTGTGTAGGAAGAAGAAGAATACAGTGTGTGTAGAGAAGAGATGTTTTCTGAGAAGCTTCCTAGTGTCTGATGTTGTATTACTTTCTTCTAAGCTTAGTAGTTAATTACTGCATACAACTGCTAGCACATCCTTGATGTGTCCTTGACTTTGAGTAAATATGACTTTTTGTCATTTGTGCTGTTTTATAATTGATAATTAAATAAACTGTTCAGTGTGAAAAATATTAAGACATTTCTTCTGGACTGAAGAGCAACATTTGTAACTTTAGGAGGATGTGGAGCTCAAAGAGACATCTACAAATCTTATGCTGTTCTTCAGCCCTGCTCCGCTGTTCAATGAACATTCGGGTCGTAGCTTCTCATTTACAACATTACATTTTAATTTGGTTCATTTATAACCTGTCTGAAACAACCCCCCTGTTATATTTTTGGCATGCATCCAAAGACCTGCAATGCGTCTCAAAACAAAATAACATTCATATCTTTCAGGAGCCAATTATAAAAAGGCCAAAACCAGGACATCAGCTCTTGAATTTTCATATAGAGAAGAACAGGGTGAATGAATAAGAGCTGCATAGAAAAGGAGAAAAGTAACACCAAAAATATCGAAATCTTAATTTATTTATCTTTATTAACTTATTTATATTTAGATTATTTATCTTTAATTATCTCAATCTTTAAAAAGCGAGCAAGAGCAAATAAGTGAGGTTTCTTCAGATGAGAGTTTACTGGTCATACCTGCCCATCCTTAAGAAAGAAAGAAAAAAAAAAAAACTCAGACAGACCCACAGATACTCATATATTCACTCTCTTTATTGCTACTTGCTTCTCCATTTTAGTGAGCCAAGCGGCATTTCCATTATGGTGCTGCTGACATAATGAGAAGGAGATAAGCAGGGAGGCAGACTCTAGACCTGGCAACCTGCTGCATCATAATGATTTGATTATTGGTCAGAGATGCTCTGGGTGTTTTTGAGGAGATAGGGAGGGTGAAATATGGATTGGAAGCAGAGAGAGACGGAGAGGAGGGAGGACTGACTGGTGCATGAGTCAGGGTTGCCTTTTTTTTTTTTTTTTACTTTACAAGTAAGAAAATCAGTTTTGTTTCATGCATTGGTGAATTTAGGAGAGAGTTAATGAAACATGGCAACCTTCCAAGTAAAGCCGCTAGAACTGCCCACACTCTCATTACCGGTGACTGTGATGAAGAGCGTTAGCTGTCATTTAGAAACCCCTGGACTGAGGAGAGATGAGACCAGACGTGAATGAGAAACAGTAGGAAGCGGGTTTTTCTATCTGAAATAGAACAATTTGACAGAGACTGACAACAGGTAGCAAGAGACATATAATTGGTGTCATCATAATCATTATCAATTGTACAAAACATGGTTCTGAATATGAAAGAGCAGAAAGCTTGCAGGCTTCAGCTGCCCGCACGCCAGCAGCTGGCATCTGCAGCGCTGAGATGTCAGTGGATTGTTAATTAGCCAGGACACACAGTCCTGGTCCTGCTGGGATTAAAGAACTTTTCCAGTAAGTGCTTCAGAGCCTTTTACGAAAAATATAAGAATTTTTCCTCTTAGGAGCAATCTAACGCTCCTTCAAAAGGCCTCCTCTTCACTGTTTTGCAGCTTTTAAAGTGGACATTTCTGCCTTAGGACACCTTTCTGCGAATCTGTTCTACCGTTTTCCAGCATTATTATTTAGCGTGTTATATTCACTCTGTTTACTCCTTGATTTAAATGCTGCATTCTGCTGCACCACATCTCTCTCTTACAGAGGGTATGTGTAAAATCTACAGTGGCTAGATGAATGTTGACCTATTTCCAAGAAGGACTATTTTCATAATGTGGTTATTGTGATCATATACATATGTTCACTTTATGGTTTCTGTATATTTTGTGCTTGTGGTCTGCAACTAGTGGTGAGAATGATAATAATTTTCCCACTCAGTGTTACTCCTCCGCTTATTCGTGCAAAGTCACACAGATATTCTGACCACATCCATCAACACACAATTTGAACAAAGCAGGTGACAAAAGGGAAGCTTTGACACAGCTTCCACCCACTACATCCAGTTAGAAAATAATGTTTTTTAAACACTACAAGACCCACATGCAGTAACAGAGAGTGAGTGTCAAACTCGACATCACAGATAAAATAGAACCCGAGGTCACTTATGCCTACTTTCAAATTTCAAATTCATGTCTGAGACCTTAAATAGAAAAATCTTTTCGATTATTTTTTTTAATTTGAGCAGCCAAAACTCTTTTTTTAAAACACAAAACCGCTAATGAACAGTTTGCACTGTGCATGCTATGAGCATGTCTGCAAGTGTTGAGGCAAATCTTGCATAGGTTATCCAGGAAATAAGAAAGAAAAAGAGTGAAGTAATTTATTTTACTCAGATTTGAGAATAAATCTGATAATTCCCTTAACTGTCTATTAAACTGTTCACTTTCATCCGGTCTTTGTGTTAAGCTAAGCTAATCACTTCCCTGCTGTAGCTCCATAGACACACCTGATGTTCCTTGTCAACCGAGAAAGCACATTGTTTTTTAACTATTTCTTAAAATAGGAGGCGTCTTAACATAGCTATAGACAGATACTACACAAATGCATGCTTGACGGTGAATGAAAATTCGTGCAAACCTTCACTTTAAAAACAAGAAGTATTTCGTATGCTTCAGTGGAACTGTTCAATTTGCAAAAGTCTCACTTCCTAAGAAACTGGAACTAAGGTCAGAAACTTGTAACGCCTGTAAATTTGACTGGTCTGCATAATTACCAGACTGAATCTCAAGATGTGACGGTTAATTTATAGGTTTAACTGAGAACAACTCAGAATTTGCAGCCTAATTCTTATAAAAAAAACAGGTCCTTTCAGTCACCACCAAGTACTTTTACAACACACGCAGCCTTGCAATTAGAGTTTATTAGAGTCGGGCACAACCAACTGGAAAAGAAGTAAGAGTATACCATCAAGTCACAGTAACCATAGTAACAAAGCAGTGACAGCTACTGTACCGCTTGTTATCACCCTCGTGTTCGTCTGAACGCATACAAGCACAAGTACATACACTGCACACATACGCGCGCATTTTCTTCCTCATATATTTCTCCCACATATGTACAAACGAACGAGGATTTACACTATTTATCCTTCTGCACAAAGAATCGTGCAGAGTGTGTACAGGTGTGGCGTTGCCCTTTACACTAAGTGCTGCCCTTGTGGGAACTCACAGTGTTTCCACTAAAGATGAGTCACACTGAAGATTAGACTCTCTCTGAACTCTGTGCCCTCCCACTCACTTTCTCTCTTTTTCTTCCTCTCCCCTGTGTTTGACTACTTCAGCTTCTCTTCTAGTAACATTTCCTCTCCCAGACTCGCTCCCCTGCGAGAGTATCTCTCCTAAGAGGCTTCGTGGACTCCTCCACATCTCCGAGCGTCTGTTCTTGAAGCCTCACTTGACTCATGCGGAGCACAGCCAGGGGATGTAACACACCCTCCAGCTTATCCGAACAGCTGGTTCGATGTCGAAAAATGAAAACTGAAATAACAGCAACACACACTCTCCACACATGAAAATAAGGACTGATTAGTTGGAGGTCTTCTTCAGATCAGAGAGCTACGGTTGCAGTTCAACTGTGGGAACAAACATGACGATACAGTCATTAATTTTTGTGTTACTAATTATTTTTCATCTATTTTGCCCTTAATAGCACACATCTAATCCCCCTGTGAACCTTTAATGACAGCACAAGACGTGGTCGCTGGGGGATCCATGACCCGAATCCTCTGTGGCAGTTTTGGGACTGAATATCAAAAGATCCACTGATTGAAGAAAAGAGACAGCTGTGTCCCTGTTACCCATTGGACCCACTGGGAATAAATCATAAACAACTGCATATGATGCATTCAAATCAAACTGGGAGTTTAAACTGAGAATTATAGCCTCGTTTTTGCTAGACATCCAAGCAGTTTTCATCTAGAAAGGTGTGAAAAGGATTCAGAGGCTGCGTCATAAATAGGTGACATTATTCACCCAGAGAATCCGAACTATCCCTCGCTAAAAAGGCTGTTATTCAGTTTGCCTTTCATTAGGTATCCATGATAGAACTCAGGTATTTGTTTTTGTCTCACCTCTCCGATCAGTCCAACCTTTCTCGTTGCCTCATTGTAAAGATATGGGGTATACAAGGTTGCTATGGTGACTATTCTTCTTGGCAACACAGAGATGTGCTTCGTAGTTTGATTGGCCACTGTGCCCCACATCCTGGACATATGATCCATTGGCCATTGAGCCAATGGAGCCTCACTGATACTTTCTATAGGAATGAGGAGAAAAAAAAAGATAATAAAGATTAAAAAGATGTCATGTGAGTGGTAATACATAATGTTTATATATAGTGGAAGTGGGCTCAAGAGTTTTCTCTGAGTAGATCAATACAAAACATCAAGTACTCAAAACCACTCAAAACACTGGAGTTGACTATAACTATATTTAGTCTAGTGGTCTGTGCTGTCAGTTGAGTACTGAAGCATATCATTGTGAAAACATGCATATGGCTGATGCAGAACTCAGGAAGGCTCAATAAAGTGAAAGTAGTTTACATGTGATGGGACCTTGGTATGCATGTAGATGGCATGGAAGTCACTGTGTTCCCCTTCTGCCATCAAATTGTCGCCACACCACTATTTGTTGAACACTTATCAATTAAAATACTGAAGCAGAGGGTTCTATCGTCACAAACCACCGTTTTTTAAAAGGTCATATTCATTTAGGTCTGGATTCAAGTCAGAGGAAACTTCATCCTAGCACGGCTCCTGATTAATGTCAGTGTCATTAGTGTTATCTCCTTAGTGCTAATTACAAAGTTCCAGTAGTGTGTCTGGACTGACCTGCTGACTCTTCCAAAACTTTACATCACTTCAAAACAAAGACATGACAATAGGCCACTCTATATGCCCGATTTGTGTTTGTTTAGATCTATCAGACAGTGTCGCATTCACCTGAAAAAAAGAAATAAATGCAGTATGCTGGGTTGCATTTTTTTGGGAGCTTAGGGGGAGTAGAATTCAAGACAGGACTGGGATTTGAGACACAGATAGAAAATGAGAAAGAAGCAAACGGATCCAACATGAAACAAACGGGATTCTTGGGACTGAAAATCACAACACAGCATCTTTGCAATATCCTGTGCTCTCTATCTTGTGCTGTTCTGTCCATGTTTCAAAGTCTCTCCTGGAGTGAAAAGCGGAACCTGAAGCCATTTTAAGTTTGTGGCCCCTGTATC
This sequence comes from Anabas testudineus, assembly GCF_900324465.2. Taxonomy (NCBI): domain Eukaryota; kingdom Metazoa; phylum Chordata; class Actinopteri; order Anabantiformes; family Anabantidae; genus Anabas; species Anabas testudineus. The sequence goes on along the minus strand of NC_046610.1, from coordinate 15,623,763 downwards.
ACTGCCCCTGCGGAAGGGCCCTCCATTTTGGCCCCGGTCTACATGATGGAGCATGTGAAGCCGCAGCACTCCTTCAGCAGGGTCAGGCCTGTTTTGGCGAAGGGAGAAGAGGTCTGCTGAGCCCTGGATGGCACCCGTCTGGTCGGCACACCTGGAGAACAGAAATATCGCACTGTGAGGAAACGCGGCCCCTGTCGTCTCCTCATATAAATTTTACGGTGAACCAACCCGTGGGTGTATAAGGCTTAATACTTCAGAGCCCATGGGAGGAAAAAACACTGAACAAGAAAAAACACAGGATATATTCACCACCAAACATTTCCACATCAGCTTCTAAACTCCTCTCTCTTGTCTGTACTTTGACAAAGCACAGAATACAGATGTCCTTAGGCTTAAATACCTGACTTCTTCATATTTCGTGGGAGTTTGGACTTCAGAAAATCTGCCATTTCTTTATCTTCTTCTTTCTCCCTGTAGAAATGAAGAAAAACCAATAAAAAAAAAAAAGCATGAAAGTGCGTGAATACTTTAAACACATGGTTTATTCTATTTAACCTTTTGTTTCTTTCACAAAAGAAAAGCCGGCCGAAATATATGCCGACGGGAGTTATCAAAAAATGTTCAGGGAGTTCCCTCTGTTTCACAAATACTAGAAAGTACTACAACTACTACATTTCAAAAAGGTATCTGGGGCACTTTAAATCAGCCTAGTTTCTTTTTCTTATGACTGCATGAAGGTTGACTTGACTAAAGTAGAGAGATGAAACACCTTCCCCATGCACATATTTGATAAGAAACCTAATGCAGATCTGGCTGTTAGAAAATATTAGATTTACTCAGAGAGGTACTATTGAAAAATTCAATAAACCTGGCAGCTACTTTTCTCCTTGTCAAGAACCTTAGATGCACATCGGCGTACAGTATTTCCGTGTAGTGCTTACTGCCACAACCACAAAGATGTGTTACAGATATACGACATACAATATATTGATATCAAATTCTGTTCAGATGTCTAAAAATGCTTTTTGTGAGATAGTATGTTATAAAAATAAAAATAAAACTATGGTAATAAACAGCAGAAAAAAGTCTGTCGGAGCAGCCAGAGGTAAAAAAAAGAAAAAGAAAAAGAGACTGATCTCTACAGTAATCAGTGTGGACAAGATGGCCTCAAGTGCTGTCACATCCTCTTCTCTTGCTGTTGTTCTCCTGCATACTGCCTCTCACCTTCTCAGCAGCCCTTCAGCCTTTTTACAACACAAACACAAAGTGCGCTTTACACAGACTTACAGTGTTTGATACCATCTGAGAGCTGGAGCGGAGAGCTGATCACACCTAAAACCATGCTTCAGAAACCATAGCTGGTTTTAACTCACTGTTCGGAGAGGGTGGTTAACAGGTGAGTTACAGGACCTGTGAACATCCACTATAGCAGTCGTCAATAATCCAGAAAGAAGTGAATGAGCATTAAGAAAATATAAAAGGCTTCCTGCAACAGGCTCCTAAATGTATCAGCGAACGTGCAGTGTTGGTTTCAAATGTGGTGAAGCACTGTGCCCGGATTTAAACACTCTCCTCTCACAGCACTCATCAGCCGCCAGCAGCATCACTTCCGAGGCTCAGTGGGCCAAGAGATGCCAAAATAGACGCAAACAGATTTTCAACCATTAACAGGTTCTCTTGTAGTGCTCAGTGATGCATGCTGACACATCTTTAATTGAACCAGCTCTCTGCTGTGCACTCCGTGGTTCGCTGTCTCACACCTCTGTGCCTTGGGAAACGTTCCAGTGTTTTAATGGAGCGCAGTGGGGGCAGCTTAGTGGAAACATACATATGGATGATACTGAACTGAGGCACAAATTTACCAGCGTTGATGCTATTAGTGTGTGTGTGTGTGTCGCCCCACAAACTGGTATTATTAGTGTAGTCAGCTATTATAAGAATGTCAGGGAAAGATGATCTGCTTTGTTGTTAAATAAAAAAAAAAAAAAACAGATCAGTGCATGAAAAATGATTCCCTGATATTGAATCTGTGTCTCTGTATCTGGGGGGTTTACACGAGCTGTATTTCAATATTTTTTTTTTGTATTTCTAAAAATTCTGCACGGTGACAGATAACCAACCATTTTCTATCAAGCTGTAATGATATCACAGAAGCGCACCTGAGTCTTTCGAACTCCACGTCGTCCACCAGGAAATCTCTGGTCTCAACCAGCTTCTGGATCTGCTGCAGTAGTTCTTCCTCCTTCTGCCGATCCTCATTGGACTTGTCGTTATCTATGGTACAAAGAGGAAGACATCGACAACAGAAAGTCAACAAAGATCTGCTTTTCTTTTCTGTCTGCTTTGATAAAAAGCGGAAAGTTGCTGACCCCTACCTGGTATGGACACTAACATGTGTAGCTCCTTCTTCAGACGAGTGATCTCCTTGCACAGTTGAATGTCGTCCATCCTAGGGACAAAATGACTGCGTTTAACACTCACATTTTCCTTTAAAAGGTAGTGAAGTCTTAACTCTAGTGTGTAGAATAAATGAACCCATGCAGAGAAAGCTTGATATTAATCTGATGCTTCACAGACGAGGTGACGCAATCTCTTTGTGAGCAGAAATCCCCGTGGGCTCTCTGGGCTAGATTCTGTAGATTTCACTCTGTCTTTATCACACTGAGATGCACGCACACACACATTACACATATTAATCAGTGTCATAGGAGAGAGAGCCTCGCCACTGTGTCCCATGTAAGATTCTTACCAGGTAAGGCCTAGAATACCAATGATACGCTTTCCTCACACACCTAGAGGATTCTTGTTTGTGAACTGCAGATAAAAAAAAAAAAGAGTTCTTCAAATCGTGACTCTCCATCTGCATCCTCGCTTCCTCCTCTTCCCCCTCCTCCAGTATGTCATTCTTCCACTTTATTTGCTTGACTCCTTCTTGCTACTCCACACTCGCCGCTCCTCACATTCCCCCCCCCCCCCCCAACTGTCTGAGCCGCGTTACAGCTTATCTTTCAGATGACTAGATGAATAAATATCCATGCATTAGCCTGCGTAATGGAAGGGTGAAGCTGCTAGGAGGTGTGTTTCTGTTACAGGGGTTTGTTCTGGTACGAACAGTGGCTTGCTAAGAGAAGACTGTATGATGCAACTCTCCAGGAGCTTCTGTTGTGTGTGCTCTTACAGACTGATGAAACAGACTGAATCATTCATCTGTTTTTCACTGTGGCTTAAAAATATTGTCCTGTATGTCTGAAGCAGAAAGCACAAACATGATCCAGCTGCATTTATTTATTTATTCAATTATTACGATCCACGTTGCCACAGAAAGGGCTCGGGTATAATCATTGACATTTTGTTTTCAAATATTATATATCATTTTTATTTTATTTATGTATTACTTTTTATATTCCCATGTGCAATGAGCACACATCATCTCTCAGCTTATAAAAAAGGAACACATCCGTGTTACTACTGAACATCTGTTTTCTCCGTTCATCTAATACACAGGTGCTGCAGATGGCAGCCATGTGTGAAAGCAACGTGTTGGTGTTTTAACCTACTCACATATATCTGAGCTCTGACTCCCTCCTGACCAGGACGTCCCTGATCCTCTCAATCTTAAAGAGCTCCCCTTCGATGTCATCCACGGTGATGGTGGAGTCTGCCATGGATACCACATCATCCTCTGTGGGAAAATAGAGAGAAGGAGAAACAGAGGGAGTTTGTAGTTTGGCTGAATTTTGCAAAAGAAAGCAAACATGTTGAACAAATATAAAAAAAAGGAATTTACACTTACTCGACAGAAACAGAGAGACAGAGACAAACTCACATCCCACATCTGTTAGTCGTTGGCAAATGGCTGCACTCTCTCTCTCTCTCTCTCTCTCTCTCTCTCTCTCTCTCTCTCTCTCTCTCTCTCTCTCACACACACACACACACACACACACATAGCCATCAACAGCTCTGTCTACCCAGTGTAGACTTAGAAAGACAGTGACTCCATCTCCACTGACCTCCTGAGGACACATTTCTTCGACAGTAGCGGCACTACTCCTCAAACGCAGTTGTGCAAGTAGTTGTTGTTGTAATCAGTGGTAAATCTAAACAGTTAAGTGTGACCTCAGGATTCACTTGAACTACAAACCTGCTTTTGCTTTAGTAAAAAGGATATTTTTAGTCACCATGCAGGTAGTAATATGAACATGGTAGAACATTAACTGAACACTGAGCCAATTAGCAAAAAACTACCTTGGTAGTTGCACAACAAAAGTTAAACGCTAAGCTCACATTTAATAATGATTTATTTTGTGATTATGTGTTTATAATAGTTTTTATAATTTGAGGTAACAACCATTAAATAATTATACATTAGAACAACATAAAACAGTACTACAGCAAGAGAGCAATGACGTGGTAGTGAGTAATCCCTGCAGGAATATCACCTTTTACACACAGCAGCTCTGCAATAAACATATTGTGTACTGAATGTTTCTCAATGACTCGGTGAACAGCACAGTAAACATGATGCTGTGTCAAATCTACTCCATGGTGCGTGACCTCCTCGTAGTTCCGTTTTTATCTTAAGATAATTAAACGCTGAATCTAAAATAAAGCAAAGATAGTATTTGCTACACATATCTCAGCCACGATTTACAGCAGTATGTGTGCTCTCTCCAATCAGTGCCATCATTTATTCTAATGTATCCATCTCAAGGTCCTTACACATTTGTGCAGAATGAAATGATGTTGAAGTGTTTAAACACAGCGTCACTAGTTTTGGAGCAGGTGCTGCACTGAATAGTCCAACAGCTGTCCTCGATAGGCTGTTGTTAAAATGTACTATCTTTATTCGAGGCACATTAAACCTCTGGAAGTCAGAGCTAGGTGGATCAGAAGTGTGATGAAGACATGTTTTGCACTATAAAACACACAATACAGAGGAAGTCTATTGTACTAAAGCAGACTTTTATGAAATCACTGGGGATGGTTATCATTGCTGGAATGAGACCTTCGTTTGGAAACTGCTTTGTAAAACAGACAGAAGTGAATACTGAAGTGCAAAGAGATGTCTTCACATTCGGCACTGTTACTATGACAAATCTGGCTGATGACAGTGTAGCGTCAAGACAACCTTGACACCTGAAAGGTAGAACTGAACTGTTGCAGCAAGTATTCAATTGTTAATAGGATTAAAAGGAAGTGTACATGAAGAAGTGTCTTCTCATACATCACATATTACTGCACCAAGTGTGGGCGTGTGACACGTCGTACAGTAGACTTCAATAAACGTTTAATGTCGACTATAGGGAGGTTGTTAAAAAGCCTGGTTTTCCTGCTGAAGAGCTCTTTGTACCACATTAGCATTTTTTCAGTTGTAAATATTTTTCTTGTTAAGAATTCAGTTCAGATTTAGATGAGAAGGTTCAAATCCCTCTCATTTCTGTACCCAAATGGACATGACTCTGAACCTGTGTTGATCTTTACTGTAACATTAGAGCTTTGAATGGTTTTGATTCATTTCTGAACTTTGTGTTAGCCAGACTCGCCGTTCCCCAACGCTTTCATCCCTTTGTGCTAAACGAGGCTAATTGCATCACTGCTGCAACACAGAGCAGAGAGTGCTATCAGTCATCTTATCTAATTCATCATAATAAAGACAGAATCTATTATATAATAAACATATAATAATTATTATAATAACAAGTCTGTTTTGATCACGCTGTGTGAAAATGCATAATCACCTCTTAGATAAAGCAACACATCCATTATCTATACAGTTTATCTTATGAAGGGTCACACAGGGTGCTGGAGCTGAACCAGCTTTTTTACTGGTGACGCCAGTTTCTTCATTTTTGCTATAGACTGAAAACATTTGGGTTTGACGTTAAAAGATGAACATGAGACAAAACGTTTCAGCTTTCATTTCAAATATCAAATTGCGCACTCTACTGATACTGTACTACTGTAGTTACATGACAGCTGTCAAGACGCTGGGCGATACTTCGGCAGCAATTGCATGTAAACTCTCCAGCAGATGAAATGCCGTGCTTAAAGCAGCTCTCCTGCTGATACAACATCACAACCACCAGCGGCCGCATGTTGCAATATCGCTGCTTGTACCCCGGCTGAAAACTCAAAACCAATGATCATATGTTCACATAATAAATATACAAAGCGATGCTACAAGTGTTATTTCTTATATTTTACACCCTTAGAAACAAGATGTTCTACTGCAGAGACTCTATAGAACAGGTTATTCTTCCACAGAGCACCTATGACTCATCACTAGACCTCTCTGAAATGTTCCCTCCTTTGTGCTTTCTGTCCTTTATCACTTGCTCACATTTAACATCTTTCATCCTCTCTTGCGTCTCCTCATTTCACCCCGCATCTGCTCGTTACCCTACCCCTCTCTTTACCCGTGGCTAGAAGATGTGAATTACATCAGGAGCTCAGTTTACAGTCTTTGCTCCGACTCCAGTCCTCTCTTTTACATCTCCTACTGTACAGCATATTGACAGACAGATCAGAGATCAAGAAGCAGAAGTAAAGGGGAGAGAGGAGGAGGAATGAGTAGAAGGAGAAGACAAGAGGTGGGAAGGAAAACACAAAGGAGTGAGAGGAATAAATGAATAGTAAAATCTGTCAGTGTACAGGGAAAACAGCAGGTTTAACAGAGTCTCTTCACAGCTTTGCTAACCTTCCAGCTGACTGATCACATTCATGCACTTCACAGAAGGTGTTTCAGCACCAGCGTATCAGAACAATCTAGAAAGCATATTGCTCAAAATGAGGATTATTTACACAGCTTTAGTGCAGTAGAGCGATGAGCGCATACAAAATGGAAGAATAGGGCTGAAAGTTTGTTTTTATAACAGGATAAATCATGATCTTCCTATTCAGCCTGATTTACATGTTGGTAAACTGAATTTCTTTAGGACTTTGACTGTTGGCCACATTAAAAAAGACACCTGAAGACACTGTGATGGAATTCTTTCTGTATTTTCTGATGTGTTAAAGATCAAATTCATTCACTGCTGTTATCTCTAAAGACTTCAGTTTCTTCTGACCTAACAGTCTATTGAATATTCACGCTGTGATGCAGCCAACATCCTTCCTGCAGAGTCCCACATGTGGCTCATTATACATCATTTGAATTGCAGGTCACTGACTAATAGACCCTCACTGCAGTCTTACACAGCGACACAGACACACGAGGAGCAGACACCTGTGGATTCTTGACATTTTCAACAGAACTGCTTCCTGCAGTACAACTACACAAATATATTGATTGGTTCCATAAATTTTAACAAACAAACAAAGTGTCTGAAAAGAACCAGCCGAACCCTGATGTGCCTAATTCATGTTCTGCGTGCAATACAAGCTGTACCATTTGTTTTTGCTATGTGTTGTACTGTAAACAGTAGAAACACAACGAGGTCACAATGAATTCACTATTCATGACATCAGACACTTTAAATAGTATGGTAACAAGAACATGAGGTTTAGTAATACCTGAGATTTCACACTGATGCTGCAGGGCATTTACAGAAATTGCATCATTGTCTTAGTTACTATATTGACAAGTAGTAATACTAGTGTCAACCTGGTTTGTTGGTGTCTCTCCTCCATTCGGTGCGCTCTAGTGAACCGTACTGATGAGAGGATCCTCGCTTCTTTTCCATCGCTCCAGCAGCTGCTCCTCTCTTCTTTTGCTTCCGGCTGCAGATGTTTGAAAACAGAAAGGACAAGTACAGGGGAGGAGCCTCGCAGTCTCAGTTTGTTGCTGTATTTCATTGAGTCATCGCCACGCAGCCACCAACGTGCAGCTGCAGAGAGTGAGGCGCTCCAGCGGTTCCCCACCAGCTCTGGCAGGTGTCAGTTGTGCAGCGTGCTGAAGACTCTCTATGAACCAATACTCAGGCTGGGTAAATAGTAACTAAATGGCGCCATCTGATGGTCACTGCAACACATTACAGCTGTTTGGTGCATCAGGTCAAAACTACTTCCTCTTTTCAGTCAGTTTAGAAGTAAGTAGTGGATTTGTGCAAGATTTCTTCCACATTTATCATAAAACACAGAACACTTTACAAAACAAAATCTTTTATTTACAAGATTAGATTTTGATTTGTTACATCATCATGTTCATATATCACATAAGATAAAAAATAATGTGCAAAATGTGTCATGAATTTTCAACTCATGATTGAACCTGCCAGGCCAGGAGACACACACACACACACACACACACACACACGTCAAATAACACATAGCTGTTGACCGTTACTGCCTGACCTCACACCTGAGTGTCAGAGGAGACTTCAAAAACATGTCTGGGTGTTTGAACTCTGTGGTTTTTAAAAATATTTAGTAAGATCTTGAACCACAGTTATGATCATTATTATATTCATAAATAGCTGAATGTCTATTTTGGAAATTTTTAAAAGTTTTGATGGTTACGATGCTTGCTTTACATAGCTGCTGCACTGGTGGTCCTCGCCCACAAAATTATTGTAAACCGTGCAGTTTTAGTGCAAAATCACGTAAATCACGTTACCACATGTATGCAACGCAGCACAGTGAGTGAGTGGGAGGCTGGGTGATTTTCACACCTCAATGCTCATACACTTGAGACATTTACCGGCATGTTTGCTTCAAAGTTTCAATTTTAAGTGTCCTCGACTTTTGTGTTACACATTATCAACCAGTGGCACAGGCTGTTGCAACTCTGGTTACTAAGCAGTGGTCCCGAAGACAAAGTCAACTTAAGTCGAACAGCTAATTTCTCTGGCTTTGTCTGCACACTATCCACGTCTATCTGACATAGTAAAATACAAAAGTTGCTTCTGTTCTACATGAATTCCTGACACTCCTGCACTAAATATAGTGTATAACATGTTTTTCTTAAGTCTAAGGTCAGTCCTTTGCACCTATATGACAGTTTACAGTTTACACATCATTGCATGCAACAGGTTATTTGAATGACTGAGCTACGAAAGCTACAGTGAACTGTCATCGTACCACTCCTTCAACTATTTGCAGGTTTCAATAGCTGACAGGCCAGATGAGTCAGTTAAGTGTGCATCCTGTCTTATGTATAATGGATGTGTGGTTGTGTGTGTGTTTCTATCAACGAGGCAGTAAACAGTAGTGTGTCTATGAAGTAGAGTAACTCTTTCAAGAAAAGATGCACATTCATATCTTGGCTTACTTGTTTCCCCAGCTGGTCTTGCCAGTGTCACAGGCAATATTGTTCTTTGGCACTACTTCGATCTGCATGTCTAAAGTGCGAACAGCACTTAACTCATCAAGTGTGAAACACTGTTAGAAGTTCAATCATACCTTGCAGTGTAATAAAATGTTGTTCCTGTTACTGTTAAAGGAGCAGACTGGTTGTCTCCATATGTGCCACTCAGTCCTGATTGACAGAACGTATATTGTTCAGTTTCAAGAGCAACTCGGTGTCATTCAAAGGTGAATCCAGCTGTTTTTTTTTTTTTTTATGTGTCACTCTGGAAATTTGGTATCACAGAAACAACAATCATTCCCGCTATCAAAGCACAGCGTGGATGATCTTAATCCTCAGGTACTCGATCATGTCAGTTGATGATTCCAGCAAAAGTGTTGATTGGTAGAGGAAGTCCTTTGCTCATGTATTTGCTCAGTCCAGCGTCCTTGTCCTCGGCCAACCTAAATTTGGACCTCATGGTTCTCTGGACACAGTACCCAGGATCAAGGCATGGAGAAATCTCAATGCTGCAACAGAAACGTGTTCAACAAAGTGCATCAGATCAGGTGGTTGCAGATTTCTCCGTCTTCTCTAGTTAAATGTTCAAATATCAAATGATGGAAAAAAAACACAGTGACAAAAACAGAGCAACTTCCCACCATGGCTAGTATCTCAAGAGGCCTTAATAATGTCCAACAAAGATCATATCTGAAACATTAAACTTTCTATAACCTTTCTTCAGTAGTCTAAAAATCTATTTGAATCAGCTCTCTCTTACCTCTGCACAGCGTTGTAGGTCCTGCGACAGTCTCTGTCCAGTGTAACAGTGAAGGATCGACTCTCTAAAGTGCGAATCTTAAGACTGGTGGTCCTAATCTTTGACTCCTGAGAATTTGAAAATAAAATGAGTTTATTGTTACACAGACTATTTAAATTTTAGGAGCTGTTTTAACATAAATAGGGTAACAACAACTTAGTCAAAAGATATTTGAGCACTTCCCCTATTTGAGACAGATTGCCTAGACTTACCAAAGTGTTGTTCTTAGCTTTGGTTGGTAACTCGTTAAACATCAGTGTCAAACAGTTCAGATCTATGAGAAAAAGACATAGAAATAAGTAAACAACCAACATGTGTACAGTCTTTAGCCTTTAAGTATGAAATGCTGATTGTGTTGAAGATAACAATGAACCTTCTGCTTCACTGGAGGGAATAGCACAGATCTGAGCGCCCGACGTCCTGACTGAGAGTCCTATCTCAGCATCTCGACCACTTAATGTCACCTGGACACACACACACGCAGAAATACCCACGCACAAAACACGCAAGTGTCAGAAGTTATGTACAATGGCAGCCCACACATCCAGGAACATGATCTGATCATTCCAGTAACTGACAACAACATTTTGTCAACACTAAAATCCTGATGACAGAAATGTAATAAGGAAACAACTTCTCTTAAAAACAATAACTCACCTTTTTGTATTTCATTGAGACAACAGCTCCACATATCTCCCCTGAGCTCCTTCTTGATTTTTCTATTTGAGAGACAGTGATGTTAGTAAATTGCATTGACATAAAAAACACACTTAACTACAAGGAAGAAGTTGAGCTGTTTTACCATCATAGCAAAAAGAGTTTTCTAATGATCAGTTACCCTTTTAATAAAAACACTTGAAAAATAACATGCAATTGAAAAAAATAATAACTTCTATGTGTATTTCTCCAAACATTTGATTAGTATTATACATCAAATAAATTACTGAAACCCAGTTCACCTCTGACTGATGCTGGGATGTGTCTGAACTCGGGAAACTCCATCTCAAGATGTGTGAGGAACACATCTTCCACAGGCTCCTTTGTCAAGCTGGTGAAAGTGATCTAGAGGACAAAAAAAACTTAGATAGATGTAGACACATAGATAGAACAGTAGACATTTCAGAAATGTGAATGTACATGACAGGATATAGAATGAAGCATCATTTACAGTTGAGACAGAAAAATGCAGGCACCAAACGCACAGTTCTACCTTAACAAAGTAGATGTTGAAGTAGACAGGCTGCTGGCTGGTGCGGACGTAGTACGAAATTACATCAGAGACGAAGGGTTCTTTTGGTCTCCCTGGGCTTGCTTGTATCTAGAGGAGACAGCAGTCATGTAAGGCATGTAAAATTAACTGCAGTCTGCATGATGTTGTGACCACAAATGCATTTTGGTCAAGAAAATGAGCCACTGAAAGATCAGCAGCAGGTAATTTAAAGGTTAGTCATTTGCATGTAGTTATTAAATAGAGTAGAATAGAGTCATTTCCTCTGTTTGCAAATAGCATTTTTTCAAGGTTCATGATAATTTTATGTCCTGTTTAATTTTATGCACAGTTTCAATATGTCTAAGTATCAAGATGACCTTATCTCAGCATCAGCAGCTTATCAACATATTTTAACTCACAGTAAAACATGCTACACAACAGAACAACTAATAATGTTGTGACATTTTGAAAGATAAAATAAAACGCAGTTCAATCTATAAGACAATATGCACATTTTCAGACTTCATATCGTACCATCTTAGCCAGCTTGGGGATCATGTGGCCTAAACTATTGATGTTACAGTTGTACCAAGGGTCCACCATGCTCAAGTAGGAACCAAGAGTGCAGGGATCCCCTGTGGCCTGTAACCAAAACAAAAATGTCAAATTGACATCAGTGAGGAAGCAAAGCCTGATGCTTTGTGTTGCTTTGTAAGTAGGATTTGCTCTTTGCAAAACAGGTTAATAACGAAGGAAAGTAAAGGTAAAATATAATTACAAATTACACAGAGGCTGTATATTTACAACATAGCATATGTTAAAAATGCATCCTTTATTTATTATGTCTTCCTATCTGCAAATCTATTTATTTCCCATGAAGTCTGTTTGATGACTCCTGTCGTTTTATTGTAATAACATAATTAGACAAATGTTCTCAGGTAGCGTTAAACTGCAACAAAGTTCAGTGTATTGGAATCAGTCATTTCATCATATAAAATAAACTCACAATGTCAACACTGAAGTAACAATTATACTGATACATCTGCTGTTCCACTGTCAGAACAGAGGTCATTTGTCTCGTTATCTCCGTGTGTGTTGACTTTCACTAAATAACAGCCTGCTGGTGTGTTGACAACAGGTAAGGTCAAGTTACCTTGACAGAGGAGATGGGAGTTGAAACCCTGCAAACAGGGATGTAGTAAAACTGAAGGTTGACTTTCATTGTAAGAAAAAGCCTTCGCGCTTCCCTTTTCCTGCAAAGGCAAACCAAAAGTTTGTTAGAAACGCCAAGTGTAGCACGCTTCACTAAGCAATTTGTATGTCCCAGCAAAAAGAGTTTGGATTTCAACATATGACATTTGAAATAGAAGAAGTGGTGCTCGCGCACTCCACAGACACCGAGAGAATGTAGAAGCAGTAATTAGAGACAGAAATAGAAAAAAAGTGCTGCCACTTCACTTGTTTGCCATGCAATAAATCAAAGAAAGTGCAAAAATAAAGGAAGTGTTGCTTATTCTACTAAAAGTTCCTGCTTGATGCATCTGGTACAAGGTGAGCTTAATCTCTGCAGCGCACAGTGAAATCAGAAAACTATCAAGTCATTGTGAAAGTAGCATGCTCCCTAGTATCGGAGCGCTCTGTCTATAGTCCATGACTCCCATGAATGAATAAAAAGACAACATCTACGGTGGCCTGCTGCGAGTCAAACATTTATCCAACTGAACTGAACTCCAATCAAACTGTTCTATAGGAAGAGCCAAAACACAGTTGTTAGGGACAAGATTACAGACCTACACAAGTCTGGAGTGAGCTACAAGACCATCGGCAAGCAGCTTAGTGAGAGAGTGACTACAGTTGGTGCGATTATTCGCATTATTTGCCAAAGAACATAATGGCTGAATAATTCAGAGTAGCCACAGAGCAAATGAATAAAAAACAAGAAAAGAACAAGAAAATATCTGTGTACATTGTCTTTGTACTTTTTTAGCATTAAATGTCATGTCAATTTTTATGTGATCACTCTGTTGCTGTACGTAGTCTTAAGACTAATATTATAGATTTTAATATTAATATTCTTTAAAAAGTGCAGGTTTATAAAAAAAAAAGACACATGTGCATAACAACCTGCAAATATCCACCTCTATAAAATGATTACTCCTTCTACTTACCCTCATACACTGTATCTAGTCCAAGTGCTGTTATGACAATGATTCCAAACCCACCAGATTCTCAAGAAAGATTCATCATCATGTGTTCCGGGTTAGGGTGTGAAATGAGGACTGTCTCACCTGAAGAAGTAGTAGGCCTTGGCCAGGCGGCCCAGTACCCTGTCGTCCCCCATGGCAACTATCTTAGCAGTAAAGTTCCTCTGATGCTTGGTGAAAGGGTTTTGCGTCGCACTGCTTCCTGCCCGCCTCTGCAGAGTCACTCCCCTCCTTCCTCCCTTCCTTCCACTTCCTCCTTCAAGGCTTGTCTGATCTTCCAAGGTGTCCTGCATCAGGACCATACTGTCCATCACAGATGGTTTCATCTTGATGCCTCCGCGCCTTGACAGCTTTCCTGATTCTTGCTCACTACTGTAGTAGAGGAAGGTTTACCATTATACTGCAAGTCGGAATTATTATAAAATAATGTAAAGCTTGGAAACCAAAACAAGTGATGCATCAAGATGATCATTTTGAAGTTCAGACTCTAAAATCTCAGAGTGTCCGAGTTTTTAAAAAGGAAATTCAACCTATAATCTGACCTATTATAAATACAAGCAAACAACACTGTAACAGATTTATAGGGAATAGACTGCATCTGAAAAGACATACTGGACTACAAATCAAGTAGACTAGCAGACTTTAATATATTTTAAATAAACAACAACAACAAAATAAAAGGTATAAAATTTACCTTTTGCTTTGTTCCCACGATGCACTATTGCTGGCAGTTTCCAGAGATGATGATAAGGAGGGATCAGCACTGGGGGGCAGGTCTCTTTCGATGCCACTGTCATTGGACATGATGGACAAGCGAATCATGTCAGACGGCAGCAGGTCAGTGGGTGAATCACCCAGCTCGAAGTCCTCCTGCTCCGGGCTGATGGAGTACTGCTCCGGCACAGAGCTGGATCGAACCCATTTGGCCAACTCTCGCCCTGTCAACAATTTGAACCATTATTTCATCCATTATATATCTCACATAATTATTTAATTCCATTATTTGCACGCAAGTCAACACTTTTACAGAGCTAGGCAGCACAAAGACTATACACAGAACCAAACTAGGTCATTTCAGGAAGCTGTTCTCTGAGTTTACTCACTGACAGTTGTCATCTTAAATCTACAACACAATGCGTATATTTTAATGCCTTATCATGTAACAGACCACAGATATTCTCTCATTAACAGATTCCTTTATTTCCTTCATGCAGAGCACATTTTGTCAGTGCCTGCTTTGTGATCCCTTCAGGTTGAAGGCCTGTTAATGTTAATGTACCACTGCAGACACTACTAGTAGTGCTAATTCAATTCAGATGGTTTGTAGCATTAAATTCCCTCTAGACTACCAAAGACTCTGAAGCCACTCACAGATATCCAGATCCTCTGTCCATAGGTGGAAGCTCATTTCTGGGTTAGGAAGAGGGCAGTCACATAGAAGTCCACCTGACGTTGGCTCTGCAATATGCACATACACATGGGGAGAGAGAGAAAGGAAGAGACCAAAACTGTCACAATGACACTTAAAACAAAGCACCCCCCCACCCCCACAACTTCCTTTCAAGTTAACACTTGTGTCCATCCCTCACGCTCCCAGCTGCAATGATGGGAGAGCAAGTTCATCGGATGGGTTGCCGACAAGATAAGAGCAGGGAAAACAGAGACAATGTCATGAAAATAGATATCCGGAAAATTTTATGAATTCAGACAACTGACTTGACTGGTCTGAGCACAGAGAAAAACAAATAGATGGAAGGAAGGTTCGATCTCAGCAACAGCTGGTGTGTCAAGTCCTTGTGAACACAGCAAACATGTCCATCACCAACAATGCATGTGCTTCAAACCATTCAATCGTATAGCGGCAAAAATGTAGAGATAGGCGTTCACACCAAATGCAGAGAGAGTGTCAAGAGATTTCAAAATGCATACATTTTGATGTGCTTCATTAAAACTAATGCATTAGTTAGCAAGTGGTCTGTGGGATGTGTTGTCTCTTAAAATAACACTCTCATCTTGCCCCTTGCTGCTTTTCTTTTCTCTTTCCATTTGACTCCAGTCTGCTATGTAACCAGATGTGATTATGTTTGTTGTGGTTTCCCCCCCCATCACTGATGTTTCTCTTAACCAGTTAGAGGCCTTGCGTGGTTTCGCTGTTTTTATTTTCCACAATACCTGAGCTTGTGCCATCGACAATCTCGCTGTACAGCTGCAGAAGGCGGCTCCTCAGCGCTCCCCCATCGCCTCTGCTACCCTCCTCCATGCTCTGCTCGAGAGTCGCTAGCACTTCCTGAAAGTACGACTCAACGTCTTGACCCATGTCCTGTTCCAAAACACACACGGAACACATGTGGGTGAGCACACATACAAATAGGAAGACAAACACACACACAGTTTGTATTAATAGCTAAGAGATCGGTAGTGTGTGTATATGTCTGCCCTGAAGTTGCTGAGGTGTTACTTTAGGACCTGTGCCAGGAGACACAACCAGCAAGCGGCCCGACAGACAACAGACCTCCATTCAGGATGTTTCACATGACATGTACACTACCTATAGGGCAGGAACTCAAACTATTTTTAATTCAGGAGCAAAAATAGGAAAAGTCACTATCAAACTTTGCCTAAAAGTATCATATTGTACGAATCCTACTAAGCACATACTGTAGGTGTCTATGTGCCTTCAGGTTCTGTTTGCACACTGTTCTTATTCTAGAGCTGTGTTGTCATACATACTATTTGTTTTAGGAAACTTAATTTCTAGCACTAGATGCTCAGGATGATGTACAGATTAAAGCTTTTATCCAGTAGCAATAACTACATTAAACACCATAAAGAATGGACCATAGTGACAGTATGCTCACTTGTGGGAGTGAGAGCTGGTCTGGAGCACAATGTGATGTGACCTCTTTGATTACTTGAAGGGTTGTTTGTGTCTATTTGGCCTTTTGATAATTATCTTTCATTATAGATATTGCACAGCGGTGGCCCTTATCTCGTTGTACTGGCTGACACAATCTGTTCTTACTATCCTCTTTGCCTTTACTTTATTAAGATATTCAGCTGTTTTCTCTCCACAAGCCCTGTGGATTTGCAGAATCCACCTGCCGGTAAATAGTAATGGGGTTGATAACACATAACAAAACATAATGTCATTGCATAGCATCTATTGGATAAATGTAGCAGCTGGAAGTCAGATGACTGAAGTGAATGAGGTAGGCTCTCAGCCAAATTCTGACTAGAACAGGGAAAAAGTCAAGCATGCGGAAAAAGTTTACTTTCCAAAGCCTTGTTAGTTTCTAAGACAACAAAGCAGGCAAAGTAAATGTGCATTCATTTGGTGAAAATAAGAGTCACAAAGCAAACAGACAAAATATTTATAGATGTCCACACGCTGCCAGTGACCACAAAGAACAGCTAGAGAACCGAAAAGAGAATTCAGTGAGTGAGTACTGCCAAATAGGATTGTACATTTTCACTGACCTTCAGTGCCTGAGCCAGTTTTGGCCCGTGGCATTGCTCTGCCCCCAAAGCAGCTTGGATGGTGTGTTGGACGACATTGCGCATGTGATCAAGAGGACCTTTTAATCCATCTGAAGGCGAAGCAGATGACTCAAAATCACCCAAAATGACTTCTGCCAAGGAGCCAGAGAAGACCTCTGGGTCAGCCAACACAAAAACCCTATAGAGATTTAGATGACAGATGTTAGTGATAGGCACAGAATGCAGTTTGTCTACGCGCTGCAGTATGAGGAAATATACCATGAGTAGTTTTGGTAAGCCTCCAGTTTTCCGAGGCTGTTTTTGTACTTGCAGACATGTAATACGTTATTTAACTATGACTCACCTCTCTTGAAAAGGATAGTGCTCGTTCTTTAGTCTCTGCTCTGCTGTGACCATCCTCTGGTAGATCAGACCTGTGCATCAATGTGGTATTTAGTGACAGCATGTATGTGGTTTCAAGTCATCTTTATCATGTAGATTAAATGAATGTACACTTCTGTTTATAGTAAATGGAATGATAATAATACTGTTATTATCCTCATGAGGAAATTGTTTACAGCTTCATGCAGAAACACCTTCACAGTGGTGTCTTGTCTCTGTAAAAGTAGTCACCTTAATGTGTACAGCTACTGTACTTGTCATAGTCAAAAGTGGTAAACAAGAAAAGTTTAGAATCATACACTAGGCTGAGTGTTTCAGATGTGTTACTGCGCTGCTACTCGCAGCATCGTGTTTTATACCACGTAATGTTTTTACTTTCACACTTCGACTGCGACACTGCGAGGTATGTGGTGTGTGTGTGTGTGTGTGTGTATCCACACAAGCTCCCTCATGAGCAGCTGTTTGGAAGAAACAGTTCTTTCGATTTAAGTAAAGCAGAAAATTACCTTTAGTAATAGAGTTTATGTTTATGGTATTTAAGTTAAAAAAAAGTGAAGTTTACTAGATATCCGTTATTACACTTCGAGAGTGGAGCTGTCTGTGTATGTGTAACTTAGTTGTAATATTTTTACTATCACTAGGAACATGTTTGTTTAGTATATCTGACAAAAACACTGATAAATCTGATTCTGTTTGTTGAAATGAGCATAAACAGAAACACAAAAAATCATTCTCTCTACAATGTGATGATGATTCATAATCAATAATTAGTTAATGTCTTGTTTAGGACATTAAGGAATTGGTCTTTATGGTTAAATTACCCCTATACGATTATGACATGACAACAAAAGGTGAATGAACAGCCACTGCTTGTGGAGCCCCATCCAAATTGTGTGGTCAGATAAAGTATAAGGTATGAAGCATGAAGCTACTCCTCTATTTGCTTTGTTGTCGGAGAAAGGATTTAAATTTTACATGTAAAAAACACAGTCAGCTGTACTTTGCCATGTCGGCCTATGAATTCATGAATACCTGGGATGGAGCGCTCAGTTTTGATCTGCTTTGTGTAGTTGAGTCCTACGGTGCAGTAGGGATGAGGGAAGGTCAAGAGTTTCTTACAAAAGTTGTACACTCGCTTGTACAGTTCTTCTGGAATGTAGGCTGTCTGGAATATCAAGGAACACACAAAACGTTACAGCTGATCCAGATCAGGAAAGAAAATTAAACATTTATGTTCCTTCTACAGTTAGCTAAAGTTAGGGTAACTATGTCCCACTGCTGTTCAAATATGAGGAAAGCTTCATGCCCCGGTCTAGATACATTTTATTTCAGGTGTCTATACTTCCTTGTTGGCATTTGTTCCTGGAACATAAACAAATTAGTCCTCCCGCTTGGTGATATTTTCAGTAACATTGTTCAAACTCCCTAAATATGTTCCTTAAAAGCAATGCAAAGTATTTATGTTATGTAACAGTGCATTACGGTAGAGCAGCCTGAATTCTCAGTTGGCAAAGGAACATGTTAGTCCGATGTTTTTAGAGATTATTACAGTACAGTGTGAAAAAGCCACATGTATCATCTGTTCCTTACCCAAACTGAGAAGAGGAACTAGGCACAGTCACATTAAAGGAAAATTATAAAATGGTAAAATAAATACATAAATAAAAATACTACATGTAAGCAGTGAGTAGTGTTACAACGTAAGAACAAGCACGTCAGAGGCAGCAATGTGGCAGGAACGCTGTACCTGAATGATGGCATACATAAGTGTGTGGAGCAGGGGGATGATGAATCTACGAGAGTCCCATCTCTCAGCCTGATGGAGAAAACAGACTATGTCAGGGCTAATGATCAAGTATTCAGATGAAATGTTTCCACTGCTGTGAATACTAAAATCAAATACCTTCTCCAGCTCCTTTATTAGTACCCACACAAGAGATAAACTGTTGGCAGGATTGTTCTGAACCTTCTTATGAAGCGTCCATCTTAGCATGCCTGTACACACGGATAAGCACACAAGCCATTACCAGGTGGAAGATTCCCGCAGTACTCAACACAAACTTGCTAAATGTGTCACTGTGCTCTCTGCATTACACTTCTAATCCAAAATAAGTCTGATGACTAACAGCCTTCATACCGCTGATGTGGTTAAATCTTGCACAATGTGAACGCTAGCAGTCTGGCTTCATTAAATATCTGTTCAGGGTGGAAAGGCTTCAGACAAAAGCAGAGCTTGTTGCGAGCTGAGACCACACATTTAGGTATATTAAACCATTATGAGTGCATTACCTACATAAACCAAAGTGAAACTTGTTTTTGCAGTATATAAAAACATCTTCATATGTTAAGACTTTCTCTTCGTTTTACTGCGATGTGGCAGATGATATTGTACCTTTGTTATAATTGTCCAGGGGCTGCTGGTTGTCTGTTTCTCTGGGCAGCACAACCTGGACGCTGCGGTACAGTTCTGGCTCTGGAACTGTGGGGGAGCAGTCAGCTGAGAATAAAGTCAAGACGTTGGTTGTTAAAGTCTGAATGTATATCGGTGTTCCTGGAAATACACATTTCCACTGTCCATTCTGTACATATTTGTGTGTTACGGCGTTCAGTGTTATCTGAATGTTTGTGGGTTGTATGTACCTGTTGGCTCCATACTGCTCGACTTATCCCAGGGGGCCCTGTTGGTCATGGTTCAAATACATTGTTGGTCTATCTACTGTAATCAGGAAGAAGACACAAGCAGCAATTGTCACTCATGTTTTGGCATATTTGAAGTTAATAAACTGAGACAGCCTCTTACTCTGCCCGATCAATGGTGGCAGTTTTATTATGTGACTGCATGCTGAGAGCCAAGTTTAAAATGACACAGATAAGTTGAATGGGACTATTTAAAACTCACTCTGCCTGTTCACAGGCGGGCGGACAACAATAGCATCTCTGCTCGCATGTGTCGCTCGCAAGTCTTTTTTTTTTTTGTATTTCACATGTCTAGTTTCTGCCGCTGTCATTGCCTGTATAATAACTGATGGTTTGAACCCCCACATATACACACCTACAGACAGATACTGACGTTTTACAAAGTGTTCAAAAGTGTTCCTATCAAAAACTTTTTTTTATTCTTAAGCTACTTATTTTATCCTAGGTCCCACACTGGTCTGAGTCACACCTTACACCTCCGCAACACAAATTTATATTGACATTTGGTCATATTAGCCTGAACACCCCTGTGGTTTAGCTTAGTTTCAGGTCCTTTATGGTAAAATTATTATATTAAAGATAAATGAAATGTGAGACCATCAAAACTACAACAAACACTGAACAATAACTGTGACAGGGGACACAATTTGTTTGCAGCGGTATGCATCCACAGAGCGCTTTCTATAAATATAGACACTTTCTTTTCCTTTTTTTTGGGCCAGTTCTTAAAAAAAGAAGAATTTTCTAATGAAAAATCATCCTTCTGTGACCGCTTCTGAAGAGCTTATGAAGCGGATCATAACCCAAACGTAAAATGTTTCGCCACTTGATAAGAAGCCAGAGTCACTGGTCTGAAACCATTTCTCTTTTTAATTTATGGAACCGGTTAATGAACTGCTTCACTATGAACAAAAATGTACTCAGTTTAGAGCCCACAAGGCATATGAACTATGAAAACATCAATTTCCCATTACCAACCTTGACCAGCCAAAGCATAACAGGTGCACAGAGAGATAATAAACTTACCCTGCTCCTTACAGTCCCATATCAAAGAGTCCTGCAGCTTTTACATCCACATACTACGATCTCTGTACTGAAACTACCATATGTGTGACAGACAGAGAAAGCAAGAGAGTGAGTCACAAGCCCGGACAGTACTTGATTGCTCAGTTGATTTCCTCTTGCGAGTGGGTACAAGTGAGTTAGTGATTGGATGGAAGCACGGTGTGTGTCAGCACTGCTGAGGGGGAGGTGGACAGAAGAAGAGAGTTAGTACGGGACGTTGAAATGTGTCAAAGAGTCATAACCTGTTTGAGTTGTATTTAGATTTTGATTCTATTTTGGGACTCAAGAAAACATTCCTCACTTTTGGACACATTTATTAGTGGCTTTTTTTTTTTTTTTTTTTTTTTTTGTCTTAGATGCTGATTTTTCTCAGTCTTCCTGTTTCTCCACACACACACACACGAACACACACACACACACACACACACACTATTTGTTTTTGTTGTTGTTTCTAGTTGTTACCAAAAACTGACCAAAAACCAAGTGAGGTTTGAGGGTCAAAACTAGTTAGTATTAGTTAGTACCTAATATTTTAGGTTTTAAGATTACAATTAGCTTTAGGTTAGGTCATTTAGTTGTGGTTGGGGTAAGGGGCTAAGGAATGCATTATGTCAGTCACTGTCATCACAAGTATACTGAGACAAATGTGTGTGTGCGAGTTGCTCCATAGGCCACATGCGAACAATGAAAGGATTTAGTGTGGTAGGGTAGATTTAGCCTTGATCCCTCTAAGAAAAGCAACAACTTAAAAAACAGCACTGGCTCAGCAGCTGAACGCTGCCTGTGTAACCACAACTTTCCGGTTGCCTCTAGCTTATTCACTCTCTGTCATTCTCTCCCCCCTTCCTCTTCATTTCTGTTTACATCTTCAGCCTTAAGTCCGCATAACTGGGGTCTGTAATAAGCATGACATCTCAAAAGATTGTTTTTCTTCAATACACACAAACACAGACACAACAGCATTCTGGACTGTGTTGACATAATGCACAATTACTGGACTAAATGCAAATACACATGCATGCATTTTAGCGCATACATCATCCATATAGATACATAAAATTACACCCTAATTTTACCTTTCTAGCATAAACTATTAATACTGCGGAGGAGCTGACCCACATATAGCACTTCCTCCCTGTCAGAATGAGTGGGCAGATGTCACTCTATACTTAGATAGACAGAGAGAGATGTTGAAAAAAAAAAAAAAGAGAGACAGAGAGATCGAGAGAGCTTAGCAAAACCTTAAAAATACATGCATCAAGTCATTCACCACATTTCCAAATAACTAGCTTGGAAAACCCACTGTCTGCAAAAATGTATTGTACAAAGGTGAAAAAAAAAACACCATTCAAGCTAATTTCAAGTGAAATACTAATATATAAAATAATTTTGAGGTTACACGGAATCGAACATCTGTCACGTCTGTTATCTGTTATATGATTGTGGAGTGTATTTCATTAAAATGGGTAAAAGTTATTAATGATTTACAAAAATATTCTTAGGAAATCATGAAACACTATGTGAGGACAGCGTCTGCTGCAGCGTATTAGTTAAAATGTACAAACATAGGTTTAAAATGTTCCAGGTTTAAAGCCACATGGTGAGTAAAGCAAACTTTCTCTCTTTCTCTATTATAGATCTGAATCAGTTTCAGCTACAACAGCCATATATTTACACCTCCCGTGAGGAGGCAGCTGTCGCCACACATTGCAGTGGTCAGATGAAACGTCAAACAATGTGACCATACAAAGAAAGCACTTATTTCCGTTCAGGCATGATGCAGACATCTCAGAAAACAGGAAGGACCTGACAGCAATGTGTGGAAGTGCGTTCATAGAACAAGAGAGGTGGTGCTTAGGTGCTGCGGCGGGGTGTACAGCTGTAAGTGTGCGTGTGTTTGCATATTGGAAATCCCCAACCTAGGATAGCATGGAATCTCTTCACAAAATTGGACCTCATAATCTCTCAGCTATAGGCCTGCACAGAGTGGAAGTGTGAGGAAAGTACAGAGTGTGGGAGTTTAAGTAGCAGGTAATACCTGAAAAACAAGCGCAGGGTTACAGCGCTTGAATTCTCTGACAAGGAAATTCAAATTCATGCGTGAGAGTGAACTGTGCGTACAAAGTGTTCAATGGACTCAATGGGAAAAGGGGCTTCATGTTCAAGATACAGTGCAGTGATGCTGCACAGCCAACGTGCAGTTTGCAATCTGCACAAACACACAAGTTTCGCGCAGACCCCTAAAACAGACAGAGTGCTTAATTCAGCGTGAGTAACATTGGATATCAATCAAAATGATTTCCTGCATCAACAACCTGGACAATATGAGGAAGTCCTCTTGAACCGGTGACTACGTGCATGTGCACGCGCGTGTACAGAGCTGTGAGTGAACTTGCCTGTCCAGAATGAACGTGGATTGTTTCCTCTTTAGAGTCTGTAAACATTTTCTACACTGATACCCAAAATGTGTAACAAACACATGACCCAGTCACAAAAGCACTTTAAACCCTCTGCTGATTGGTGGAGGGGATGTAAATACAGCGTTGAGTCACAGGCCTCAATCGACAGGATGAAGATTTACTGTACGCTGCTGGGTGTAGTGTGTTAAATCCAACAGGCAGAAGGAAGACAGATAGGAAGAGGAGATATAAGGGGTTTCCTGAGGTGGTGTGTGTGTGTGTGTGTGTGCTATGGTCTATCTTGATCTATTATGGCAAGAACTGGGCCAACTGATCCATTTGGGGTCAGTAGAGGATGCAGCATTATAGTGGATACCATTAGGGAGTTTTGTAAAAGTACTAAGTGAAGCACAAATGCAGATTCACACTGCACATACTGTACATACTTACAGTATGTGCAGTCTGTGCTCATGTGGTCACACGTGAGCACATATACCGTGTGCATATATCAAGCACAAGGTGCATGCAATTTAGTGCACATGCAACTTCCACTTACTACTGAAGCTCAGAAACAAACCACCAGTTTTAAGTAGCCTCATAATCCTTTCCAGTTCATTTACTATTTACTAATTTTCTGCATTCCCCGAGTTCTGCACTTGCAGTATACCCCGTGCATACATATGATCTTACTGGAGAGATTTCCATCAGTGTTTTAAAGATTTTTTTTTTTTGCATGAAATGCTTCTAAATCCCTTCTTATCGGGGATCAAAACGGCTCTAAACAAAGACAGCATTGTTACAATAGACACAGCTGTGGCCTCAGGTAGGAGGCCGGGGAGCTGTGAGGTTACACTGAATGTGAACGATTTATGTTTTCACTAAAACTCTTGCATACTGACTAATATCAAGTTATTTTGTTATATACAAGGCAGGATTGTATCCAAATATCTGGACATCCAGATATTTATGTCATCTCCATCTCAGCCTGACATCATTGTCACTCACTGCTGTAAATGCAGGAAGACTTTAAGGCATGATGAGCACAACCTGAGCACTTTTTTTTAAAGGCTACATTGTGACCAAGATGAGAAGTTCACAGATGTACGTGTGAAATCAACACATTTTCTTTAATGCTTTTCTAGAGATTGCTCTGGCACAGCTATGGCAGGTTGGTTGTTAAAGCCTGTCCATCCGCTGGATATTTCACAAACACAAATGTTTTAGACAAGTGGTGAGGAATGCGGTGAATCGTCAGTCTCACTGCTCTGAGGTAAAATGAGGAGATGCAGCATTGAACTTTCACAAACGGTCACTAGGTATAAAGTGAGTACAGGATGTACCAAGTGCGTCACATAGATATGATCAGAAGCGCAAATACATCCAAACACATTAATGAAGTAGCCTCAGCCACTTCATGGAGACTGCTTTCCAAGAAGCATTGTGGCATACCAAGCCAAGTGTTGCCATATGTTTCCATTTTTCTCAAAGGACAAACAAAAGGGCGGTGTCTCAAACTAAATAGAGACTGTGGCTGTGTGGTTGACAGTCATCCAGCACTCTGTGGCAAAAGGTAGGTTCTAAAAATAACTTCTAAAAAATGCTCCTCACACTTAAACTCTAAAGCTCAGAGTGTTTGTTTATTCATAAGTGCAAATCTCGAACATAATACATTTACGATCATATAAGACAAAGAAAGACTGCAAATGTATTTTATAAATGTGTTTTTCTTGAAGAATGACTTAAAGGATTAATCAGTTATTACAAGAGTTGCAGATACGTTTTTTGTTGATTGACTAACCAGTTATTAATTTTATTTCTACAAAGTTCCTCGACATAGTGTGCACTGTAAACACTGCATATAGTCTCTATGCCTGTGAACACTAGTATGAAGGATCCTGCTGAGCATTTTATAAGGCATCCTGTCAAATGACTATGTGATAGCTTGAATTAATAAGGTGGTGAAGCCTTTTTGCTCTGACTGCACTAAACTGCACCATCACCCTTAAACCCCAAAGGGACAAAAGGGCTACAAAAGAGTTCATTGAGCAGTTCTCCCTGCAGCAGAAGAAACTATTCAACAGGTCTTACTGTCAGTTCTCCATGTTTGTAGCATTTTCAACATGTCATGGGACAGCTCTGTTTGTCCCTTGATAATGTTTTTTGACTAAAGAGCTGCAGTCTTTCCAGTTTGTAACATTAACCACCAGTGAACCAAAGCACCAGCCTAAATACCTTTGCTCATTTTTGCAAAACTGCTTCTACAACTTCGGCATACCAACCAGAAGCCAAACACGGCACACACTCACTGCATTGTTGGCGTGAATCTTCCCAGCTATCAGTTTTTGATCTACTGATTAACAAAGAGTGCTTTAGTGTGAAGAAGTCTACAGAGAAAAATAGGTTCGGTGGGTTTAAGTTGTCTAAAGAGGTCACAGTAATGACATCTGACGGTGACTCTTGAGGTGGAATGGTACAGCTAAACAAACAATGTCCATCGGTTTATGGATCATATTTTAACAACATGAATACTTCAACATTAGGTGTGTCAACAGTGTCAACAGACACTGTCTCAAATCACTAGACAGTGAAAAATGTTGACCAGAAAGTTTATCTGCAATAAATAATGGTTTATTTCTGTCAGTTAATTCAAGTTTTGAACTGGTCTTGAATGTAACTATATGTCCTGTTATGATACTTGACACATGTGGAATTGA
This sequence comes from Anabas testudineus, assembly GCF_900324465.2. NCBI lineage: Eukaryota > Metazoa > Chordata > Actinopteri > Anabantiformes > Anabantidae > Anabas > Anabas testudineus. The sequence continues at coordinate 15,597,552 of NC_046610.1, read as the reverse complement.
GGACACAGAAGATGATATTGTAATCTACTAAACTTATTAGCTACTGTACATAGAGGTGGTAAGTAACTAATTACTTTTACTAAAGTACTGTGGTTAACTATACTTTTTGACGTAATTTACTGGAGTAGTTCCATTTTATGTTACTTTTTTTTTTACTCCACTACACATTAGAGAGAACATTAGTTTCTAGTTACTGTTTGCATGATTAGATTCTTATTAAAGTATTTACATGTATGTATGTATCATTCATGAACTAACATCCTGTCACTGTATAAGGTGGTTCAAATTTGCACCACCCTTACCTACAGCCTATAAGTAACAACACACTTCAATCTTTTTTATTTAATTTTCACCTTTGAGGATTTTGTCACACAAATCTAAACTAGATTTCGACATTTATGTTATCAACAGCAATAAATTCTACATTGTCAACAATGAAATACAACGTTTTCCTAGTGGTAAAATTCAGAGCAAGTACTTTAGTACTTTTACATGAGTAGAAAGCTAATAAGTAGATCCATTCCTTTTGTTTTTACACTGTATGTAGACTGGTGCTTAGTGTGTTTGTACATACACTGTAATTACAGGCTACATGAGGTTGCAGACGTTTTTAATAACATTTGTTGTAAAAGTTGGTTTTAACTGTAGCTTAGTTCGTGGTTGTGTGAAACCTTTTGTAATTAGAGTTTTATAATTTTATTATCATTATCAAATATCAAGTGTGTTGGGCAGAATGGACAAATAATGAGCAGATAATAACAGATCTTCCTTGTCAATTTGTTTTTCCTTTGAGTCTGTGACATCATTTTAATTGCATCATGTTGCTCTATTTGTCATTTACCACACTGAAACAACTACTGTATTATAGCACTGCATGTCACTTATTCAGCCAGGAGTGGTATTTGGGTGATCCACTGAAATATGTTCTTCAGCGGTGTGTAATGGTTCATTTCTAAAGTTTCATAATGTCATTTAATACGATTGTATGATTGTGTCATGGCTTTAGGAGAAACGCTGCAGGCTAAATATTTTAAACCACTATGTCACTGTTTTTCAAGTCTGTCTGGAGAGCCTCACCCAGTAGTTGACATCACTGCTGATCATAATGTTTAACTGGGCGTTAGTGTGTCCTAACTTGAGACTGTGACATGACCTACCATTTATGATTGGGGTTTATAAATTAGCAATAGTTTATTTATACTTAATAATACAGAATCCCTCAAATGGACACACATTCAGTGGAGCCACACTGCATCCCTGTGCTGGTACCAGGAAGTTTGGATCTAAAACAAGGGAACTGGAGGAAATACAGCCCTGCTTTTAGACTCCCAGCAGACACAACAGAGAGCTAAGGCTTCAATCAGATCAGGCACTGTTATCAAACCCTTGTTATGATCTCAGCAGGGAAAAATAAGCGGCTATCTGTGGTGGCTTCCCGTGTCACAGGGCATGAAGTGTGCTATGGTTTTTTTTTTTTTTTTTTTTTTTTTTATAGCCCAACTGACATCTTCAAAGAAGCTGCACCTTAACACAGCTGGCAGTCAGAAGCTGTGCAGTAAACTGTATCGATCGAGCTTATCTGCAGACACTGTCGCATCATTGAGCTCATAAAACTCAGAACTAGAACCACAAAAAGCACATCCCATGAATATAAACTCGAAGATTGGTTAGTGGGCAACTTTAGATTCAATGTCGAGCGACATTGTTGCGAAACGGAAGGAAAATGCACATCCACATACAGTAGCGTTACAGTACATGAGCACGTTTCATCATCTGCAGCTGGCTGCAGCTCACAGTCGAGGCGACTTTTCAGCAGCCTTTATACAGCAGGAGTGCAAATAAAATGTCTGAAATCGGCAGAGCATCGGATATCTGTGTTGTCTGCGTCAACTTACCTCCATTGAAGTTGTTCCAAGAGCCCAACTGGCCTGATAATAAATAAGTTGATCAACTCTCTGTCGTTGACACTTCACAGCTCCAGCCAAAGGAGCCGTCTGGCCACGCCCACTGACGCCAGCGACCAATGGCGTGTCCGTTTGTGTTAAAGTTGAGAACCAATCAGAGCACGTCTCCCTAGTACCTACTATTTACCCAGCAGGTGTTTCAGGCTGAATGAACTCAGAGGAGTAATTTTAGTACGAAATGATGTGAAGGTGGAAATCTATTTACACGAATAGACCTAAACATGGACTCCAGAACAACTCCACCACCCAGAATGACCTCCATGATAAACATAAAGAGGATGTGTCGCCTATCTCACAGTTTCAACTAAAACTGAGAAGTCATAACCTCCTCCAGTAGAATTCATGGCACAGTTCCTGTATTGGATCGCATTCGTTTGTACTGGTTTACCCTACAGTGACCAGTGAGTGTACATTGTGTATAGTTTTATCTATTAAAATGAATTGCACTTTATAATCTGATCACATGTATTTAAAATGTTAACTTCTAGTAAGTAAAGATATCTATAGTGGAGTTGTAACATCATTTTTAGCCTGAATGTAGTCAGACACAAGTATTTTGAAGTATAAAATGAAACTATAAGTAATACACATGTACTTCGAGGCTGTACTTACAGTAAGAAACAGTAATCATATATATAATCATAAAGTATGGAGTCATACTGTATGCTGTAAACGTAAGCACGTAAGTAAGATTCAAGACTCACTGTATATTTTAATGACAATTCCTTTTGAGATGTAACCATTGCATTGATGATACACACACATATACATACAGTTATTAAACCAATATTGCATTTGCAAGCATATAGGTAGAGGGCCCTCATGCCAGGTATTGACCCCCCCCCCAAAAAAATAGTACCTAATTAATTTATTCAAATATTCAAGTGCTTCAGATTCATAAACAAAAGTCTAAGCAGTGCTAATATTAAAGTCTCTGTCCAGTGATCAAGATATTATGTATTTAGACCTTTACAGCAACAACTGTCAGATGTATTTTTAAATGTCATGGTTTACAGTATGCAGTGAAATGAGCCAGTTACTTAAAAGAATGTGCATTCAAACGTGTTTAAGCACCAAAACATCAAATGTACATTTTTCATCCATCAAGTTGATTAAATGAAGGTTATCAATTTGTATATCATATACAACATTAACATACATTTTATTGAAGAGATGCATTACAGACATTGCAGAGTTGGACTTAAGTTAAATTGTCATTATTTCTGCATTGTCAATCTGTACTTCAACAGAAGTCAAAAGGATTGTCAACGGAGCCCCCTGCTGGTCACATGGATGACTAGTGAAAACAGAGACTTCATTATAACTCCTCACGAGAAATGCTATTATTAAAAGGCCATGTATAACAGACATAAATGAAATAGTAGCTTTCAATATAACATTTCATAAACATAATATTTACATATTGTCTCAGTTCATAGTGTCCATTCTCAGATATAGTCATCCGATAATTGCCTCTTTAGAGCAATAGTACGGTCTGGTCAGCAGGCGTAAAATTCCCAGTGATCTTTATGTCCATGTAGGTCGATCCAGACAAAAGTCCTTAATGTCTGACTCCAGGATAATCTCTCTCTCTATATATATATATATATTGTTTTGCATTCCTCCTCATTGTAGGACCCTGGTAACATGCTTCTCATGACAGTTTAGATGCCATCTCACATGAGACTCAAGGTACTCATCCTGTTTCACCGAATTCCATCCTAATGTTGTGGTGGTTATTGTCACTTCTCTGCCAAAAGGAAATGAGGAACTGAAACCTGAAGAATGAAACTTGAACAGGTTCCTTAACAACAAGGAGGGATTGCTTTTTATAGACACAGCTGGACTCATCAGTATCATTAAAACTATCGAATCTGTTCGTATTCATTTAACATGTCAACAAGTCTCTCTATCAACAGTTACAAGTCAATCATGTCTGTAATTTGCCGATTATCCCTAATGCTCACATCCAAGTGTTTTCCACTATCATTTAATCATCATGTGAACTTGACCAGAAATGCTTTAAGACACCAGGCAGAAATGATAAACTGCAGGTTCTGTGCACATATCTCCAGCAGTTTGTGTCTGTCATTCAGAGCACATTTCCTTTGAACTAGCTCAAACCAGTGTTACGTTTCCTCAGGGAAGAGCCCCACTGAAGGTGACTATGGGCAGGCAGAGGAGGGAGCAGAAGGTGGGGTGGAGAGGCTGGATTTGGGCTGAAGCCTGGAATTTCCTTAGCCTCCAGTCAGTCGAACTGTCAGGTTTGTAGCACACCGATATTTCACACCTTGGTTGGACAGAAAGAGACACAAGGATTATATAAATAACCACACTTGCAAGGGTTGTGAGTTGATGATGCAAATGTGCACTGAAAAGAAACCGAGTTGTGGCTGCAGTAGACGCTGGTTAGGTGTGAACGACATGCAGAGAGTGCACCCAAAAATAGCGAGTCTATCTTGAGCATCTTTGTTGTGAGATGATATTAAATTATAATTATGTTTGCATCTATTATCCAATGATATAATAATAATAATTATAACATTATCCAATAAGACTTCCTTCATGAAGAAGTAGTGCATGGGGATCATTTGTTTAATTGGAAAGGTAAAGTGGTTGGTGGTGTACCACTTCTTTCCTGACACATTTGGCTTGCATCGCTTCCTGTGCGTGTGTGTAGCTGCACACCTGGTGACGCTCTGTAGTATCTTTTTCTCGTCCTGGTCCAGACACACAGCAAAGGTTGTGTTTCCAGCACCGCTGACCTGTACCTTGTCCACCTTCACCTCTGTCACGCTCAGCTGCTACAAAAGGTAAAGAACAGAGCAAACAGAACAAAACTAAATGCCTTGCACCTCGTGAATACACATTTAGGAGTAAAGACATAGAGAAATGCTCAAGAACTGTGGAGATAAATTTGCATTTAATGTTATGTGACATTTGCTGTTACAGTTTTTGTCTCTGGGTTGTAAAGGAAGTCATGAGCTAAAAATCAATCCTTTAAATAGGTCTAAATTCCTCTGAGGTTTGTCATGACTATTACAAATCAAAGCTCCAATTCTAAATGAGGTTAGGAGATTAGGCTACGGTGTTGAACAAACAAAATCATCGGCGAAATACACGTTAGCAGAGCAGATGTGCCTCTTGTCTGTGGGTGTGTTGTGGCTTTTTGCTCATCAGACTGTCACTGTGAAATCCTCCTTTCTCAGCATGCGCGAGATGAGAGATTAAACTGCGATGAGTTTTGAGACGCTAACGAGGATGTGTTGAGGTCTCCGTCTTTAAATACAGTGTTTAGAAGTTGTTTGAGTTTCTGTGTCGCTGCTGCACTTTTTCTACCACCGCAAACCCCTCAAACAGACTGATGTCACGCCCGCCTCACCTGGTTAAAGCCTTTCTTGCTTTTGCCGTTCTGTCTCTTCAGAACCTCAGTCATTGTCAGCTGCAGGCACTCCATCTTCGAGTCTGACGGAGATTGTTCAAAGTTGAAATAACACTTACAAATCAGACTTTGCGATGAATATCTACGTCATGTTAGTAAGAGAAACAAGAACTACTTATCTGTGTATTACAGTTACAGTAGCAGTACGGTAGCTTACCTAGTTCTTCAGGGTTCTTGCATGCTTTGGTCAGGTTTACTGAAGTGCAGACTTTTGCTTCTCTTTTCCACTGGCTTCTCCCACTAATCACCACCTGAAGGAGAGGACAAAGGAGGATAAGATCATTGCTGTTTTGGAAATGCTGAAACATTGTGAAACACATGGTCCCTGCACCTAAACTACACCTAGAGTTCATGAGTCTAGAGAAACATTTCAAACTCCTCCTTTTTTCAATTTGTATTTGTTTAATTCTTTTCCGATTGATTCTTCCTGTTCTGGTAATAATGAGCCTCCTGAATGTGGTTATTGTAAAATGCATGATGTGGCAAGACCCACATTTTGATAATGAATGAAATCAATCACTGTCTTACCCTGTTGTACATCACTTCCAACGACAGAGGCACAGCTTCTCGGTCACCATCAATACCAAAGCGCTTACTTGCAGCCCCTATATAAAGAGAGGAAAAGATGAAGACTATTTAATATGTAATGGTATAAAGTAAAGTCTTTCCCACAGACACAACCATCGTAATGAGTGAAACTAAAAAAAGTAGAAGTGGTCTGAATCATCATATAGAAATAGCAGATGTTCCTCTACCACAAATTTAGTTCAGTCTCAACCTCATAATAACTGCGGATGCATTTCACTGCAAGGAAAACGTGGATGATTTTGCTTTTTGTGGCGCGGTTGCTAGGATATCTCTGTGTTTGTGTGTCACACTCACCCATGGCCTTGATGGCTCGTGTTCCTGCGGTGTGACCCAGCTCTAGGGAGTGAACAAACACCTCGGTCTTCCTCTCTCCACAGGCTAATGTCAGCTGTAACATCAAGATCCTCAGTCACTTACATGATTTGGTAACAAACAGGGATTCTTAGGTCATTACTGTGTGTGTGTGTGTGTGGAGTTGAAGTGTGCCTTACCTCAATTTGATAGAGCTGGATTAGAGCTGGCCGGGCAGCAAAGCGGCAGTAGTAGAGGACCAAGTCAGCCAAGATGGGTAGACGCTGCTCATATGAATTGTCATATGACTCTGACTCTGTCTTTGAGGTTTGCTGCAGAATAGCACAACACTAATGAACTCTTCTTGCAATTCTATAAACTAAATTAAACAAGAAGTGAGACATTTTTAAAATACGTCAGTGATCACAGTTCTTCAAAATACATTGCTAGGCTTTTTGATCGGGTTTGGTTCGAGTTAGATTGCAGCTGTACCTGGCAGACAACGTTGGCAGGCAGTTTAAGCAGGCTAAGAGTGTTTCTTTCGTACCAAGGGTCAAGCATACCAAGAAGGTGGGCGATGTCGTTAGTGCTGTCCCCAACATCCTGTTTGAGCGAAATCAAACCAAACAATGGAGTTTTTATATGCAGATGCAATGCAAGTGGTGTCATTGTATTGAATTAGTGTTGTTGTTCTTACATTAGACTGGGCTGCTCCTTTAGAAGTCCCAATTTGAATCACAGGACTAGAAGACCTGCGACTCTTTGGTTCCCGTGTCGAGTCCCTCTTGACAGGGACAAAGTAGAACTGAAGTTTGAAGGCCCTGCTGAGACGTGGCGATGCACTCTCGTTCCTCCTCAGGCTATTGTAGGCCCGGGCCACCTTCCCTGCCACATGATCAGCACCAAACACTACCACCCTGAGTGTCGTATTCTTACTGTCTTCATCACTACTGAGGATAGGCCTCCTTCTGAAGCAGACATGTCTAAGAGTATGACTTTGTGGCTGGGGTAGGGGTTCAGGACTGCGTAATTTGACTTGCTGGGGTAGAGAGTTGGAACGCTTCTCTCGTACAATTAAAATGTCTTTTGATTCTGTGTTTCCTAAGCTTTTGGCCCGGGACAGTGATCGAGGGCTCTTGGGTTTCATGAAAATCCGGTAGAGGTGCTGACTGAGCCGGGCTGAAGCTTTGGTAGACTTGGGAGAACATTTTTCAGCAATGGGGGAGGAGGAGATATAGTCGTCAGAGTCTTCAAAGTAGTCGCTATCAACTCCAGAAGTGACAGAGAACAGAGATGGAGCATAGCACTCTGAAGCGACAGACAAAGTGGAGAACATAGAGTCTTTGGAGGCAGTGGACAGGGAGGAGATGGTGGAAAAGGTGGAGGCACGATGATTGATGCTGCTGATGGACATTGGAGGCAAATAGACTCCATCGCCCTCCTCTTCTTTGTCTTCTTTCAACTCTCCTCCTACTTCAATTTCGGTCACATCCTCATCGTCCTCATCGTCATCATCACTGTCTACCTCGTCTTCATCCTCAGCCTGACCGTTAGTGATGGGGTCGTCAGGGTCATGCTCCAACAGGGTGTTCAGAACATCTGAAGGAATCAAAACAGACACATAACAAAGGGAGGTAGGCTTGATATTCACGTTAACAGCGCCACTTGCGCTTTCCAGCAAAGTCAGGGTCACTGTTCTTCAGCATGGATGGAGATAATGGACTAATGGGCACACAAACGGTAATATAGTTTCAAGCTAAATACTTTACCGAAGTTATCTTTTTCCCAGTGAAACATGTAACACTTGGGTGTTGGCAGTGGTAGCGTCTGTAGCATTCCTGAGAGGGAGAACAGAAAGAAAGAGCAAAATAACAGTCAGGTTGACTGATATATCTAAATCATGTCATGTGCTTTGTATATTGTATATTCCCATAATTCCTAAAAGACTCTCACCATCAGACTTCCTTCCATTGGATGCTGAGATTTTCATCCTCTCCCTCAGTCCCTCCAGCCCCTGGATTACATAGCTTCGCCCCTGCTGAGGCTCATTCATGGAGGCAGCGGTCTCTAAGACATGGCTTACTTCAGTGAAGATCTCCTGCAGGTCATTCACGGTTTTTCCCTGCAAAATGGAGTTTTGAGCACTTTGAAAACACAGCTTTGCAAATTGCCAATTATTTACTTCACCCTGGAAGAATATGAATTTGAAGGTGATTTCAAAATGACACACTTCTGTGAACATTGGTTAAAAAATAGCAATAATGAAAACATGACTATTTGACTAAAAATACCCCTGAGACCTAAACCTGTCCAATTACATCAGTGTTTGTAGTTTTAGTAGTTAAGTACACAAAGCATCAGGGTAAAAAAAAAGTACCTCAACTACTTGGATTCATATACAGATCTGAATGTAGTCAAACGGCTGGCACGCTACTGAAAAATGTAGTAAGTAAAACTTTAATTACATGTAGATCATGACTCCTCAAAACTAGGTGATAATATGGGGTTTGCTTCTTTTTTATATTAACTTTCATTCATGTTTTATATGTTGTTCTCTTTTACCAAACCTTACATAATATTTGAGTAAAAAAAGTACTTTCTAATGGTCTGTTTTACTTCTTTATTAGTGCAGACTTATCATACACGACTCTGTAATGGGGTTACATCAACTGTTGATGAGATCTTGTCATATTGATTTTTGATTAGTTTGAATCACACTGTTCTGAGCATGTACCTGCAGGGCTCTGTGGATGCTATGTAGAGGATACTTGGTCCCTAGTGTGGACTGGAAGGCGTGCTTAATCAGGGTGATGTAGGTCTCTTTCTGTGAATGCTGAATGTGACTGAGCTGCTCCGCCACTGAGAGAAACTCAGGAGGCACCTCGCCGGGGTTCATCAGCAGTACGGTCCTGCAGGCAGCAGACAGACGGCGACACTGGTTATGTGTGAGCATGTACACAAATTTACGTGGGAGAAGATGCAAACAGGATGCTGTGTAGGGGGGCCGGGGGGGGGGCGGTAGACAGGTGAAGAAGGTGATGAAAAGGGACTTTCCAGGACTAGAAAATATGTGGTAAATGTTAACCACAATCTAATTCATTTAACTTCGGGACACTGAGTGCGGTTATTAGGTGCTGACTTTAAAAGAAGCAATGCATCACATCAGATAAACTTATTGCTAACTACTGACATGTATGACAAAACATCCTGGCCTAGTTTAACAGGAAAGCAGAAGGTAAAAGAGTGCAAATGTAATGCACAGTGTGAACTGGGCCCAAAATAGAAGTAGGAACACATTTTATGCAGTGTAACAACAGATATTAAGTATGGCACCACTGTGAGAGGTTCACTATGAATACAATATTATATGCATACAATGTGTATATTCTAGTGTTATCTAGTCTAGCATCTAGAAAGTGCAGCCAACATCATCACATAAAACAACAAGTTGTAAGTTTAGTGATCTGTGATATTGTGCAGACTTACATGGTCCTGGAGAACTGGCTGGTGGAGTTAAGGCCCTGCTCTTCTCTCACCAGTCTCTGAAAGGAAATCCCTGTAAGGGAAGAGACAAATATTAATGTTTCGATCCTATCAACTCAAAGAAGACTAGAATGACAAGGTTTTATATTTATGCTCTTTAAAGTGAACTGGATTAAATGGTTATAGAAAACGCTCACAAACGCTCATCCATTCATATGAATTCATTCAGTCGATTATTGCATTGAACCCACTTCCTTTTAGCCTTCCTGTAAATTTCAGTGTATTGCAGCTTCTGCTTTTCTGTGTTTGTTGTTGTGTAAATGCATGTAAGTACATCCACTTTCAAAAAAATAATGATTAGTATGAACAAGTCCACAGTTTAACCTGAATCCTCATCAACTTTCTGTTATTGTTGTTGTCACAGTTTGTTGTATAAATAAACAGAGTCCAATGGCATCCTGTATGCATTTCCCTGACTTGTCACTAGGGGGAGGGCACTTCCATGGGTTGGAGAAGCACTAATGTAAGGATGGGGTTAGTGGAAGGTGTGTGTCAACAAAGAAAAACATTTATTAAACAGACAGGTTTTTATAAGGTTCTAGCTAACTGGTAACATGAACTGTAGATATGCAATGCATTAAAGTCTATGGCTTTAAAAGGTGCATTTTTCAGATTATGAGAAGAGAAAGTAGACAGTTTAGTGCTATTTTGTTCTCTTTAACACATTTTTGTCACTGATATCACGTTTTGCTAAAAACAATTTTAAACTAAATTAATAAATTACTTACTTAAACTTATAATAACTAATAATAATAAAACGTTTCTCTGTGTACTTTACTCTGTCTTATATGTGTTATTTGGTCTTTTGCCTGCTGTTTCTTTTATTCTGCTGCTTAGATGACCTCAAGATTTTCCGTTATGTAGTACTCAAATTATAAATAGAACAGACACAACCAGGGCAGATTTAGCAATGAACTACTGTAGTGTATAGAAACTAATGATAAAATAGATTTCCTGAAATTTATTATATATGTGTACATATTAAATCTCCAGATATACTCACCGTCTAAACTCTGCATCATTAACATGAAGTATCATACACATATGTAATAGTAATATGTAACAAACATAAGAATGAGCTGTAGTGGAAAAACAACTTCATACCAAGTTCAAACACGATTTACAGAAAGACCAATAATCATCCTCAGGTCAGATGTTTTTACACAGACTTTTTCATGGCATTTTCAGTTCCTTTAACCTCAGTCACAAGCAGTTAAGTGACACTGTAAAGAGGTGGAATCTGGTTGGTCCTATAAACATTCTGAACGCTGTATTGTTGTTCGCAGATAAAAACTAAAATGGAGTTTAGAGGTAAAACATTTTCTATTTCCAAGTTGTAAGGACAAAACTAATTAAACAGAAATTAAATCTATGCAAAATATTAGGTACTTACCAAAGAGCACTTCTGTGTGAATAACTAATTGTTGAGGCTCTTAACGTGAATTCTATACTGGATATTTACCTGGGGCCTTGATCTCCAGCTGTAGTGTGGAGAGCAGGTTTCTACACACACTGCAGTACGGCTCAGGCCAGGTGAGGAAGCACCGAAACACCTCGACAGCTTCCTCCAGTAGCTCCGTGTCTGCAGGACAGTATGGTGTCTGCAGGCCAAGCACAAACCAGGTGTTTTAGTGAGTTTTTTTAATAAGGAGCAGTAGGACTTGTTTGAGGGTTCATGAGTAAATGTTTTGCAAAGAAGGCACGTTTCTTCTGATTGGCTGACAGTTATTTGCACTTCCCAGTTTCTTACGGTCATAATGAAACTATAACTGAATGCTGGTGTGGAGGTGACCTACAGCTGTAACAAGTGATTATCATTATCAGCAACTCTCAGTCCGTTTTCTTTATTATGTTTTTCTAATTATCTCTTAACTATGAATCCCGACCAGTTTACATATATAGTCATGTCAGCACTTTAATTAGCAAAGCATGTTCACTTCAGAGCAGCTTTGTCTAATTCCTGTCCTTACCAGACAAACACAATACAACAGTAACCTGCTGCCAAGGTGCATGGATGAGAGGAAGCAGATTGATAAGTGATCTCCAGTGACACCCACACTAATGCATTTCCAGCGTTCATCAGTCAAAAGTACATAGTAAAGAACATTTGAATAGAATGGAAGTTGAACAAAGAAGACAACATTCAACCAATCATATAAAGACATATATATGAGCCAGCAGGGAGGATTTACATGGGCGGGTTGATTCATCATCATGTGATTTCGGACCAGAGGGCTTTTGAAATTGACAAGGAGGAAATGGGTGTGTCTATTAGTTGATGCAACCACACCATATTGTGCTGTTGCATCAACTACAGGATACACTAGACACTCAGCGTTCGATGTGTCTTTAAATCATTAGTTGTATGTTAGTTTTTGTGTAACACCCACTCCCTTTGCTATGTACTTTTACCTGATCCTGCTGATGCTGCGAGCCAAAGTACATTGGGCTACTTGTCACTTGGCACAATCTTGTTCATTTTCTAATATTATATTATGGGTTTGTCACAAAATCTCAAAGCCCAACTAAAGAAAGACAATATGGTAAAATAGCCCGAAAAGAAGCACAGTGTTTGGAGTGTTTTTTTCTTTTTTGTCACAACATTGCCTCAAACATATGCAATAGTGGTTAGAATTAGGGAACTAATTGACCTCTTGGGTGTAGCACTCGAACACACTGTGACTTGGGTTACTTGAGGTGAGGAAAGGTTTAATGGTTTCATATCATCTGGATGTAAACAGCCTGTACCTGAAGCAGCGTAGAGGAGAACATGATGGCGAGTGGAACAACCAGCTCATACTGACACTGCTCCAGAACCTGAACTCACACATGCGCGGCACACGTTTGGGAGAGAGAGGAAGACAGTGGGTGCAGTTGTTAGGATAACTCTCCAGTGGTCAATGTTCTTTTTGAAGATTACATTTGCTCTTTGTCCTCTTACCTCTTTGGTCTTTATTACGATCTGCTGTAAAAGGATGAGGAAATTCTCAGGGTCTCTCTTCACCAGCTCCTCCAGGCTCCAGCGGTTCATTGACTGACCCGCTGAGCACATCAGCACTGAAACAGCAAAAGGATTTTTTATGTAAATATGTGCAGAATGGTTCAATATAACCAACAAATGCAGACGTGTGAGCCAATCTCAGCAATCCTGTGTCACACCACGTATTTTATAATGAGAATAACTATTCTAGATTAAAGGGATCCAAGATCTAACTTTTCCGATTTCAGAATGAATCATCTGTTGTCAGGGTTACAGCAGTTAGTAGGGTCTATTACAGCGAACAGTGGAACATGCATCAGCACCGCTGGCCGTGACAATAAAAAGCTGCATGTTGGTGCTTCAGTAGTGCAACTGAGTCAACAGAGAACAACAGACACCAGCTACTGACGCCTGCTTACGTCTGAAACTGAAAGTTTCTTATTTAAAGTTGGAAATGTCAGGATGATTTAGATGTTGCGATACTTCGTTAATAAAACACCAAATAAAAAGGCATTATAAGATATATAATACAAACATGAGAATCCGTAACTTGAGTTAACAGTGCCTTTAAAAGTGGCATTTAACGTCTTTCTGCATATTACTCCATGTGGACGACACTGGCCATATGGTTCACGCTACTAGCAATAAACTACTGGTTCCATCTCTTCACATACTATGATGACCCCTCAGACAAAGCATGTATTGTAAAGTGGTGTGTACTCATACACAAAGCAGTATACAGTTTTCATATGCAAATAAATGTGTTTTCGTGATGTGTCGTTGTCCATGTTTCACCACACACATCACATACAACACACAGCACCAGGGTAACGAAGCGGGTATTAGACAGTCTTACGTTTGGCCGTGGGATTGGTATCAACCAAATAAGGGCTGTCAACAACTCACAAAGGATTGTAAAGCTCCTAGCTGCTGCTGCTGCTGCTGCTGCTGCTGGTGCTATTGCTCTTCAAGGGCGTGTTTTATCACCTTTTGTTCGGTTGTTTCAGTGTGAGTGTGTGTACATGTACAAATTTGGCAGGATGGATTTCCTGTTGCAAGAAAACAGAGTGAAGGTCTCCTCTGCACATGAGACGTTTTGCTAAACGTACCTGAGCAGCTTTGAGGTGCAGAAGGAGTAGACGTGTTACTTCACTGAGCTCTGGCTGCAGGTTTTTTGTTACAGTGTGAAATGGAAATGTGAGATAAAACTAAAATGGGTGAAAGTTGTAGAATATCAAACCGCACCAATCTGAGGTCTGCCACACGCACAGACCCAACTGTAAGTGATTTCTGACTCCTCACATGCCTTTTACTTTCCATTTGATCCCTCAGTCTCAACGACTCTGGGTACATCTCGAAAGGAGCTCAGTTTCCAAGGAAATAACACATCAGCAGTTGTTCGAGTTACACAGAGATGTTTTCCAAGAAATGTGATGTCTGTCTCGTTGCACCTAACGGTGTTATCTGTCATCTCTAAAAAGCAGCGTGCTGACTTTATTTAAAGGTCAGGGCTGTATTTGCATCATGAGCCTTTGGTGTTGAGCTTGAACGAGTTCATTTTGATAAGATGCCAGCACTGGAAATTAAGATGAAAGTCTCAAATGGAGATGTGAAGATTAGTTCATTTGATTATCTCAGCCAGTTCTGAAGTAGACGGTTATTGCCATACAAGTTCTTATGAACGCAATCACGCTCATAGACACTACATATTCCTGGTAATCTCTCTACATTTGGACGCTGGAGTTGAACAAACTCCAGCTGTCAAAATCACATTACTGTCCTCTGTCAGGGGGAATGAAGTGGAAGTGTGCATCACTCTCTCCAGCACTGGTTGCTGTGCGGGAGACTGATGTCAACTTGATCTTCCGCCCCGGTTTTAAACCCTACATCACAGAGACTCCTGCCTCATGATGCCTCACTCACTCACACACACACACACACACACACACACACACACACACACACACACACACACACACACACACACACACACACACACACACTGCGGTCTGTGCCACCACTTCCTCCCAGCTGTCTATTCACACAACTTCCTCCATCACCCAATAACACGTTTCTCTGATGATGTTACAGCAACAACAACTTCAGGCACCCATAAATTGATATGCTCATGTTTCTGCCAGAGCACTTGTCGCATGCTGCCCTTCTTGGTAGAGAAAGCGAGAACAAACTGTCAGCACTGTATTTGGCGCATATCACGTCCAAATGTGTTGCCTGTGGTTGATATTTCTAAGAAAATTTTGCTTTTACCTTACTGCAAACTGAGGGTTTTGCACCACACGTTTGCCACAAGCCCTTTATCAAGAGTGCTCAATAGGCTCTGGGTCACAACAAATGAATGAATAAGAGGCTGTGTTACATTTTACTTTGACTGGGATGACGCAAAAAAAACTGGCGACCCCACGACCCCATCACCTTTTTCACAGCAGACGCGTGATATGTTGTCGTGGGAGGATAGGTAAAGGTCTAATTAATAACATTAACAATCCCTCAATCATAATAATTCTAATATGCATCTCAGTAAGTTTTTCCAGTGAGCCAACACACACAATACCAGGACATCCTCCATGCATTAATGTCATTCAATTCACGTGTGCTTTTCCTGCTATGATATGTCAAAACGTCTCACTCACTTCTCTAACTGAGCTACAGCATCAGGCACTGGTAACTATCCATGGTGTCAGCCACTATAAGTTAATGTACATGTTTTTATACGCATTTAGATGCTGATATGAAAACGCTCCTCTTACTAATACAACTTTAGAAGGTGGGACTGTTGTCTGCTCTCTGACAGCTACAGTGCTGATGTTCAAACATTGAATCATGAGATGATCATGATCATGATTGATCAGTTCATGACATGCTGTCATGTGATAAAAAAAAACATTCCCTCAGCACATGAGCTCGAACAACATCCATCAAAAATGGAATAAACAGGTTTTTTTCCGTATTCTTTTTTTTTTTTTGTATGAGGCTGACATGTAGCTCAGTTGGTAGAGCAGCTGTTCACGAACTCCATGGGTCAGTGGTTAAAGATGTTGGACATGACACAGAAAAATCCCCACAGCAGTCCTGTCATCTAATGCAGCAACCCCCCCCCCCCCCCCCCCCCCATATTTTAATATTTGGTTTTCATTTCTATTCCATTTTACGATTGATGTTCAAACGCTTTCCTGAAAGTAAAAGGTCTCCTACCGTTCCAGTGTTGTGCTGCTGTGGGGCTTTGTCTCAGCCCATCCAGACACCTGTCCAGAGCATGCTGGATCCTGTCCTCTGTGCATGAGGTGTGCTGCATCTTCACCACTCAGGTTCTGTGGAGGGATGGAGGAGACAGACGATATTAAGCATGTCGGTGCAATATTATCGTATTATCTTTAAATTCATTTGTTTGCATGCCCAGTGCGCACACACATACTCTCTTTTCATGGACAGTATTTATTATCACATCATGTTTTGCATGACGGCGGATCCTGCGGTAAGTATGAAAATTACTCTAAGAAGATACACAAACCATGAAGGGATATTTCTGAGGAAAAGCAGACACACAGTTGTTTGTGCTGTGTTGTTGACATGGTTCCTGAAATATCACATGCAGTGCAACTCACACTGTGCATTCGAAAAGCCTCCTGCTGCATTATAAATGATAAATGTTCGAAATAACGCGTTTATGATGACAACAAAATGATTCTTTATTAGACAAGTGTTGCTGGAGTTTCTTATCCTTAGGCCGCCAGCGTTGTATGGTTTGTGGTCTATGTTAAACATTAAATTTGTACATTAAATCATCTACCTCAGGTTTCTCGGTTTCGAGATGCTGCCGTCGGAAATATAAAATGGTAGTAACAGTTAATTAAGTTTCCCAAACTCTTGAAAGTCTGTCCATGAATAATAAGTCCAGTATTAACAGGTAACATAAACTCACAGCACCAGCATTTAAAATGATTTAAATAGCCTTCATGTGTAACAATAAACTACTGTAGTGTATAGACACTGATGTCAGATAAATTAACACACCAGAGTTCCTAAAATTTATTATAGATGTGTACATATTAAATCTCTATATATACTCACTGTCTAAATTCTGTTTCAAGGTTATTGAAGTGTCTGTATAGGGACAATTTACACTGTAAAAATCATCCTCATGTTAGATGTTTTCATGGCATTTTCAGTTCCTTTAATCTCAGTTAAGTGACAATGTGAAGAGGTGGAATCTGATTGGTCCTCCTATAAACATTTTCAAGATGAGCACTTCTGCACGTTTTGGCGGCAACGTACAGACAAACCAAAACAAGACCTTGGTTTTTATTCTATTGTTGTTGATTAAAATGAGTCCAGATTTGAAATCTGCACCACACTTAGCAGAGATGTGAAATGATGCTGTTGATCTGAGATACAGAGAAGCTAGTCAACCATGTAATTCCAGTATTACTACAACACCATTTGTACATCACCTGGAATGACACAAGGATGAGCTGAACTTCGCTTTATGTTTTTTTCTTTACTTTCAGTTTATCAGTGCATTTGACTGTTTTTCACGCAGCACCCAGGTGTGGCAAGTTGTTTCAGTTCTGTTATGAATACCTCTGTATGCATAATAAGATACCAGGGACGTCCCATTGGTGACTTGAAAGCGATGAGTGACAGATTTATAAATCCTGGTTGTCTTCAGGGCACATAAACAACATTCACAGTGGCAGGTGTTTAAAGAAATCTGTGACATAAACCGACCAAAGCTGTCTGACAAACCAGTGCTTTTACTGTTTCAGTAAAAACAGAAACGCAGGCTCAAAATGGTACAGTGGTCACACTGGTAACTTTAAAATTACAACAACTATGAATTCCCCCGTAAACTGCACAGTTACATAACGACGCAGAAAGTGGCACGCACCTGTCAACGCAAAGTGTTCGCTTGGAATCTATTTAAGGCGTGGAGAGGTTTTTTTTGTTTTTGTGAAAATCTTCATCCTTTACTTTACTGGACCACGATGAGATCAGATCATGAGAACAGTCAGCTGGTTCACCAAGATTGTGAGATATAAATACGTCATCATGATCAATTTTAATAATAATAGAGACTAAAAGAGATATTATCATGAGAAGATTAACCTAGCGTTTTTTTATAATGAATAATTTAAAAGTGCTCGTGTTTTTGTCTTTTTTTCAAGATCAAGTCGTTCAGCTCATGGTTCCAGTACATACGCTGCTATTTTACAAGCAGTTATCAACTGTCATCATCACTGATGGACAATAGTGCTACACAAACATTGCATGTTTTTTCTGTACAGTGGGTCATTATACAAACCGCAGTCATGTAAAATATATTTCTTAACTCCTATTACATAACAGCTCAGAGTTGTTTACTAAATCTATCCACCAGTGTAGTGTTGGTCTGTGTTCCCAGATCTATAGCCAAACCACGACCTAATGCATATACATGATAATAATGAGCCTGTTTCTGCTGGAGATAAAATACTGTTCATGTTCTATAACAGACTTGTATTAATGGTCAATCTCAAGCTTATTAGATTAAAAAAAAAGCCTAAAATAAAAGAAAACCTAGTAAATAACATGTGAGTGAATGGAATCTATACCATGAATTAATGACCTACATAAAATGTAAAATATTCCCTGTAATGAATGAATATCCACTGGCTTGTGGTCAAAAGGATGAATTTTAATCATTTTCATGCCTCATTTTAGATTTTCCACAAAAATATAACATGTGTATGTACAAATACTGGGAAATGTCCAATTTTGAGAAGCAGAACAACTACTTCCCCACAGAAAACTTTTTGTTGGTGACATACAGGATACAATCAAATACTCAAAACCATCTTTTCATTTGAGTCAGAAATCTCTATTATCTTAGCTTAAATTTAGGCTTCTTTAACTGATAAATATAGATCTTCTGCTTAATAAGTGATGATCGAAAATATGACCAGGTCACAGCTTCAATTACAAAAATTACCGATGTGAACGTGATCTGTATGATCTAATTTTAGTGGTGGGGTTGCAGCTATTTATATCTCAAACATACAAAATAAATAAATGTTGTAAAAAGGTTTGATACTAAGTCAGGAAATCTGTAACCGGAATAGCTAAAAAGTGAAGTCAACACAGAAACCAAACAGAGCAATGACATCAAAACCTGTTTTTGCCTAAATACATCTCAAAATTTCCCCCTGAAAGTGTGGAAAATTCCCCTTTCAACATGAAAGTCAGAAATAAATTAAGCTTGTCAAATACATAGTGTTAATGGATGATTCACTCGCTCTCGCTCTCACACTCCCACTCACCTAATAACCCCACCTGACAAACACATATAGTACACAGCTCTTTGGCATTTGCAGAAATTTGCTTTCTCGCTTTCTTTTCTATGAGTTAGAAGAGAAGTTTGATTCCAGTTTCAAACCCCTCATTAAATACACCATTTAAGAGTCAGTTAGCTTAAAGCTCAGGATGCAGACTGGAAACAGATGGCTCTGTCTGGAAGTATCTCTTTACCAGCACCTCTAATTAGTATGTCATTTAGTTTTACCCTCTCAAAAATAAAGTGTGAAAATGTTACATCTTGTCTGAGAGAGAGCTTCTACAGGTTTCTAATCCAAGACATAGCCAAGTACATAACCCTCTAGAAAACCACAACATGTTGTTTGACAAGACTTTTACACACCAGAGAAACAACATATAGTTTAATGTGTTAACATGCAAACTTATGAGGTGCTAGCAGACAGATCGTGTTACTATTAGACAGAGGAAGTTTAGCTGTTGATTAGAAACAAGCTGTAACCTTATCAGACATAAACTAGTAAAACTGGTATCATATTTAAAATCTGACCATAAATCTCCAACTATTCCTTTAATGGCATGCAAAGTCAAACCAAGTGAACAGAAACTACATCATAAGCCAATGACATGTTGAATACACTTACACTTTATGTGTTGCATAAATAATTCTCTTAATAACTGTAAACCCGGAATTTATTAACACCAAAGTGGAAACTCATCCAAATCTAAGTTCAGGAGGTCAGAGGAGTGAAGCTACAGCAACATGTTCCCCACCACTTCACTCCCCTTCCTACACTTACCACTGAACAACAATACCGCCAGCTCTACACATAAACAACTCTATGTACCCCTTTCTCAGCGGTTCCTGCTCCCTGTCGAGGTATTGTACCTAAGAGGTGTCCCAAGTGGCACTGTGCTGGTGTATAGATGGAGCACAGAGTCAAGTGTGCTGGACACTTGTTAGGGCTCCGGCCATTGTCTGGCTCTGACAGAGCTGGAGAGGAGAGACCAGTGAGAGTGGAAGGAACTAATAAGTCAAAGCTGTAATGACTCCTGTGTGGAGGCTGGGGTTCAATGGGGACATGTTAAGGTAATGAAGAGGTGAGGACTTTAGGCAAGTCAGGTATAGTTTAAAGTTCTGCTGACATAAGCAAAAGTAGTATTGTAGTAATAGCAGCAACGCAACAATGTTATCATGTCAATTTTATAATGTTCAGGGTGGCTGATTTATGATGAAAATGATCATGTGGGTGCCATAGATGCCTTAAAATGTCTGTTTCCAAGTTATTGAGTCAATATAATAGTGTAGTGTCAGTGTTTTTGTGATTTGGCATCACAGCGCTATGATTTGTGGTATATGTTCTACAGTCTCTGCTGACTGGGAAAGAACAATTCAGTCCCAACTCCACAGTGTCATACTTGTTTACGTAGAGTTGCTAGTTGTGTTGCAAATGCATGAGTCTGTGGGGTTTCATAAGAGGATGTATGCAGCACATCCCTAAGAGTCAACAAGGTCACTTCCACTTTTTCATGGCTGGCAACTTGCAACAAGAACAAACAGTGCTTTTTTAGGGCGGAACAACAATTTGACAACAATCTCCAAAAAAAAAAAAAAAACAACACAACGATTTAAAGCAAACGAATCATCCCCAGAGCAAAAAAAAAAAAAGAAAAGGAGCGGTGGTCCACACACTGAATACTGCAACAGGCAAACATCCATGCAGCTATGGTTGCAATGACACAAATAAAATATAGCTAAAATAATATTTCATTCTTTACCAAACCGATTGCTGATGTTCTGACTAAGTGTAGCTGACGTCTTCCCGTATTAACAATAGATTTTCAACATTGTTTCTAACATCAAAATGTTTACTGTTACTTTTCCTGGTCTCATTTTCTGCCTCTTTCTGTTTCCAGCCTCTCTATCTCTCCTTCGCTTCCTTGCATAACATTCTAATTATCGACATTTCCCAGACAAACCCATGCAGGGCCAACACTGCTACTTCCACCTGTACCTCTTGTCCTCTTTTTCCTCTTTCCATCTCCTCATTGACTGCTTCCCATCTCTCCCACTGATCCCATTACCAACTGCTTCCTTACAGGAAGATAGCTTCCCTGCTCAGCGGAGGAAGCAGGTGCCTCCCTATTGTTGTGGTGTGATCAGACTCTCAGATATACTCCCACAGACCTGAAAGGAGAGCTTGTGCATGTGTATGTTTTTTTGTTTGCAGCATGCGTGCCTGATTTCTACTGACGCCCACCCCCCTCTGCCTTGATGGAGTTTGATATTCACATCCAGTCTTCCTCTGCCAGCCCACAGAGCTGCTATCCCCCCTTTCTCTCCACTGACCCACTGGAAGTGAACTGCCCTCTTATGACTTTAGGAAACAACAGTGGTCCAACTCCAAAGCTCGCCTGTAATTGAGTACTTCCCTTTAGTTCAAACAACCGCTACCAGTGGGAACACACCAGTCTGGTGCAGATCTCTCGTGCTGGGTTGCAAATGTCTAGTTTGCCCAACACAGAGAAAACACGTCATGCCGCTGAGGATGTTTTGTTTTGCGTAGCCTCACAGATATGCTTCAAGTCATTCTTGACTTTGGAAACACCTTTGACAGAACTGACAAAACAATGTCGCCTTAAGGTCAAGTTGGCCAACATAATCACGTGACGTGGTGTTCATCAGTGAGTGGAGTTTGCTTGTATATAGTTTAAGGATTTCTTATACACGAGGAGAGACAGTTTAGCCGTTTGTTGTAGGGTCAAAGAGAAACCGTAAAGCTTAACTTCCATTCAAGCAGCAAGAAATCTTAGACTTAACAAAACAAATTCTGTTTTACTGATGTATCCTGGTGTCCTTACAATAGAAATACAGTTGGTCTAATTGCAGAAAAGAGACTCAAGTAGGAAGTAACCACTTTAAAAATACACTGAGATGCAACAACCTGCCCTATTTCAAACTACAGCATCAAAACACGAAGGTTCTTCTGCTGCTTGGAGAACTGAAAGCTCCTCTATATAACGTTTGGGCTTCACTTCCTCAATTAATACAGGTTAAAAAAATATGATGAAACTACAATGGATGGGAATGACACGTGAGAATTGAGATTATGGTCTCAATATGAGGGAGCTGGTGGTCACTGCTATTGAAACACTACTAAATGAGGCCGTCCCAACAGCAGTGAGTTTCATCAGTCAACAAATGAAGAGGACGCAGATACCCATGGTTTCTATTGGAATACCATATCCTATTTCATGACTTTAAGTGTGATATGTGGGGACGACCTCTTGGTTTACCTCGCTGAGTGTCGTTTTGTAACAACAGGTGTGCCGTGCATGTGCACAGATGCATATGTACAGGCATCTGTGTACAGACACGCGGAGGTGCAGACATCAAAGTGCGTGTCGTAAAGGTGAAAATGAAGATTTTACCGATACCACAGCCGTAAAGAGATAAACAGGAAGCAATGTTGTGAATAACACGCATCATCTCTGCTGGATGTGAAATTCAGAAAAAAGAAAGTGACATGGGGTCAGATTTCAATCTCCATAACTGATATATTTGTGGTAAACAACAAAGGCTCTCGATGTCTCCGATCAGCGTCATTAACATATGTTCTCTTTCTTTGTTTTTAAACACAACACATGGCTTCCCCCACAACCCTGGCAGTTTTTTATTTCTCAACAGGAGATGATGATTGTATGCACGCCGATTGTGTAATTGATTCATTTCTAAGAAGAATAGACGATCCCTTCCTGTGGTTGCACAATAAGAGTATGTCATTATGTGACAGGTTGCAGAGCAGTCGTATATATAACCCCAGGGTTACTGGTTCGATTCCTGGTTCCTCCCGGCTATGTGTTGAGGTGTCCTTAGACAAGACACCAAATCCCCCCCAGTGGTGCCATTATCTACTGCAGCTGTCCAAACGACAATTTCCCCAAGGGGATTAATAAAGTATGTCATTGTCGTCACATTTATATATACATATCTGAATATGCAGTACATATATAGAGATAGATAATCATTATAAAAATAATCCAAAGCTTTGTTGTCACACCTCTAGTTTTACGAAGTCAAATGCACCCTGCTGTTCAGACTAACATAAAGTCTTACCTAGTAGATTTCAGACATGAGCTGTGGGTTTGAGTCAGACGTAAGTTACAAATGAGAGCATTTAGGACTTGATAGGTATATGGCTGCTGTGCTCCTTGTCTTTATCGAGACGTGACTTGCCAAAGAATTTCCCTGGTTGAAGGCTACAACCAGAAAAACACGGGCTTCATTTTCATTAAATGCCCAACGATCATATTTTATATGAATGGTTTGCCATCTTCGGTTACTTCTGCGTCGCAGGTGATGATCTGAACCAAAAAAATAATCTTCCATCTTTTTCAAAAGTCACCTGCAGCTAAACTGGATCTGCAATTCACGGATTCACTTGTGGCTGACGAGTGATGGGAAGGGATGTTGAG
This sequence comes from Anabas testudineus, assembly GCF_900324465.2. Taxonomy (NCBI): domain Eukaryota; kingdom Metazoa; phylum Chordata; class Actinopteri; order Anabantiformes; family Anabantidae; genus Anabas; species Anabas testudineus. The sequence continues at coordinate 15,573,962 of NC_046610.1, read as the reverse complement.
TTCAGGGATTGGTTCAGTAATGTTCCTATTTGGTGGATCTGACAAGATGTTAGACTGAATGTATGCTTCAGGTGCTCCTGGTCAATGTGGTTTAAGTTTTATATAATGTATGTCAAACTGAATGAGGACTCAAATTCAGACTTAATGCCACTGTACATAGTTGAATTATACAAACCACATCTACTGACATTACCCTCAGAAACACTTGAAACCATATTGTGTTGTTTAGAGTGCTGACACAAACATCTGAGAGGAATACATCACTCTGTCTTAAGTTATTCTTCCTATTTTCATGCACAGACAACATCCAGGCGCTCAACACGTGCTTCTCTGTTTCTACTTCCTCGCTGTTTATTAAAAGCATGAATCATACAGAGCATCTGAAAAAGCAGAAGTTCCTAAAATGGTATCACAGTGGGGGGTCTGTGAGCTCACAGAGGGGGGCTGTCACCGTGACGGCCCTGCTGTTTCCCATCAAGGGGACACTGACACAGCTCGACAGCTCGTGTGACAGAAAACAAAACACCGGGTGCTTTCGCGTTGCAAAGAAATGAATTTTGAGATTATAAAACTCATTTACATGAGTCAAAACATGACATGGAAAGGTCACGCTGACAGAACCGGCTTTACAGTACATGTACCAACACATCAGATAGCCAGATGAAGCTGGATCTTTATATTTTCAGAGCACATTTGGATGTCGGCACTTCCAAATCAACAGCCTACTGTCAGTCATTGCTCCCTCAACCTCACAGAAGAACACAAATTCTGTCTTCATCTCGTCTGGCTGACTGCCAGAGACTGCTTGTCCCCATTCAAGCTCACAGAGCGGCAGATGCCCTTCAAAATAAAATGTACCCATGACTGTCTCCACTGTCTTACCTTGAATTTACTGTCCAGCACCCATACCCTCTGTAAGTCTCTAAAGAGTCCGACGAGTCCAAGGCAAACAGTCTCCACCTCAGTGATACTGCCATTCATTCACCACCCACATCATGGTTTAACAGACGAACCCACATCCTGGGCATGGCGGAGCAGTGCAGTGAAACAAGACTAAAATCAGCCACTGGTATATAGCTTTTTTAAGCCCTCTGCTGTGCTCAAACACTTCTGCGCTTCACGCGTACGGCGGCTCACAAACAGGAAGTGTATGAAAGAAGTCCTCCTGAGCACAATGAGAGAGCCTGCTGGCGCGTCTGTGTGTGAGCCTGTAGGTGGGAAGTGTGATTGTGTGTGTGTCTGTGTGTTTCTACATACATGTTCGAGTGGTTGCATGCAGATTTTTTTAAGGGATGTTGGCCCCTAAAAGGAAGTCATCTGTTTGACCTGTTTTCACCGGTGTGCGTAAAGTGTCTTTGTTTGGGTGTTGTGTTGAACCAGACGAGATTTAGTTAATTGTCTTAACAGAATACACACAAAAAATAAAACACACTGTGATGCAAAATGGACAGGATCAATAACAGCACGAGTAATGTTTATATTATGTATATATAGAATCTAATTCAAATAAACTAAGTCCCATCGGACTGTAATAATTATATTGTATGCAAATATACAGAGTTCAATTTATTTTGAGAACATGCCAATAATGTAAATTATACACGCTGAGGCTGTTAGGTCGAACTTTGCATGTAATGACAAGTGCACGAGGTTCATATTCCTCATCTGCTATATCTGCATCCCCTTCAGTCTGGGAAATGCTGACCCTACTTCCTCCTCCTGCTTTGCCTGTCATTTACATTTCGTGAATTAATGCGGCTGTGAATTCCCCTTTCTCATGAAGGAGGGAAATGTGATAACAACAGTAACATTAAAACATGTATGTACTGCGCAGCGGATTATGAGGAAGAAAGTTGATGAGTAATCACTTTTATGTTAAAGAACAAACTTTTAAAATACGACTTTTGTTTGCGTAGCAAAAGTCAAGTTGGTGATGAAAACACAGAAAATGACTCAAATAACGAAACAATTCATTTGTCAGTTATGTGTTTGTGCAGGAATAACTACTATGGAGGAGCAGGTCCTGTTTTTAAAAATGTTCTTCTTTCCTAAGTGAACCATGAGACACAATATACTGTGCGTATAAGCAAAACTGCATTACGATTTAGTGAGTTCAGGCACAGTAGGAGAAATGTAGTAGTAGGAATGAAGCCTCATGTTGATGATGAAGTTGCTTCCGTTTTTTTTTTTATTAACTTCTCTGTATGTTTGTGTATTTATGAAGGTGTTCTGAGAACGTCACATCAGCAGGACTAATCCTAGACCATTTCCAGAGAAGGGAAGTCATGTCATTTAAAAAAAAAAAGGTTCTGCACATATTGTGTTGGATCATCTCAACGGTTGTTTGTGTGATTTCTCTCTCTGGTTACCCAAATTCAACCCTCTATGGGACTTTATTTCCATAACCTGTCAAGCATCTAACTGGTTTTATTGGTTTGAACTCTGGTTTGAAGCTGGTTAAGTTAGCGGCGCGTCTACACGGCATGACGCAGACACCACTGTTCTTATTCGTTTTTAAATGCAAGAGCAGAAATAAAGCAAAGAGCTGATAAATGCTGAGGCTCAGAAGGTGAAGCAGTGGGAAGCAGCGGGACTGATAATTCCTTATTATACGCCAGGGAGGGAGAACTGAAATTTTAAAATAAAAGAACTGAAAGCTTGTGTTTGAAATGGATTTAAAAGTGATGGTTCTGTAGTTTATAAAGGTATAAACTGTTTTTTGACAGTGCTCTACTAGCTGCTCTGCCAGCAAAATAATCCATCTGTCAGTATGTATCCTTACATCCGATAAATAACTCATTCCTAACAGCACATTCTCATCTTTTAGTTGTAAATAGTTTGATCATGTATTAAACTCTGCACTCCTTTCAACACTAATCTCAGAATATAACTCAGCACTTCTCAGCATCCTCATCCAGTGAGGGTCTGATGTCCACTCTTCAGACATGCAGCAGTCATTAATCTTCATTCTCATTCATGATTAAATGGTGTAATGTCTCCACCGCCTGGGACATGTGGATAGTATGACTCTCTGCCCAGACTGAGCTGGAGCTTCCTTCCATATGCACAAGGTGGCGCTGTTACTTCTGCTGCCAACATTCAACAGGTCCCCTGGAGCAGCAGCAGCAGCAGCAGCAGCAGCATGTGGGATATTCACGACCTGATGTTGAAGCCTGTTGTATCATTTCACATCCAACATCGTCTGACTCTGGATAAGTGATGTTTTCTGTCCTGCCCCTGTGAGCACAGACGGGTACAAGGCCCCCAACACCTCGTACCACCAGACTTAAAGAGATGCAACCTATTATTCCATTTTCCCCCACTGTCTGGTTACTTCATGCATCTGTTCGTGCACCTTTTGTGTTGATTTTGCATGTTTTAACTCAGCTCTGTGACTTTTCCAAACACAGGTGGGAGGCCTGAAGGCTCCTCACCTCTGGGGCCCCTGGACCTGTGCCCAGTAGACCAGTTCAGTTATCCATCCATATCTGCACACATAGGGATAGCCTCCCACTGAAGACAGAACTGCTCCCTGAAAACGATATGAATAATTTCCAGGGTTATAAGGTTGGTTGAGTTAATTTCACATCATATTTTCCTTTGATGAAATCCCGTCATATCATTTCAACAACATGCAGAATTTAAGTCATTTAGACTTTTACTTGACTACATCTTTAAGCTAAAGTCTTTTGTGAACTAGCAGCAGAGCATTGAACATTCCAGCTTTGCAGGATGTTGCCAGTTCTTGTGCACTACAGAGTAATGAGAAGTGAGGTGTATGGTTACATCCACGGTTTGCATAGGGAAAACCTCAATAGTAAACCAAAGTAGGCTGACTTCGCGATCACATCCCTAATAACGACTTTCTTTTTTTTTTTTACATCTGGATGATTGAACTACACCAGCTGATCAGCTGAAGGTGTGGCAAGCTCCAAAATCAGCTCGCTCCAGTTGTCTTGTGTCTTTCCTCTGCGGTGATTTGCTCCTCTCCTCTCGCCCGCTCTCTCACCGACGCACCAGTGGATGTCGTAGTTCCGTCTGGCGTCACCTCTCAAGATGAGCTGACCTAAAGCTGTGCCAAGCAAGATCCGATCCCAGAGAGAGAGAGAGAGAGAGAGAGAGAGAGAGAGAGAGGGAGAGAGAGAGAGAGAGAGAGAGAGATTGTGAAAAGCCCGGCAGGACGACTGGGATTGCTATAAGGACACCAGCGACTCTTAAATCCAGCGGCTCTCTGTGTGTTGTTGTTTTTTTTTTTTTTTTTGCGCAGGAGACTTGAAGAAACAAACAAAAACAGGAGATTGTTTTTGTATTTGTGGCCTTCCATCGCCAGTGTTGTGACATCTTTTCAAACATATTCCCAGGTAAAGTGGTTTTATAGACATTTGACCAAAACTTGGCGTGTGCACGTTTCTCCTCTCATGGTAATGAGGCTGCAGCTGTTCACCTCAGTTTTTGTTTGCTGAATGTTTGCAGAGAGAACAAGAAGAATAAAAAGAAAGCAGGTTTTTGTGTCATCTCCAAACTTTGCCTTCTCTCTCTCTCTCTCTCTCTCTCTCTCTGTTTCTGCTCTCTCCTTCAGACACAGACACTGTGGGAGACCATGATGAGGGCTGTGGATGTTGCGCTGGCTGTGCTGCTCACCGCGTCCCTGTCCTGTCGCTGCGCCCTGGGCGGCTACGGGATGAGCCTGTTCGCGGCGCAGACCTCTCCGCCGGACCCCTGCTACGACGAGCACGGCAACCCGCGGCGCTGCATCCCGGACTTCGTCAACTCCGCCTTCGGGAAGGAGGTGAAAGTGTCCAGCACCTGCGGCAAGACGCCGAGCCGCTACTGCGTGGTGACATCGGCGGAAAAGGGGGACGAGAGGACCAGAAACTGTCACACATGCGACGCCTCGGACCCCAAGAAGTATCACCCTCCGGCGTACCTGACGGACCTCAACAACCCGCACAACCTCACCTGCTGGCAGTCCGACAACTTCATTCAGTTCCCCCAAAATGTCACCCTGACTTTGTCCCTAGGTAAAAAGTTTGAGGTCACCTACGTGAGCCTGCAGTTCTGCTCTCCCCGACCCGAATCCATGGTCATTTACAAGTCCATGGACTACGGGAAAACTTGGGTCCCCTTTCAGTTCTACTCAACCCAATGCAGGAAGATGTACAACAAGCCCAACAGAGCCGCCATCACGAAGCAGAACGAACAGGAGGCCGTGTGCACGGACTCCCACACCGACATGCACCCTCTGACCGGCGGGCTCATCGCCTTCAGCACGCTGGACGGGAGGCCGTCGGCGCACGACTTCGACAACTCCCCGGTGCTGCAGGACTGGGTGACAGCCACTGACATTAAAGTCATCTTCAGCAGGTTGCACACTTTCGGCGACGAGAACGAGGACGACTCGGAGTTAGCCCGAGACTCGTACTTCTACGCTGTGTCGGACCTGCAGGTCGGAGGAAGATGCAAATGCAACGGGCACGCATCTCGGTGCGTAAAGGACCGGGATGGGAGTTTGGTGTGTGAGTGCAAGCACAACACCGCCGGGCCGGAGTGCGACAGGTGCAAACCTTTCCACTACGACAGACCGTGGCAGAGAGCCACAGCCAGGGAGGCCAACGAGTGTGTCGGTGAGTCCGTCCACAGCATCTTCTACTCTACTGCTCTGCATCTAGAACAGTTTTCTTTTTTATTATTAGTGGACGAACTGTGTGATTTTAAAGTAACCTGCAGAAGAAAAAAGAGAGACGAGGCAATATTAGATAGCAGTCATGTAAATCTGTCAAAGATGTGCATTTGTTATTTTTAATGATGTAATAATAATAATAATAATAATAATAATAATAATAATAATAATAATAATAATAATAATAATACAGTCTTTAACCAACTCCATCAAATCCAAACGTCCCTCTAAGCAAAACCGCAGCAAAGGCACATGTGACATTTGAAAGTCTGTGTAGTTTGTTGCAGGCCAAATTGAAACCACCTCAAACGGGACCACCGAGTCCAGTCACTCACAGGAACATTTCTCGTAGTTGGAATTATTTGGAAGCATTTTAATTTGGTGGAAGAATTTTGCAACACACCCACTTCAGTGGTAATTGAACTCAGATTTAGTTTTTATTATCACATAATTATTTTCCACATGGTGGCATGTTCTGGCAGATTGTCCTAAAGTATACAAATAGTCAAAAGAAATAATTAATACTGGCTCCACAATTGGAGTTACAATCTGTTATATTACGACATTCATATTGAGGCGTTTTGATTTTTGGAAGTTAGAGTCATTTTATTTTGTATTGGATTAATATGTGCTTTACAAATTGTGCAAATTGCTGTAATTTAATATTCGTTATTAATATTAACACTAGGTAATAGACACGTGTAAAATGCAATATTTAAATTCTAAAAGGAAAGCAGGTGTTCTCTGTAAAACCAGTCTTTGTGTCTCAGAGTCATCAGCTGCTGCCTGATCAGGGTGATCAAAGCTGCACTGGTGTCTGTATTTATGTTTTAGTTTATCACAGATGTGAACTATGGTTTTTATTGATTTAACTTATGTACTGGAGATGAAGGCAGGAGGAAGTTTACATTTTTAATTAAATGTTTTAGTTTTTTTTATTATTCTTTTCGGATACAAATAAAAACTGGGCTGCAGGATAACAGCGAGTTGCAGTAATGTGCTGTTTAAGTGTCTCCTGCTGTTGAGGTGTAGAGTCTGATGCAGCCAGAGAAACAGAAGAACAGGCAGAAACACTGCAATGACAAACACTGAAACTACAACGTCAGCGTGAAGCCACACGGCCACAGAAAGCCACAATCACCTTGCACAAACTCATTCAGAGCCTTACTTTTTCCATTCTGCTGCGGGTCTGCAGGAAAAGAGGCTCTATATTGTTTGACAGTCGTGGCACATGTCAGCCACTTTGACAAGTAGCAGCTGTTAAAAAGATTTTTTTTTTTTTTTTTTGGTTTGCTGGTCTTTCCAAAGCCCGGACACTTCCTTACACTGCTAGGTGGGACAGTTTTATAGAAATGTCTGCTTACTGCGTCGTGTGCCTGCTGAGTTGGTTATAATGTGTTAAAGAAAGCAATGAAACAAAGGCACGCTATTGTCAGATAACCAGTGCTAGTCTGCCTGCTCGTTTTAAATGAGGTCAACCAGCTCTTGATTTTCTCTCCACGTTACATGGCCTCCTGTGTGATACCAATTATACTTTGTCCTGTGGCAGAATTAAACTGTGCATTTGACATTTGTGGAAGCTTCACAAACTCTATTTCAAAGTGCTTTTTACAGTGGCTTGAGTGTGTGTAGCTTCACCCACCTTAATAGCACCCTGATTATCACTGGATGTATTATCACAAATGTGTTTCTGCATATTACAAAAGTTCTGGCACTGCGTGGGGTCAGAACAGACGGGAGCTATTATTGACTCCTGCGATATTTTCTCTGTTCCCACTGAAAAAAAGAGGAAAAAAGACGCACACAAGAGTAAAAACAATCACAAAAGCACACTTGAAAACTCAGGTTTGTCTCCGTGTTTGTTTTGAAGCGCACTTTGCTGATTGCTTCCATCCTGATGTGAAAGGACGTTCGTGCTCGTGAGTGTACACCTTGGTCCATTTAGGTTATTGATTTCTAAGTTCAAAGGCCAACACCACAGGCACAGAAGAGACCTGCTTCAATCTCAGTTTGGCAGACTTAATCTGACTTTAGCAAAGGCAAAGGTAGATGAGGCTGTCTGTAGTCTAATACTGAGGAAATTAGGTGTTTGTCAGAATCTCACAGATAAAAAAAAAAAGAGCAACGTTTCACCTAATTAATATATGTGTGTGAGAAAAGGCAGCAGTCAGAGAGTTGTTTCAACGCAAAGGAACCATCCTGGTTATTTTTCATCAGTCCAGTTTGAGGTTTGTGCAGTTTACTGGACACATTGGGGAAAAAGAGACAAAGAGGAGAAGGTATCCTGAATAATTCAGGGAGACTAGAAAGACAGCTTGAAGGCATGCAGAATGAGAGGACCGGCACTGCACTGCAGAGAGGCAGGGACAGAGGGAGGGGCTGGAGATGGAGCAGGAGGACATTAGTGGAAATGGAAGAGGCAGACACGACCAAGACGGGAGGAGAGGAAAGAGAGGTAGAGTGACATCTCCATGGCACGTCCGCCTACAGAGCATTTTGACAGTTGCCTTTTTTTTTTTTTTTTACCAAGGCGACTTTTACTGGGCCAGTGAGAGTGTAAAGGTGGCTGGGATGGAAAGAAACTTCTTTTTTTTTTCTTGTACATTCACTAATTGTATAATGTAACACTAAAAATGAAAACGCTTCTTCTGTCTTCTACTACACAAGGAGTCTCAGGCTGCTACAGGCCAGCATGATGGGCTGCTTGTTTTGCCTCACTGTATCCAAATCAACTCTGCAGAAATCACAGAAAATGCTCCCAGGTGCTGTTCCCAGACGTCTGATTGACAGCAGTAAACACGAACCGCAGCAAAGTTGACGCGGTCGATTTGATACCCATTACAATTATTGAATTTTGAAGCCACAACCACTTGTATTGAGGGAAAAAAATATTTTAAGTAGTCTTTTTGCCCCATTATATGTGGGTGTGTTACCAACTTGAAACCATCAGAGCCATCAAAACTCCCTACACCGAAAAAATGCCTTTACTAGACTAGTGTACATTAAATCTAACAAACACATGTTAACATTTAAAAACAGCTGCACCCATTCTGATGCTTGGTGGAGTATGTTTTCTCATTTTCATAGATCACAACCCAAACCATAACGAGGTCTCAGATAATACAGCTAAATTAGAGTTTTTAAATAGGAGTTTGATAGCAGCAGCAGTCCTTTTCAGGTTTCTTTGACAGAATCAAAAGCAGGATGGCGTTGCTAAACTTTGTTGAGGAGAAATCCAGTATAGAGACACGTAAACTGTGCTTCACACAGGCCAGAGCTCAATGTAGATATCATCATTTACCTTAAGCAATTGTTGCCATAATCATAGAGTCTGTGAGCTTATCTAGCCAACCACATTTGATTGAAGGTAATTCAGGCTGAGCAAAAACAGTTTGAATACATCATAAAACTGTCAACAAGAGCAATCAAAAGAGCACAAAGCTAATGATGCATAACAGTGTGACGTGTTATAGGTTGGATTTTTCCTCTGAGATAGTTGTGGTTTTCTTGGCTTTTTGCTTGTAGAAGATTATTTTGTTGTTGTGTGACATGGACCCGTGTTGTCCAGTATAAATAAAGTACATACTAACATGCATACATACTAACAGGGAAGGATAATTCTGTCTTTGTTTGCCAAAAATATAAAAAAACAAAAGCTTTGTATTTAAACTAGAACAAGTCAGTCAGCCTTTCCTGAGGCGTGTGTCGCTGCCGTGTTGGTTTGGTACCTTCCAGACATGACTGAAGGTCTGGTTAATGTTTGAGCAGGCCACCGCGCACCTTCATAAACCGGCATCCTTCATCTTCAAAGGTGCCGACAGGATGCATTTTTAGGCCTGATCATAGCAAACAAAGCTGGGAATAAACCCACTGGGAAGATGTGCACTTTGCACTTGTCTCAGTTTGCGTCACCTTCACTTGTTCAGTCAGCGCTCACTTCTTTCTCCTGACACGCACGCGCCTGTAGGCACGCACACGCGCACGGGAGCGCGCTGTTTTCTTCAGGTCTTCAGCTGCAAGTTCAAACAGGGGGGAATGGCCTCTCTCTCACTTCAATAACCTCTTTCCCCCGAGCTCTTATCAGTGTTTATGATTCATTTTGTAAACCGCTGCAAAAAGAAGTCGAGCATGGTCCAGACAACCGTCTCACGCTTCTGTTTTAGATTCAGGGACCTGTTATATTTCTCCAACAGACAGAAACATGACCACGGAGCCAGTGCATACTGTAAGCACACTATATCAAGTGTTGTAACCAAACACTAAAAGCGACAGTCAGAAGAGATACACATAGAGGAGTCAGTAATAATGACAAAACTTTCTGCAGCATGTTGTATGATCACTGGAGACTAGTCACAATGCTTCTGTGGGACGGATACAGGAGAGGAACGTGTTGCAATGCTCATAATTTGACTTAAATCCATGTTGGTTATTTGAAAATATTTTCAGATATTGAACTTTCAGCCTTATGAATTGTACAAATTAAACTATTGTATAAAACTATTACCTCTTTGGGAACTAATGTATCCAGAGGCCATGCAGCGCCTGGAGTGAGATCATTGACAAGTGTGATAATTTAGACTGAAATGGAAGCAACAGAGGGGAAATAATGCAGAGAGTGTTGTAGATGTTAGAGCACGGGAGATCTTGAAGCTATTAATGTCGGTGTTTGGGAGCAGCCCCTTTCTGAGCTGGAATTTTGAAGCTAGTTGTTGCTTGTCATGAGGCCTGTTCAAGAAGCAATTCAGTTTGGATGGAATTCCAGTTTTGCGCAGATAATAGATTCTGACAGGTTCTTTGAAGACTGGAAATGAGTTTATATTAAAAACGTCTGAGGATAATATACAAAATAAGACAGCCAGGCAACGAGCAAAGTTGTAATTAGAAAGCGTGTGTGTTTGTTCCGAGAGAGAGAGAGAGATCCGTAGGCTTTTATCGTTCATAAAATGAAAAGAAATTCATCCTAAGTACATCTGTAAATGTGTTTTACGAGAGCTATCTGAATGTTGTCCAGTATTAGTCTCAAGTGGAAACAGATCATTTTCATTACAATCCACTTGACCACCTTTGACAAGGATCAGGTCGCACCGCTTCGGGGTGATGGAATTTGTCCAGTTGTCAGAAAAGACAAAAGTCTGCTCTGAAATTTCACAGCCGGTGTGCGTCTGTTGTTCAGTTCAAGGTCCTCTGGGCAAAGCGAACATTTCTGCGGCCACAGTTTTGTTTCATTGCTTTGGCTACAACGCGTAATGCAACGCAGATCATACTCACAGTGTGAGTCCACATTTTTTGCCAGTGCCTAAGTGCATGTGTGTGTGTGCTTGTGTGTGCACGCAGGTTTCTGTGCGCGTGCTCGTACCAGAAGTGGAATCTCAACCTTGTTTTTTGAGAAGCCATATTGCCTCTGAAAAGCTGTATTGCTTTACACTGTTGGCTTCTGGCCTGCACTCACTTCCTCATGTCACCCTGGTGCCTGTGAAGTCACTGTGAAGTCACTGTGTCTGCTTTATCCCAACGTCCACGAAGGCCACAATCTCAGCTCACGCTCAATAATATCCTCATCATCTATTTGTTAGGATCAGAAAGAGCTCTGCGTGCCAGTGAGTGAAAACACTCTCTGTACGTGTTAAACATTTCCATTCAAACCGAAGCACACTCTTTCAGCACCTGGTGATAATTGATCTTGGAGATCGAAGCAACATTTTTTTTTTTTTTTCATCTTTTCCCTCAATATTAGCTGCGCCCTGCAGAAGCAGCTCACATACACACTTCCGTGCTGTGTTTTTACACTGTCAGGTATGTTCTCAAGAGAGAAATCTGGGCGTCCACTGAAGATTTGCAGGAATCTTTCATCAGTCTCTTTCAAACCACAGACGTGAAGTAGAGTTTCTTTACAGCGATGACAGCTATTTCATTATTTTTATTGGATGACGTGCTCTCTGACTGCAGCGAGTGCCTGATCGTGGCTGTTCCACGTAGGTGCAAAAAAGGTAAATGCATTACAAGTTTACCAAAACATAGTTAAAACATGACTGGGATTTCTCCTAATAATGTACAAAAGTTCTTAGCTGTTGCAGAACAGGGGTTTGAAAGACACACACACACACACACACGTGCATATGGACACACTGCTCAACAAGTCGCTGCTCATGTTTAAGTCCCCCAGAGCCAGACAGACACAAGATGCTCTGCTCAGTGTTTGTTGATACCTCTTAGCATTTCCATGTGTCTTTCTCTGCCAGCAGGCCTTGACATTATACAGCATATTCCTTGTTGCTGTGGAGTGTGTGTGTGTGTGTGTATGCAAAGAGATTGTGCAAGGGATATGTGAGCGTGTCTCTTAATACGCATTTTCTGCCAGTAGGTGTTTACGCGAAAAGTAATTCTGTCCAGGACCTGAGCAGCTATTCAGCGCCTGGGGAGACATCTGTTAATGAATTAATTGGTGACTTGATGCCGTAGTGAAAGCTTGTCTTAGCCGAGGGAGGATCTCTGGGTGCTGTGGGTTTGGCACGAACCACAAGCCGAGTGTGTGAGACGTGTTTGTGTGCGTGTAATGGAAAGGTTTGGTTCGAGCGGGTACCAGATGATTAGGGGTAATTAAAACCCTCATTCCTCAACCCTCAGCCCTTACTCATCAGCTTTATGAATCCCAGGCTGTCTGTCATATATGTATTGCAGCCCAACCCTGTCTCCTAAACAGTGTGATACTATACCAACTATCAAGAAATCAAGCAATCAGAAATATTGTACTAATAATTGCAGCCACATTACATTTTCAGTGAAAGCTGCAGTATGTAACTTTTAATGAAAAACTTTATTTTCTAAACCTTGTTTAAGCAGCAGTGTATTTGTTTAGTATTTGTTTTTTAAAAGCGTACGAGTGAAGCTCACCCTTCCAACCAATCTGAAAATGTAAACCACATCTTCTCAATTAGTACATTTTACAGCATTGGTATTTATTGTAATAGCTAATTATAATGATATTGATTAATACCTGAGAGACAGTGCATTGTCTACCCATAATGTACTTCAGCTATTCGGTTTGAAATTGAGATGTGCTATTGCTAATGTAGACAGTGGAGCTCTGGTAAACTCCACACCCCCCCGATTTACTGACACTGACTCAGGTGACTTCATACAGCTCCCTCTGGAGCCACACACGCTTTGTACAGACTTTTGAGTAGTTCTACCAAAACATACTTTGATATGTAAAATGGGATGGAGTTCCCCTTTAAGCCTGCCAGTTTATACACAGTCTAGCATCACTCATTCATACAGTTGTCAGCTTTGAAACACGCTGTTAGCACAATCTTGATTCATTGCCCTCATAGAAAGACCACAGCAGTCTCACTTGTTAACAGGAGGCCATAAAGGGACCAGTAAACAGGGCAGAAAAACACTGTGTGTGTGTGTGATTCTGTGCACGTGTATTGGATGATGTGTGCGTACATGCGTTGGCAGCTTTTCAGAGTTAAAAAGCCAAAAAAAAAAAAAAGTGTATGTGCATATGGGAGACCTGATCTTGGGGCCAGCGCTGCTGTAGAGGATCAGAGCTGATGACCTCAGCACCTCTGTGTGGCAGCAGGTTACTGCACAGTTACCAAGAGGAGGTCGAGTGCTTGCAGCCAAAGCAAATATATAATGTGGACTGGAGGCAACGACAGACAGAGAGCGAAAATAAGCAAGAAAGGGAGAAAGTGATTTTAAGAGAAGAAGAAGAAAAAAAAAAAACACATCTCCTTCATTGTGCCCCGGGCCGTGTCTTGCAGCGATTAGTTAATTCGATATTAATTTATTCATTTAAAATCATTCCGCGATGCATTCCTTCTTGTATTTTCAGGTCGATAAAACACATCACAACAAGTCCCGAAGCTGATACATGTGTTGTTACATTGTGCTGCAATTACCCAAGTCTGTTCACACTTAAAAATGAAAGGCTTGGCACGCCTAGGTTACAACTCCTTCCAAATATCTGTGTAGCTGATAGGGCTGTAACAGCATCAATAACAACAATAAAAAACAGATACCCACTTATGTGTGTGGAAGTGAGAGAGAGAGAGAGAGAGAGAGAGACATAAAAGAGAGGGAGGCTTTTTGTGTTTGCTGCCGCCCAGTGTTTGATTCGAGGTGAAAGTCCTGGAAAAATCTTCTGTGGGAACAGTCGCACTACTCACCGACAGGACCACCTAGCACGAGTGTGAGCCCATCGAGCCCCAAGCCGGGGTCCTTAACACCCTCAGCTATAGATGATTAATGGCTGGATGAAGTTACAACCCTGACACAGCAGCCTGTTGTGTAGTTCGCAGCGCCCCCCACTGTTTCTGCGGCACACTGCTGTTGTCATCAGGGTGAAATGCAACCACATGGAAGCTGCCTACTGCGAGTGAAGTGTCTCCAGTCGTTAATGCTGTTATAAATGTTGTAGTGATGGATTTAGTTACAAGCCCGGAGTTAGTCTTTAATGATATTAGATCAAACTGTACTTTATGTAGGTTCATCTGTTCTTTTGTTTTACATCTCATGCAGGAGTTTCTTTCTCCCTCACACACACACACACACACACACACACACAAAGCTGGAGAAAACACCTGCGACAGATCAAGCTGAGTCAAACAATTTCATTTTGCGTCAAACATGCTCACACACTGCCAGAAAAAAAAAACTTCACTGGAATTCCTCTGTGTGTGTGTGTGTGTGTGTGTATTGTTGAATAGCTGACTGTGATTTATCACCAACGTCTTTGTCTTTTCCATATAAGTCATGGTGCAAGCTCTGTGTGTGTGTACCAGAGGTTTGTAGCACCCGGTCGTCATGGATGCCTCCGAGCCACAGTGGTGTTTGTGTGTGTGTGTGTGTCCGAGTGTGTGTGTGGGCCTGTGATTGTCTATATAGACGTACAGGCAACTTGGAGTCATAAATGACCTTTCCTAATCTTTGTTCTCGTGGACGGCGGACTGTTGAATAAAACAGGCTGGTAAATAAGGTTGCGTTAGCAGGCAGCAGGTTGACACGGTTGCACAAAGAGAGCTCAGTCAGCAGAGGTCAGCACAAAGTAGAAAGATTTACAATAAACTTGAGTTAAGTATACAAGCAGTGCTGCAGAGGATTGGATGTGATTTCTTGTTGAACGCTCACAAGTTGCTGGAAATCAGATTTGGAAGCGTAGGGATTGCGTTTGCAGTTGAAACATGAATGTTGGAAAGCTATTACATTGGATAGAGTTTTTATAACAAGTCTAAGTAGTTGTTTTTCTTGTATATACCATGACATTTGCCCGCTTTTCCAGAAAATAGTTGCGTTTTTGTATTCTATTTCTTACATTGTTCATGCTCCTGCTAAATCCTGCAACCAGCCTACACCAAACCACAGATATTTAAAATGATGAAATGTCCTTGTGAGAAAGTATCACCAAACTTATTTGTGTATTTCTTATTTCTTCTTTGTGTTGTGAGAAGTGGAATGCGGACCTCTCCAGAGGGTTTGCTCTCTGGGAAGGTTTGTAGGGTCATCTCAATTTGCCAGGGGTGATCTCAGGTTAATCCATCACTCATTAGCTCTCGCAGATAAGAGACACTAGTGGGGGGGGGAGGGGCGGCGAGTCCCCACTTTCTCCCTCTTTCTCTTTGCCTTACTTTCTCGTCACCCTCCACAAGAACTCGCAAGAGTCCTCCCAAGAAACGGGCGGCATCTGAAAGAATAAAGCCATGCCTGGCATTGTTACCAGCTCCTTCCCTTTGCTGGCTCTGCTTCTTCTGGGACAATACAGCCAATTAATTAGGCTCGGTGTTCAACCGAGACACAGCACCGGCCTCGGCTTATTTAACTCTCAGTTGAAGGTCCACTACAGGCAGAGCGGGAAAAAAAAGAGAGAATGAGAGACTACAGCGGTGAACTGGTTAGAGAGACAGCTAAAGATATAAAGACACGAGAATAAAAGAAACGAGAAGAAGAGAGATCGATAAAAACAGAGACACTTGACTCAGCATGCTACTAGTAAGTGTTATTTAAATAGCTTCCACAGCTGCTGGGGGCTGCATCTATAGTGTTAATGTGGGGTGGGTGTGTGTATTTTAAAGGGCTCCTTGGCAGCTGTGGAGACCCTCCTCCTCCTCCTCTAGCTGAATTAGCCATCAAGTCTGTATCTATGAAAGATGACAAAGCAAATAAATGGGCCTAATTATGGGGGTCGATAAGGAAATTGGGAGGAAACTAAGTCATAAATGGTAATATTTGTGTTATGAGATGATAGTTTGTGACAAAGATTTTCATTTTCTAAAGGGGCCCCTCTGTGTTTTCTGTGGACCTGCATGACAGAAAAACGTGGCCTCTCTCTTGGTCTATCCCTTTCAGGTGTCTAACCTCTAGGGACACTTGCAGATATTGAAATGATTACCATATGTACCAGGTTTGTGTGGATATCCAGATGTCCATCTGATCATAAAAAGAACCTGGAGAATGCATTTCAACCCCCTCCCTTGTTTTAGTCGTATTTTCTCCTGCGCCGCCCGGACAGGTTGTTGGCTGGAGATGAAAGTTGATTTGAGTTGCAAAACCGCTGGGAGCCGAAGGGAGATGAGTCCACTGTGTCAGAGTCTCTGAGGAAAAGAGAGAGAGTCTCCTGAAGAAAGATGTAGACGCATATAGGTAGCTGTGAGTGGGGGGCCTGTTCTCGATCTCCTCCTCTGTGTCATCCGTGCCCTGGTCTGTCAGTGTGCTGTGGGAGTTTTAACAGAGGCCAACACAAACGCTGCCCCAGGTTATTCGGGATTAAATTATATCTGTTTATTGACTTGCAGGTCAAACAAAAAATACCATAATGTCCTTATATTGGAATCTAAATTTAAAAAAACTAACAAAAACATAAAAAACTTACTAACAAGAACTTTGCATTAAAGTTGTCAGACAGTCTTGAGCCCTATTAAGACATCGGACACATAACATTGTTGGCTTTGTCAGTCTATTAAGTCTGCTGCTGTTGGTAAAACTGTTGGTAACTGTCCCTGTCAGGCAAATAGTTCAGCAGCTGTCTTTTAAAGCCTGTGGCCTTTGTCCTGCCTCCGGTGACAGCCACCGTTTCAAAATCCAGAAACACGGAGCACAGTTTCCCCTTTTAGAATGAAAGACGGTATTGGGTTTCTGCGAGGGGTCTCCACAGCAGAGGGCGGGAAATAAAATGAACCCGGAGCCATAATAACAAACAAGATCAGTAAAAGAAATAAAGAACGAAGCAATCACAAACAGAGATAGAGAGAAAAAAGTAAACAGAAGGATGGGATTTAAGGAAAAGAATAACAGTGGCTAGTGTTTGGGTTGCTGCCTCGGCCAGTGACCTCATAGGAAATAACACCTCCCTTTCCAGCGCGGAGGATTTCACATTTTAACAACAAACTGTGTAAATGACAGTACAGTGGGCAAGATGGTAAGCAAATGTGTTGACGGCATTTGCGCACAGGTGCAAATCAATATTTGAGACTCTGTGGCAACACGATAAAGGCGATCCGTATCAGATGCTGTGAAACAGCCCTGCGCTGGGTTTTTTACTGCTTCATAAATCAGCTGCAAGATGTTAAGACAATAAACGTGCACTAAGGGGTCAAAGTATTTGCTGAAGTCATTTTCATTAGATTAAGTTTAAGTGGCCTATTTGACCATTATAGTCAATTTTCCTGTCCCACCGAGCAGCCCAATCATCCTGTATCTGAGAGTCCTGCCAGAGCAAATATAAAGAAATATCTCCACAATCAGTAACACTTTTGGGGTTAATATTACTCTTGACATAAATTACACAACCACTTGGGTTTCACTGGGAAGCACTGTGGATTTGTCAGCCACTGAGCTTACGATACTGATAGTATTTGGATGGAAACCTGTAAAAGCTGACACAACACCTTTACACTGATAATCTGTTTATCTTTTTCAAATCCTCCCCCCTGTCTCATCGCTTCCCCTGGGATGAACGTCCATTTCAGACGATTCTGCATTCTCATAATTTGTGTTAAGTGCCAATGCAGGAAGGAGCGTACCATTTATGTGGCAAGGCAGAAAGAGAAAGGTGTGGAGGTTGTGAATGTCCTGACATCTTACTTTAGTGCAGAAGATCATTGTTCATCATGAAGTGCGTTCCCTACGGTAACATTACCTTAGCTGTAGTTGTAATCTTTCCTTTACGTTAGTTAAAACATGGCTGCACTGATGCAGATACAGTAGATTTTAAAAAATTTAAATGTTCTGTCCTTTTAATAGAGTTGCCTCTTCTTACTGGGGTAATGGGCTACATCCAATAACCCTGCACAAGAAAACTATTTAAATAGTTCTTCCACCACAGCCTCTTACTCATCAACAAATTGCTATTTTAAATCCAGTACTGTGTTGTATACATAATATAGAAAGGTGAGAGTCAGAAAACACTGTCAACCTCCGGTTTGCTTTGCTTTCCACAAGGATAAAACATTCTTTGTTCTCTCTTTCCAAGTTCCAACTTGCATATGCAGTGTTCCTAAAAAAAACACCAACCATTGTCTGTTGCCACATTATTAATGCAGCAAAATGATTCTTTCATTGCAAAGTGCGCTCACTCTCAGCATGTGTCAGTCGTTTGCTTGCTCTGGCAAAGACCAGTCCACCCCTCGCTAATTGCCTTCTACCGATGACTTAATTACAATGAGGTTTTGGGTTTCTGGATCAGCAGGGTCTCTTTTCCTCCGTCTCCACTTCCCCAGATGTATTCTTCCTGCTCGAGTCTGAATTGTCACATTTGGTTACAGAGTGCTGCGATATTTGCTAGAAAATCGTTTCCTCTAGAAAAGAAAAAAAAACCTTGAAAAGCTACTGTTCCAACAATGCAATTAAAGAAAGCGAGAGGAGAGAGAGTGGTTGATGTGTGTAAAGGTAGGTGTGTGTGTGTGTGTGTGTGTGTGTGTGTGTGTGTGTGTGTGTGTGGTTGTGGAGCCAGTACAGTAAAAACATCTCTGCTCCATCAGCGTCAGAAACAATCTGCGTGGAACAAACCAGCTGCCACAGTCCCTGCTGCAGGATGGCAAGCAAGCTCCTGCTGTTACACTAATGACGAACCCCACCAAAACTTTATTGGCAGACTCTTGTTCTTATGGGAAGCTTCTTACCAAATGAGTTGTCGGGTTATAGTAATGTAGCCACAACAATCATGACAAAACTGTGCACAGAGATTGGACAGCGCAGTACTTACTGGTATTAAAGCTGACAGACATGTAGGTTTAGGAATGACTGAGAGGCGAAAACAACCCTTTAGTGTGTGGAGTGGGCGTTTCATCGTATTGATAGTGTTAGATTATGACCATGTTCATTGTGACTCGGTGGATATTCAGAACTCACTTCCTGTTAGAGTCGTAAGACGACTCTTGCCACATTTCGATCCTCTCCTTCTCTTGAAAAGTGCTCTGTTACTTACTGTAACTGTGTGCACTCACTTTCCCCAAATTAAGCTCACGATTAAGTCTGTACTTTTCTAGTTAGTCTAACTAGTCCTAAGAGATTATAGATCAATTCAGAGAATTGCTGAATATTGCTAATGAGGCATCATTAATCATACCCCGCAGCATTGAGGTACCTGCTGAAGTCACCTTGTCCCTCACTGGTTCATCACAGTTATTACTCATACTTCTCCTGGTCCAATAACATACAAAGAGCGTCTAGTTCATTGGTTCTGCGTCCTTTATGTCTGGGCATCAGCCTTTCTAGCACAGTCTGGCAAAATCTGCTTCATGAGCTTATTTCTCAACGTGCAGCTCTACTCCCTCCTGCCTTTTCCAAGAAAGAAACCCCAAGCATCCACTGTCGATCGAGCGGACATTAAAGCTTAGAGCATGGGTGGTGAGAAGGCTCTACCCCCTTCTACCTGCCCTCACATACTAAAAGGTACACACAGAGGTGTTTTAAAGACGGCACAGGGTGTTTGGGAATTCAGGTTAAAGTTTGAAGAACGTGCAGTTTGGAAATGGATGAGAGTTGAGGACAATATAAGGAGAAGGGGAAAATGAAAAAAAGGACAATAAACGTGTCAAAGGAGTGAAGGAGCGGAGCTGTGGGGTTTCAGATTTATGCTTTCCAGCAGCTTCCTGCTCACTCCATCCTCTCGATAGGAGACTTTGCTCGACTTGGTTGCAGGGAGTCAAAAATGTACAGTGCACACACACACACACACACACACACACACATACAGCTTTTCAGCTACAGTTCACTCACGTTGAACGTTACTCTCTTTATAAAGGCGTCCTTTTCTGTTCATTAAACATTACATTATAATTGCTTGACAAAATCCTGCGAAGGTGATGCGCTAGCAAGCAACACACGACATTCTGACAGTAAAAACCACAAAGACCTCCTGGACTCAGAGCAGTCAAACGGGGCTGTTGCTACAATTTAGGATTTTATTGCGACTGGTCTTGAGCCAAACATGCCCCCTGACTGTGTTACTAGTAACTGACAGGTTATAAAAGAGTTACAAAGGGTCGCACAGCCAAGTAGGGGAACTTGAATTCACTGTGAGCTTCTCCAGGAGGGACAGACGTAGATAGATGTGAGCGATGGAGAGTAGGAAGAAGAATGGAGGCTTTTTTTGAAAAGGCTGGGATTTATTTCTTTTCTGTTCCATCTCACCACTCCTCCATAATCATTTATCACTTAATCAACTTGTGTTGCGGAGAATTCGAACTCCTCTCCTCTCCCATTCTCCATGTTTGACTGCTCAGCTGAAGCTGTTGTCACGGGTTATAAATTTTATAGAGACATTTGTCTCAGTCAGAAATCCACTCGCTAATGACATCTGCAGCGTGGAAGGTGTAGTTTTTCCCTAAAGGAAAAAGGAATAGAGGAGGGTTCATGGTTTTGAAGGAGTGGTAACTTAGTAAAGGAGACTTGACAAAGGAATGTATGGGGTGTGTGTGAAGGTCAAAGGTTCCCCACCTGCTTAGCATGGCCACGGTGCTGTGGTTGCTAATGAGCCTGCAATAAAACAGTGTTGAGCACACCTTACATTAAGCATTTACTTCTCCAGTGAGGTGAGTGGTTCTGCCAACGCTGTCTCCTGAAAGTTAAGCTCATATCGATCTGTTTTTGTTGCAAATGTAATGATCATGTTGTGTTGCAACGTATTTGTGTGAACAAATTACATTTGTTATTGGAAAACGAGTCACAGGGAGGTGGTGGATGGAGGGGGTGGATGGAGGGTGTAAAGTGTATAGAACTTACAAACCAAATCCACAAACCACAAATTATTTGTGTCCACTTCGGTGAACGCACTTTGGAGAGGAATGCATCGAGATTGTCTCAGGCGAAGAGCATTTAATCAGTGAGTCGAAACCATAAACATTTACCCAGCAGAACGAAATCCAGCTGAGCATTTATATCACAACCCTAATTCAAGACTCATCTGTTTATCCTCAAGACTGAGTTACTGCAATATGGGAACACTTTGCAGAGTAAGGTAGGGAGTGCCTTTTTCCAAAAGGGTCTTCGTCACAACCTAGAGGAAAATGGAGACTGTACAAATATGTTTGTGAAGCAAATACAAGCGAGAAGGCGAACGATGAGCCATTATAATTGCTGATGAAATCATCCAGTGTCTTGCCTTCTCTCTTTTTCCTCCTTTCTCACAAGGTGGAAACATTTTTCCGCCTTCTACTGCCTGAAGGGCCAAATTAACTCATCTAATCTTCTAATCATCTAACCTTCAAACACTGTTTATTTTCTCAGCTCATCACTTTTGGCCTGACTACATTCTGTTATAATGCACCGGGTTTAAAATCTTTAGTTAACATTGTTGGAGCAGAGTGATTGCCCTAATTGTAGAGACTGCGGCATTAGCGTGAATCACAGTTCTAGAGAATGACTTAGCCGAGTGTAAGGTCTGTCTCATTGTGTAGCACTGACAGCACCAGCCCATCCCAGTCACCCTCAGGGCCGGCAACGCGCAAGAAGTCTTGCCAGGAGTTATTTGAACCCAAAACACGAAGGAACTGCTAGTCCCATAGAGACAAAACTCAGAGGGTAAATAGACTGGAGGTGATGTTTGACATGAGCGGGAGATTCAGAGATCTGTCTGGAGCGTTTCTGACAAGCATCCTCTCTGCGAAAGCCTGCGTGGTATTTGGGAGGCTCTAGGCAGAGGAGATGAGGTTAGGTAATGGCTGGATGTAAAACAATAGAGAGCAAAGACTGTGGAGGAAGGTTATTATACTTGGCTTTGTCAGCCAGGATCATAGCGGGGAGCTTCATTGCAATTGCAAACCGTTGCACAACTGATTTCCAACTAATACTTGAGGAGGAGGAGTGAAGCCTCAGATAGTTCACACTGTGATTATCCGATCAGACGCTGATGGCAGAAAGAACCTTCAACCCCCTTGTTTTGGTAATCCGCCCTTATTTTGAAAAGGAAACATTGCTCAATCAGACAAACACAACACTTTTATACACCTTTCCCACTCATCGGCCTTCAATTAAAACCCGACCACTTAATACACAACCATTCACGTAAGTGAAAGCAGAGGGTTTCGGTCTTCATGCTACAGAAACTGTAAATCCAGTTAGTTCCAATCAACATCAAGCGTAGGAGGGATCTTTTGCTATGGTGCCACTACATCCGTTCACACTTGAGGGTTCCTGAACGTTGCGGTGATATGACTCTGCCAACACTGTCAACTCAGGTTCCTTAAAGCTTCCAATGTAATGGAAACCTACAGGATGCATTCATGGCCTTAATTATCTGGCGGTCACAACGCAGTCCTGTTTACTTGTATTATGTTATCACACAGCGGAGCGTTGTTTGGAAAGTTTGATGCCGCTCAGAGCACCGCATCACTCCTAAAGCTGTCAGTCCCTCACGCTATTAAGACAGCTGCTCTCAGTGGGTATTGTTCAGCTGGGAGCTATGGGGACCTGACAGGCCTAAGGAATCGTTATTCACCCTAAAGACCCTTTCACCGCTATAGCCCTGAATAGGACCTGCCAATGTCATCCTCCACCCATGGCATTTTTATGGCATAGCTGACATACACACAACGCACTCTCGTCAGCCTCTGCGTGGCTCTCGCCGGGCTCCCTTTTATTCTCGCACTGTATGTCAGCTGGTGTTTTCACACAGACAGGAATTGAAGGAGATCTTTTCCAGGCAGCGCCACTTTATCTCAGAATTACGCACGCAAACACTCACACGGGGAGACATACTTTGGACGCCCTAATAAAGACAGATGGGCCGAGAGAAGCGCTCTCTCTCTCTCTCTCTCTCTCCTTCGCTCTCTCTCTCTCTCACATGCAAGTGCATACGCTTTTACACACATGCGCATACACCGTCACACACACACTTTATACACACCGTTCAGACAAAAGATCCTTGATTACTCAGCAAATGGATGCACCACTGATCACAGGCCAGCCCTTTTACAAACTGTCCTATTATGTGGTCTCAGCGTGGGGTGGAAGTGTTGCAGCAGCCTGAGGCAGTGTGACTGTGGAGCACTTTGTGTGTGGGTGTGTGTGTGTGTGTGAGTGTATGAAAGCGTGTGCGTGCGCACGCACCCAGGGCTGAGAAGTGCTCCCATGCTGTGCAGTCTAACGAAAGGGCAGGTCAGCCATTAAATGGGCACTAATGCGGGAAATTGGAGGCCATTAGGCCTTTCTTTGTTGTTGTGCCTCTGTGTGGCTAGTTAGACTCTTGAGAAAGGAAAAGCCTTATTAGCCCCCACATGAACACAGAGAGTGAATATATGGGCCATTTAGCTTGGCTTCGAACAGCCTGCTGCAGATTGTAGGACGGCGTGCACGCAAATGTACAGCAGATTATATAGTAGGATTTCAAATGGTGTTAATGTGTCTAATGCGTTCCAGTGTTCTTTCCCCTCATTTCAAAATGAGACGAGCGTTTTGAACATTTCTAAACACTCTTGGCGGTTTCTGTTCAGATGCTTCAGCAGAGGTGCAGTAACAATAAAAAAGTTATTATTATTTTTGTATTCTTTCACATTCAGTATGTGAAAAATCTGTAACCCACTATTCAAAGCATTTAAATAAATATTTGATATATTAGATACATTACTACTTTAAGAATTTCTACTTTAAATACCTGAAATACTTCATTGTGACTTGTCTTGGCTAGGGGCCTGTAAGTGTGTTTTGCTCTACTATTATGTGGTATTTATGTTGAAGTCTCCTGTAAACCCCTTGCTTAATATTAAGCTTCACTTTGATGTAAATAGCTTCATGAGGGATCCCTGTGTGCACTGAAGCAGGTCGGTTCTCACCGCTCTTTAATTGCGTCAGTCAAATTTATCGCCCGCGGACAGGACGTGCACCGTAGTCTCTGCCTGCATTGGGAATTGCATAATTTGGCCAAATTTCAGAAAACATCTGAGAGTTAAATTATGAAATAAAGAAAGAAGAAATAAATAAACAGCTCGAGTGATATTTAAAAAAAAAAAGGGGGTTACACAAGTGAGTAAAGGCTGTACGGATCTTTCCACTGGAAATCAGTCCTCGCCGCATATTTAATCTGCCTTTGATAACCCTGCAGGACCGATGAATATTCTGTATGACTTGGTCTCAATTAGCCAAGTCTCCTCAAGTCAAGCCTGGGATTTAACAAGCAGCACACTGATCTCGCTCCCAGTCCCGGTCTCTTTTCTCTTTTTTCTACTTTTTTCTTGCTCATCTCTGTCAATATATTTCCCTCATTCCCTTTCTCACTATCTTTCTCATCCTCGCTACAGCGTCTACAAGGCAAACTGCTTATTAAAAATACAGCAGCTGTGAAACATGGCCTTCTTTGGGAGCAGCTGAGATTCAGAGTTTAGTTGGGGTCATTAGAGACCGAGTGAAGAGGGCTAGAGGGCTCGCAGGAGGCTAAAGTGCTGTGGCTAATTGGCTGCAATAAAGGAATTAAATTAGCTTGACATAATCTCTGCAGTGGGCACCTCATCCTACTTTGTTTTCCCTCTTCCCACCCGTCTGCAGCCTCACTCCAGCACCCCGGAGCTTCCCAGCGTTCCCAGGGCGCTCCCCAATACACACAGACCAGCTCCACACACCCACTAATAAAACGTGGAATTTGGTTTTATTAGCTTCAGATCTTTTCTTCAAAATGTATTTTATTAAGTCAAAATATGAAATGTGTGGTTCAAAACATGGCACTTTAGGCAATTAAGAGCGAGGAGCCGATTGCATATTATTGCAAATATTAGCTCAGACTTCCTGTGTCTGATTTATTGTTTAATAATGCATAAAGACATGTGTTTGTACTTGTGTACAGAAATTAAACATACTTTGGCAACACTTAATGAAAGACAAAAAAAAGTTGAATCTTTTAAAAGACGAATTAGGCTGGTAATGCTAACACAAAACACTGAGTTGTGTACTTGATCTGTCAACTCAATCCATCAAATGCCCTCAATTAGCTCTGGTTGTATTTGGAAATTCCCTCCGTTTTCATGTCTGCATCAACAAACATAAGATTAAAAGGCGTATTGTTTTAATTTATAGGAGGTTAAATAAACTGTTAAACAAAGAGCCTGGAAACAGGATGTAATTAAATTAATTGCTGCCACAAAATAGATGTATAAACTGATATGTAACAGAGGGCTATATATACAGCACATCTTGGTGACTGAGCGAACATAAATATTTTCATCATTTCATATTTTTCAGTGTTTTGGCTCAACAGAAAAGTGAAATTCTTCAGTTGTTTTGAGAGAAACAGTCATTATCAGTGATTATTTCTTCATCGTGAAATGCAGTCATCGCTGACTGATGCCTTCTTCGTTCTTCAGTCCAATATGAGGCACAACTACCTGTACCTGTCACCAAGAGCATGTTTCATGTCACTCCTCCCCTGAAAATATCAACAAGGGAATTATTCTGGGTGCAAAATGATTGTTTGTGATGTCTCCGCTCAAGACACCAGACATTAAAGGCTAATATCAGGGTTTGTTTTCTATTTACAGTGAGGATTGTCATATACATCATCTGAACTGTATGTAGTGTGTCATCACACATTGTCAGGATTTTCTTTTATTACAATCTGCCTCCTGTCAACTGTGGTTAGAGTGCAAAGAAATATTATGTATTGTACTACAAATTCAGAATCAGATTTATCTTAGTTGGAAATTCACTGTGGTTTAGTCTCAGCAGAGAGCACCACATGAACATCAGCGTTCATAATAATAAAGAAATGAACAAAGCTGTGGCAGAGACATGGTTTTAGTAAGGATGTGCAAATTTGAGGTGCTTCTACTTAATTTATATGTCCTCTCCAGAGCAGGATACTGCAACTTTTACTCTGCTTCACTACATTTTTGGAGTTAATTATGCGATATATAACAAATTTCATATAATTCTACATTTAAATCTTATATTTTTCCACTGTTTAAATATAAAGTACAGTGCTTTGAAATGCATAAAATTACCCAAATTAAAATAGTTAATTTCAACATAATCAACTACACTAGTTGAATACTACAGTGAAATACTGTTCACCCATTGAAGTATCAATAGCAATAGTTAAAAGAAAAAAAATTTTCTTTCAATATATTAAGCACATTTTACAAAAAAAAACAATTTAAGTAAATAACATGTACAAGGCAACAACGGTATTTGTCATTTTTTACATATAATATATTAAGTAACATTTACTTTACTTTACCTTTTATCCACAGGACGCAAATTATCTCAAAAATATGATACCAGAATTGCTACTGTCAGATTTAAATAGTTTATTAAGGAAAATGTTTATCCCACAGGGCAGCAGTGAATTTTTTCTACTGGATGTAAAATTTTACTTTTTACTGTATGTCATGTCTCAGGACCTGGTCATGCTTTAGAACTACACAAGAATTAACTGCTAATTAAATTGTCATGCAAGCAAGCATCATGTTGTGAACTGATAAACTTCTGACTGAAATAATGATTTAGACAATATCAGAAGAAAATTATAACTGGTATCTTTGAAAACCAAAATGTGATTTTCTTGAGTTGTCTTTATGACATTTAAATTTGGTGCAGGTCACAGTTGCACATATGATGTTCACTCGCTGGATCTTTGAAATGGATCCATGTGGGGCTTTGTGCTCAGCACACATCTGATTCTGTGTTTGGCCATGACAAGAACCAAACCTCCCAAACTTTCCTGGCATGTGTGTCATGTTTCTCCACTGACCCCCAGAGACAGAGAGAGAGAGACAGAAAAGGGGCAGCATGCAGCAGGGTGTCTGCAGGATAGCTGTGCAGAGGGCAGTTCACCCGAGCACTGTGGATAAAGCCAAGGTGTGTGTGTGTGTGTTTGTGTGTGTGTGCGTGTGTGTGGAGAAGCAAAGACAGATCTTTTACAGACTGCCTTGATCTAATTTTATGCACTGTGCAACACAGGGAGATTATGAAGTTCTTCCAGACATGTTTTGGGCACAGTTTATACAGAAATACACCTTTCTTTCTTTCTTTCTCTCACTTAACCTCCCTCCAACCTTAAACAAGGATGCCCAGTGTTTAGACGTCAATCTGATTTCTTCTGGGCGCACCCACAGGATTTAAAGTAAACTGTTCATCAGTAGACTCCCCTTGCCGTTTGTTTCAAAACAGGGGACACAATAGCAGGACTCCTGCTGGTCCTCAGCCCGCTGGCGACGGTGTTGGGATTTGATATTCTGTCATGTTTGGGTGAACGGCAGAGGGAAAGGCAGAGGGGAGGCAGAGGGGAGGCTGACGTCTGCTGAGGGCTGGAAAAATCATCAACTTTTTTTCATATGTCCACTGCAGACTCACTTTATACATTAAAGACGGTCATTTGTCAGTGGAGGTCGTTAAGATGGTCTGAGATTTTATAAAATGCAACAAACTCTCCTTGTGTTTTTTTTCTGTTTCGTGTCTTTATAATTGGTGAAGTGAAGCAGCGGCTACAACAAATCCAGCATGTGGATTTAGAGTGAAAGTGGCAGAGATCAATTGCTTGAGTGTCTCTTTAGAGCAAATCGAGGCTGTGACCGACATTGTTAAATTAGAAGGCTTATCGTCAGTGTGGTGAGCTTAGCCTCAACCTCCAGCTCTGTTGGTTGAATTTTCCCTCTAATTAGCTGAGGGAAGGTGCCTGTGCGCTGCTCTAAGCCTGAGGTCAGTTGATAGAGGCTGGGAAACACTCGAACTAAATCATTTTCCAAAACACACTCAGACACTGTGCTGAGAAACAGTGTTTCCTGGGATGTGCAGGAAATACAAACACCTGATAAACAAATCAGTTCCCTGTTAAATTCTACATTCGGAGGCTAAAATCTACAGCTGAACCACTCAGTGCAGCTTTTTGTCGTTTCAGAGAGCTGTGGTCCACATTACACGAGGTGTTGAAAAGCTTTGGCCAAGCTTAGCTTTATCCATCTAATTCAGTTACATTTGTTAAAGGCATCAGTTCACACTTCTTTTTACGGCTCACCTGGGGGCGGTTATAGCCGGTCACCGACTCGCTAATCCAGCCTGGAGCAGTTGAATTGATTGAAAACAGGCCAAACTTTTTAGGGCCTTTTATGAGAAAACATTATCCTTTGTTAACAGTAATTCTCAAATTATCACAAATTCTGCACATTTAACAAATTAACGATTACAATCAACAATTAAACAAAGCTACTAAAAATGTATATGTAAAAAAAAGACAAGAGGTATAATGTTTTAAACCATCTTACTTTGTCTCTCTTTGCATTTATAGTTACTTAGTATCCTCTCAATGTATTTGTGGACGTTGATTTATTCTTGTCATTTTACACAAAGCTCAAATGTAGAACCACAGTAACCTACATGTAGTCCCAAACTCTAAAGTGCACCTGGTGCACTTGCCATGTGCGTGTCTTTTGGTGTAAATGCTTTGTTTGCCGTGAAAGTGTGTGAGCTGATTGCTTGACTGCAAGAAAACTACAGCTCAGCTTTGTGTCTCAGAAACCTTAAAATCCTGCTGTTTGCGCAGAGCAGGTGTGAGGAGTGAGTGTGTGTGTGTGTGTGTGTGTGTGTGTGTGTGTGTTGCATTGTATTGTTGTCTACTTCAATTCTGTGATGCAGGAATGTTAATATCCGTTCTACCACTGCATGTGGTAATGACTTTCATCCTATACGCAATTCCAAAATTTTATTGATTTGTAGGAGCAGAGGATGAAAGCTTAAGCGCAGAGACATAGTCATAGAGCATAGTGTCATTTTCGCAGTTCATATATGTTCAAGTTGCCCAAGAGAATAACAAAAGTGAACAGTAACTTCAGATTATAACTATGTGATGTGAGGTGTCACATCAATGTGCCTTCCAGGACAACAGCACTATTCTCACCAAGGACTCTCCTTTCATTCATGGAGGGTGTGAAACAATCTTTGGAGAGTAACAAAGCTGTGTGTACAGGTCATCTACTGGCAGTCCATCAGCTTTGCTCCTCTATACAGAGATCCCTGTTCCCTGCAGGTTTGCTCACAGATAGCTTTCACCAGCTGTAGCCCCAAGCTGGAATCACAGCGAACTGACAGCCGGCCCAAGATTTTCAACACATTAGTGACAGTGATCACTGAGAGCTGTCCAAACAGGGAAAAGTTTATTTAACTGCGTTAGCTTCTCAAAATATCTAAAAGTGAAAGAGAGCTTGATACTCTTTTGCCCCCCGACCTCTCTTATATCTCAGCAGATCTGTGGAAACACTCACTCTATCAGTGGGCTTTAGTGGTTTTCCAGTGAGGCAAAGAATCTGCTCTGCTGTCTGAAACGCTAACAACACGAGTAGCGTACAGGTGTAAATCTAGTTTAAGTCAACAATGAAAACATCAGCTCTGTGTCACCTTAAGGAAAAAGTACGTCCACAGGATTAATCAGCCATCACTCCATGTAGAACATCTTTTATTTTGTGAGTAATATTATAGAAATAGTGTGCTGTCATTTAGTAAAGGCTTGTTGTTGGATTATGGATAAATGAGAGTCATTACATACTGCAGATTAAGAGCAACAGTGTGAAGCAGGAAAGAAGAACATGTGACTAATTAAAACCTTGCTGTCCTGCAGAAAAGAGGGAAAAACCAAGTCAGTGCTGATAAGGCACAGAGCTGCTGCTGCTGCTATGTGTGTGTGTACTTTGTGTATATAGAAAAGATATTGTAATTAGGTCCTTGGAGTGAAGAGAAGCAGTCTCATGGGGTCTCTAACAGATAGATGCACGCATTCATAAAACACACACCACACGCACTAATCACACAAAATGCGCTCGCAAACACCCGCACACACCAGTGGTCATTTCCCACCATCATGATGGGCAGATGACGAAAAGAGCTGTGTGACGAGGTGTTGCAGAAAAACATGGATTGACGAACCAACCAGAGGACCCCCAGTTGGAAACTATATAACACCCATTTCCATATGTGCACTCACGCGCCGTGCTCCCACACAGTCGAGCCATAAACTGTATCTGAAGTGTTGCTGTCAATAATGCATGAATGTGTCTGTGCTGGTGGTGGAGGACCAGCGTCTCGGACGGCTGGTCTTAATGAAGTTGGGCATTCTGCCTCGCTGTGCTGCCAGAAAGTCATGAATAAACATCAGCCGGCTAATTAAACTCAGCGCTGGCAACTGTACTTATCAGTAAACAAGCAGCAGTGAGGAGTCTTGCACATGCTCAGAGGGATTTGCAGGGAACGGAGGAATGGTAATACCAGATCTCCGCTTTCAGTTTGGTACAGTTTAGACTTTGAAAAGCAGTCGAGGACCTTGAGGAGAAGGAAGAGGAGTGAGGAGTAGAGAAGTTGTCGAGCAAAAGGCAGAGAATGAAAGATGGATAGTGGTAGCAAAAGCCACATGTGGGAAAAGGATGGATTGTTTGACCTCAGTATCAGAAAAATTCAGTCTCTATATTTTTCCTTAGTACTGTATCTGTGGTGGCTCAAAGTCAAGTTTCACAAAACGCACAAACAAATCCCTCACTGGCTGGATGCTCTCTAAAATGTAGATCAGTACCCACAGTTTATTGAAATTGCGACATGAGGCAGTTATTCTGCTTTAGAGTTATTACATAACTCACCAGTAAAATTGTTTTGAAGCTGTGTCATTACAGTCATTACAGTCTACGCATATCTTTACAGACACATAGTAAAAGCACTTCCTATGCGAAATGGTTTGTTAAACACACACACACACACACACTTTCTGGGAAGTTTTTGAATTGATGTCCAGGTTTTATGTTACTCTTACGCTTTAAAATAACATACTATCAGTCATTTGAAGATAAATAAACTTTCTTTGCATCTGGTCATTTCCTCCTCAGCCTGTAACTGTAACCTTCACGCCCGGAGGTGTCGATTCAACATGGAGCTCTACAAGCTGTCGGGGAGGAAAAGTGGCGGCGTCTGCCTCAACTGTCGCCACAACACAGCGGGTCGCCACTGCCACTACTGTAAGGAAGGCTACTACAGGGACCTGTCCAAACCCATCTCACACAGAAAAGCCTGCAAAGGTACAGCGCTCTTTCTTCCTTTGTTTCTGTCCGATTATGTAAGCACTCAGTTGGATTGGAGAGGTAACAGGAACACAATTGAATGCATCAGTGGGACGGAGGGAAATGCTGTGTCAGAGTGTCCATGCTGACCTCTGGTATATTTCAGACATACACAGCATCACAACCACTACTGAGATTATCAAACAGTTTTAGATGAATTACAGAGGTAGGTAGGGGGAAGCCAGCCGTCCTACATTCCTGTGCCTGTTTTGCCCTCATCTCCCTCTGTCAGCAGAGATGAGCAGGGGGTGTGTTGGGATTGTGGAGGTCGTGGTGGTATGGATGGGTTCAACTGGGTGTTCCCTCATCAATACTGAGTTATTTGGCTTCATTTGAGAGGAGGTGAGGGAATGACAGGACAAGCAAAACAAACAGAACCGAGGTGTGAAGTGATCCCCGGGTGCAGGTCAAACACAAATGACAATCTGGGAAGAGTCTGCGGTGGAAGGGCTGCAGAGAAAAGGAGGAGACAAAGCAGAAGTCAGTTTCAGAGAGGTGGCAAGGGTTTGAAAGATGGGAGGGAGCGACGGTGGTAGAAAGAAGAAGAAGAAGAGGAAAACACCCCCACGCAGGTGTGCTCACTACTCAGCGCTGGGATGAATCGCATGCCATCTGCCCACACCATAGCTAATAAGGGTCAAAGAAAGAGAGATGGAGGATGAGGAGAAGGAAGGGGGGGGGGGGCGGCGGGGGGCTGAAAAGAGAGAGGATATGTTTTCTCACCTCTTCTATAGCTGCAGGGAAAGATAACAGGGGCTGAGTCCCTGTGCAAACAAGCCCAGAGACACCTCTGAGTTGAGTTGCTCCCACTTCTAAAGGCAGTGAATAAGGGAATATTAGCTGCCTGCTGACACTGAGTCTTAGTGGGGTTTTTTTATGTAACATCAGCAAAATAATGTGCAGCCTCATTCTCTTTGCAAAAGATGACATGCTCAGTGCCGCTGGAATTAAAACATATGTCAGACGAACGCAGAAAGATGTCACACAAAGTTGCTTTACATCCAGCAGCCATATCGAGGACACATTTCCTTCCTTGCATGAACATAAATCCATAACAAATGCGTCCATGTTTTCACCCCTGCAGCCGCTCATGAGCGATGTTCCTAAACTGACATTAACACCTTCCGTGGCTTTGGGCCCATTCTCCTGTCGAGCAGGAATGCAAACAAGCATTCATCACGTCAGGATGTTTTGTATCATTAACCCCTATCCTCTGCTGTGTCTACCAGGCAGGCTAATTGTGGAGATTCAACCTCTTTTTTTTTTTTTTTTTTTTTTTTTGTTGTTTTTACATTCCTTCTCATGTGTCAAAGACTTGATTCTTTCAGCATCCCATAACTCACTTCTGTGGGGGGGGGTTCGTTTCTCGTAATGGAAAAGCTGCCTCAAGATCCTTCTGTGCTTTTCTCTGCAGAATTAAGAGACGTTAATGTGCACTTGCATAGAAAAGAAGCAGCTAAATACATTCAACAAAATGTGATCAAGCATATTTTGCCATCTATTCTGCTTAATAATTAAATCATAATTACAAGCTTACTATTATTTATCAGTTTACTGCAATTTTCTCCAGTGCCCTACAGATGATGGAGACCTTTTGATTCAGCAAACACCCAATTATTTCAGGCTGTGTCTGATAATTATTACCTTTCCACTGGTCACACTGGTGAGCCCGCTGACACTGGATAGACCTTTGAAGCGAGCAGGCGTTATTTAGGTTGGCACAGGAAAACAAATGCATCAGTGGTTTTGGTTGTAATGCTCCAAATCTCATTTCATGTTTTAAGATAAAATGTCATAACACATAACTAGAAAACAAGCTGTCTGCAGTAAGAATAATCTGTTTCCACTGATGTGGAAATCTGCTCTCATACGACAATGATGACTAATTAGATGTTGGGAAACGTTGGATATATGAGTCATGACGTAGAAGTCAAAACAAAGCAAAGCAAGTCAACAGCTATGAAAAATGCACCTGATGTGGACCTCTGACATCTGGAGTAAACTGACTATGTACAGTACATGTGCATCTGAATATGTGGGCCTGCCTCTATATTTTATGTCTGTGTAAAGCTTTTTGATAACTCGTGCTACTGCTTTGGACTCTGACAGGAACTCGGCCGTCTTCAACTACATCTGTCTTCCTTGCATGCATCCTGTCTCTGTGCAGGCCGGTTTTCTCATCTTACTCTGTCTGGAGCTCTCAGCCTTCTCACTAATGCATGACTCATTCATTTAGACTATTTCAGTATAACAAACTCAAGCCACATCAAAACTATATGAAATCATTAATTAATACCTAACTTAATTTAGTTAATAAACTTCAATCTATTATTATTATTTTTTGTTTAAATAGTTGGTCAGTCTGACAACTGACACAGAATGATTAATAAAGAATCAAAGGATTTAATTAAAATTGTAATTAGTTACAGCTTTAATAATTATAACAATCAAATAATACATTCTACAATAATATTATTGTTACACGAATATTACAATCCAATAACTCATCAGCAGGAGTGCAGTCATGTCATATTCTCATTATATTAACATCTCCAAACGAGTAAATAGCAAATCATCTCAGCCACACTAGATACACACTTCTGACTCCCTCACATTCTCTGCAGCCCGTGAATGTAAACACATTTCATCATCATTTATAAAATTGTCAGCTAACCCAAACGGTTTTGTTCAATTTAATCCCTGAAATTTGCCAGAGTTTCTGCACCTCCCACTCCTCCCAGCGCTGCGTGATCCTGAGCAAGCGCTGTCCAAGTTCTACAGAGGTATTCAGTTACATCAAAACCGACTTAGAATAAAGATCTGTGGTAATTACCCCAAGCTTACAAATGATACGAAGCATGAACTGTTTCTTTTGCCATTTAAAACATATTTTTGCAAACTATATTTGGAAAGTTACAGATGATGCTTTTAAGGATGTGTGTCATTGTATTGTACATGCTCTCTCTCTCTCTCTCTCTCTCTGTTAATGAAGTTAAACTTACCACACACAACTTTTTCCCCTACGTCAAACACCTTTATGTGCTGTCAAAGTCTTGCCCTGCTAAATTCTCCCAGGTTTACCACATCATAACTCACGATAATTCAATGAAACTCAAACCGCAGAACTAATTTCTGTCCGCTCTTCAAGCAGCATGAGCGCTGCACCGAAGTGACAGCAATTAAGAGGTTTGGTTATTCATTGAACTCAAAGAAAGAGCCTTATGCTGTGTGGCTTTTGGAAGAGGCTCGGTGCTGCAGGAGCACGGGCAGGTCGAGGAGCACAAGAGTTTGCTTTTATATGCGTAATACAATCCTCCCTGAAAGCAGCTCATTTCCATAGGAGGCCAATACAAGTAGAAGACTGCAGCAGCTCATTCACTGCAGAGCGAGCCCTGCCTGGTGGCTCCATTTAAACGCTGAAATGTATTACTTCACCCCTCATTGAGCAAGAGTGTAAACAGAGAATACGATTCAAACAGCATTTGCTTGTACGAAACACACTGGTCGTATTTGACAGAAAAACTGATTGGTTTAACTTAAAGTGGTGAGAGCTGAAAAGACCAAGAGATGCAGCACACTTTGAACATTTCTGACGTATAAATGAGGTAACCAGACTAAATTTAACTTTAAATTAATAAAATACATTAGCAATGTTTTCAAGAGCCCATCTTGATATGGAATCTGTAGTCTATTAAACAACAATGATAACAAATAATGAACTCTGCTATTGATAGCCTTCCTCAGAAGAACATCTACACATCATAAAATCAAACTTGATTAAGCTGCCATTGGATCTGTGACTGAGGCCTTCACATTGGAAGCATCACCCAGCATATGATTAGATTGGTCAGTGGGATGTGGAAGATATTTTGAATATAGATGAAAATTAGGCTTTAGGCTCCCTCTCCTCCGCATGTGTCTTCCATTGACACACTAGGGTTTTTTTTTTTCTTTCATCAACCACATGTAAAATGTTTGGTATTTGAAAAATATTGTTTTTTATGACTTCACTTTTTAGCGTCAGATTTGCAATCTGTGTGATGCTGATATCGCAGCGTGTTTTCAATTACAAGTACACACATGTGCAGTGTTTTGCATCATTCCCAAATACAAGCTCATGAGTCCAACATTTTAAGGTGCTCTCGCTCGCCAAATGCGAGAGTGTTTGGGTCACTGCGCCTTATTAATCAGATCAATAAAACGTTGACAGCCCAATAAGTGGGGCACGCCCTCTGTTAGATAAACACGTCATTTGGAAAGACGTGGATGTATAGCGCAACAACCCAACAACGCTGTCTCTTCCTGCTCTCTAAAGATACTTGTGGAGGCTCAGAAACCTAATTATAATAGAACACAGACTCGGGTAGCTTGGCTTCCCTCCAGGGCTAACAAATGATTCTTATTGGCACAGAGTCCACAATCCAAATAGGGGGGGGCAGTGCAGAGTTCAGACTTCAAACACAAACTTTATAGTAAACGATGAATGCAAAGTTCAAAATTCTCACACTGTGCAATCTCACTCTCAGGTCCAACCGCCTGCCTTTGAAAAGACCAAGAGCATTTTTCACTCTTTTCCCAGCCTCAAGAGCTTCTCAGTGTTAGGAATGTTGTCTTTATCTAGAATGATGGCATTTATACACGACTAATCCCTTCTGCGTTGCTAGAAAATGACCACAGGATCCCTTATGTACACACACCTAAAGCTCTAATCATAAACTTCTGTCACTTCTCCTTGCTGGACCTGTCGAGACGGAAAGGGCCCCTTGCTCTGCTGTCCCGATATCTCCCTGAGTCATCTGGAGTAGCCGTGAAGTGAAGCACACAGGCACTTAACCGTTAAGTGGACACACACTTAAACCTAGAAACTCTCACTCACACCTCCAGTAAACCAATACTTTAGCCGGTAGGTGGGTCATCCAGTCAGAGAGTCGACCAATTTGTCATTTAGGTGGACAGCGAGTGAGTCAATCAGCCCTCAAGTCGATGAGAAGGACCAATTGTGGAGGAGGAAAGGGAGGCTGAGTGTTTCCCACCTGTAAACCATGTGCTGTGCACGTTGATTTACTGGCAGGCTTCGGGCTCTGAGCTGTGGTTACAGACAGATGCTCTTAAAAATATAACCTGAGCTCTCTGAAGCTCCAACCACAAACGCACTTTGCCCTCCTGTTCCTCATTCTCCTCTGACATGCTCCTAAATTTACAGGCCTGAAGACGTGCTAGACCAGCCTCCACGCTGTTTATTGGGCTTCCTGAGACTGTGTGTGTGTGTGTGTGTGTGTGTGTGTGTGTGTGTGTGTGTGTGTGTGTGCCATTCCTCTCACCAAGCTAGACACAACTGAGCAATGAAAGCGGTGACAGATTGGCCTGATAAAGGCACTAATAGGTACACACACTTTAGGGAGGCTTTTGGAGTGTGATAAGAAGGGCGAACAACACAAGTGCTCACACAGACACACACACAAAGACGAGATAAGAGCAGCAACAGAAGCTGAATCACAGGAAACGGGCAATAGAGATAAAAGCAAGAGAGAGAGAGTAATAGTGAGCTGAGGCGTGGTGGCCTGCCTCCTGCAAAATGATGGCCTAAACCCGGAGGATGGTTTTCCTGTTGAGCATAACTTGTCAAAATATCCCCCAAAATATGTTGTTTTTAAAAGTCTGAGGTCGGTCTTGAAGGGAACAGGCACCATATTACATTACAGGTTTACAGCAGCGTTTCCCCTGAGGCCTGTTATAATATGGATCTCCCACAGAGCTTGTCTCTCATACAACCTGACTGAATGGCCGGTCGAAGATAACAGATGCACTAAACTGATGGCAAATTCACCCATAAACTCGAATCGTTCTCTGCAGTCAGATTAAAAAATGCTTCATCTTTTTAATTAGTAATGTTTGTTTTTGGTTGTATGCACAGGCTTCAGTGTTAAATAGCTGTTACCACTATCATCATTGCGACATTCACACATTTTAAAGACCAGTTTCATTGCAGCGTGCTGAAATGAGCACGTTGTTTCGAAGCTGTAATTTGGAACTGTGGGCTGAAGAGTCTGTATGGTTAGAAACAAAACAGGCCAAACCACTAAATACCCTCAAAAACCTCAAAGTACATGATTCAGATACGCCTTTGAAGCCTTTCAGAGTAACAAGTGACACAATGCAGAAACTTTTTCTGGGGAGGGGCAGCGAATGAACAGAGCTGGCTGAAATTCAGCATCACTGGTTTTACATAAGAAATCAACAGGAAATATAGCATGGTGGTGAGATTTTGCGGGTTTTGTGAGTAAAGAAATAAAAGTGACTGATGGATTAATACGACTGCTGTGCTCTGGATTAGACAGTCGGGAATTACAATATAGACTGTGAGCAACACTATTAATTCAACCACCCCTCTTTGCCAATAGATGGAAACAACTGTCAGACAACTCTTATTCAACGCTGATTTCCAACTTGACAGGGATTTGGCTGCGAAAGAAATCAAGGACCACGACTGGGGCGAGCAATTGTAAAATGATTACATTCCTGAAGCATATGTGTTCGATAGACCCCCCAGTTTGGGAGGAAATGTGACAGACGCTTTGGGCTCGCGTTCAAAGCCCGGCGTTCATCAGAAACAGGCAATTAGGATTATCCTCCATTATTTTATCATTTGGTAAACATGCACAGCCCTTTCTCTTTACCTCACACACACAGCTTGAGGTTCCACAGCCGCATGCAGAGGGTGGGGGCACGCACAGGCACAGGATTCAAGATCGTGCTGATACTGTGTGTTCGAAGCTTTTAATTGTGGTAGATGTAATAGACACAGGCTAATTAGCTATTAACCAAAATGTCAAGAAATGTCTTAAAGGATGTGTTGACCTTTCAGTCATGACAGTACACTCGCTACAGAATAAGTGTCACTCTGTCTCTGTGCACGCCTCCACCTCTCTCCCACCACCACCACCACCACCACCTGTTGTCGCCACCTCTGCTGTCATTGCTGCTGTGTACCCACTTGCACTCTCTGTAGATAGTACATGTTTGTATCTCTCCCACATGTGCGTGCGACCACTCACTTTGCCTCTCTTTCTTCCTCTGTTTCCTCACAGCATGTGATTGCCATCCCGTGGGTGCTGCTGGCAAAACCTGTAACCAAACCACAGGACAATGTCCCTGTAAAGACGGCGTGACTGGTATCACGTGCAACCGCTGTGCAAAAGGCTACCAGCAGAGCCGCTCGCCCATTGCCCCGTGCATAAGTATGTGGAACCCGTCTACTGAAAACATTTGAAAGGGAGGGTCGCACGGACACTGCAATGTGTTGATACACATACTTATGCGCACATCCAGCATCACACACAATAAAGCCAACACATAATCCAAAAGCTACACACCCCAACACCCTCTGCAGCTTTAGACACTCCCACACTGCTTAAACCCTCTCATCCCTTTCTTCAGACGAGTGCTTAGTGTCCAACTGTTCCTCTGACCACTAAATCTGCTAGCTTAAATAAACACACCATTAAACCAAACCTCAAGGTTATGGCAGCGCAGCCCTCTCCCGGCTTGTTGGGCTCCATAAATCTGAGTAAGGACGCAGAGCTGTTAACAGCAGCATCTTCAAGTCCCAAAATGTCTTAGATGGAAGTGCAGAAGGATTTGGGTTGAGTTCCAAAATCAGTCTTGCTTTCAGTGTCTCCTAACCACTAAGCATGCCCTTGCATTTGATGACTTAAAGCCCCCTTACTTATAATAAGAGCACTGGTTTATGGAAGTTGATCTCTTCTGTTGCAAACAGTGCACGTTAATTGTGGCTCTCAGCATTAGAACAGGATGTTAGGCATTGATTATTTTTATCTCTACTAGCTCTAGGATGTGTATGTATAGATAATCAACTTATGTGGGAATGTCGAGGTGTCAGACTTGCAGTGATCCGTGTGAGATGAAAATAAACTCTGGATTCTCTGGTTAGCTCTTTATAATGTAGCAGTAAATTTAACAGCCCCGTTTTAGATTGAGCATCAGTGCTTCCTAAGTTTAACATTTTGATAAACAGTGTAAATAAACAGCGATACTATATCTTTGACCTCACATATACCTTCCAGCACTGTCAGACATAAATCCACAAGTCACTTCTGAGAACCAAGAACATGATTTAAAAGAGAGGCTAAATATTGATAGATATTTAGATCGGTAATCATCAGTGCAATTACAAATACCCACATGAGCCTAAAGGGACCTTTAGGCATTGTTGTTTTGGCAGTGGTTGTTTTTCTTTTCATTATTTAGACCAATTTGTCATGGGAGGAGGCTTCGTTATGTTGACTTGTCAACAACAGGCACACACACATTTCCACTGATTCTGATTTATGGAGTAAACATACAGTAAATACTTCGAACATTCAGAGAGAAGGAAGCAGGTTTCCTCAAGCCCAGCCAAGAAAGTCGGACTTTACTTTACCAGAACACTTGGTTTCTTTCTACTGTATCTTCGCTCATGACGTTTGCACTGCTGACACCACTACTGTTGTACACTTTTTCTCACTTTGCATGCGCCCCCCACCTTCACGGCTAGGTGCAGACTTTTTGTTGAGCCCCTTCTTTTCTTCATGTCCACAGTCACAAAAATACATTATGTGTGTTTTAAATATCGTCTGTCTCAATCCTGCTCCTTTGGAGATGAGAGGGTAATCTCTTCCCTAAACACTTGAGTATGAAGGAGGGCTGAGAGGATCATACCTGTGGACTTCCAAACTGCTAGCAGCTCTGTTGTAGGTGACTCCAGCAGGGTGCAAAGCAGGAGGACAACTTTATTTGAGACTGTTGGTAGTTGACATAGTATTAGGTTGATCAGACAGGGAATGACATGCAACAAATGTCTGAGTGGAAATAAAACAGTGATTACATGGTCAATGTCTACAAGTCCCAGGCTGCTATTATACTAGGCATTCCTGTTGAGATTTAATCTATCAGATATATCATAGCGTGAGGAAAGAAGACTCCGCACTTCCCTCTCACTTAAATATTTTGTAAATATACAGTCCAAAATTAACATAACACGCATTTGCAAAAGCTCATCTATTGAAAATAAAAAGTCTGATGACGTCCTTTAATTTCTATGATTAATTGTTTCTAACAGTTGTTTTAAAACGACTTTATTAAATATGCACATTCATGCATACACGCTCAGACATAAACATGTGAACTGTACAGATGCATGCAACAATGAAACTGAAATCTATCTTTGTGTTTTTTTTTCTATGGGAGTAGAGATTCCAGTTGCACTTCCTACGACTCCATCCAGCAGCACAGAAGAGCCATCAGGTGAGTAGAGTCGATGCTTTTAAATTCACCTTTACGTTGTTACACAAAGCAAAGCGTGGTGTTGTGGATTTACTGTATCTAATAGATGAATGTGGGATTTTCCAGCTCTTCTACATCTCCCCCCAATGTTTTGCCACTAGTGTAAAAACAGACTACGAGATAAACTGGATCCCTCTTGCCCTCCACCTCGTTATTAGGGCTTCATGAATATTGAATCCATTAGCGGCAGCTCTGGGGTCTGCCTCCTTTAATCTCCCACAATTTCACAATTAATCAGTCTAACTGTGGCGCAGTAGGGTGTTGATTTGGTGTGCAGCACTGGGGCCTGGCAGTTTGTTTGATTTATGATTTTTCATCCCTCCAAACTCATTATTTCGCTGCCTGATGCAGTGAAGCAAGAGACGGCCTGACTGAGGAAACTAGATCTTGTACTCTAACGTAGGATCCAGTTGTACTTTCTTTAAGGACAGGGTATAACATTAGGGTTTGTTGTTCGACCACATACGTAAGCCAGATGATACATATGTCCTTAAATCTGGAAAACTATAAATTGTAGGTAATGATGAACTCCTCTCCTCTGGACCACAAGCTTTCTGATTGATTGAAGTTCTGGTTGTGAAACGTTGCTTTACATTACTGAACAGATATACCTGGGCAGACTCCGCTGGAGCAATAAGCTCCGCTTTTTGTCTTTTGGCCTCATGGCGGAAAGGTTGAGTCATCTGGCTCAGCGCATGTTCACACTGTGTCACCCATGAAGTTACAGGAGGCTCAAGGTATGTGAGTGTTTGTAAGAGGCTCCTGCAGCTGTTGTTGGGCCCTCTGAGGTCCCTAACTACGACTTCGATTGACAGCACAGCCGAGATATCCAGGGTCCCCAACCTTCCTCCTCCTCCTCCTCTTTTCTTTTCGCCTTCAGTCTCATTTTGCTCTCCTCCACCTCCTTCGTCTCCCTCTGTTTCACGCTTTGTCTTCACATAACACTGTGGGTGGTGCCGAGCTAGAAAATCTGGAGGTTCACTGCGCCCCCTTGTCAGGAATCTGTTCACTATTAGAGTGTAGGAAATTTCCTTCACCTTACTGAGGAGTTAAAAGATGAGTGAGACGACCACACTACTGAATATTAACTTATTTTCTCTTTTAACCTTTTGACAGTTAAAAGTTGTAAAATACATTCAAACATGTTTTTTCTTCATTTGGAGGAAATTTATATGCCCCCAGTTCCGAGCTGCTACGTGAAGGTTTGTCTGTAGCCATTTTGGATGCTACATCCGCTGATTAAACCATATCATTGAACTAATGTAAACACAACCTGAAGGGGACTGTGTAGTGGTTCGGACTCTGAAGCTACAGATAATCTAATTGTGGATCAGAGTTCTGGGAATCCCCTGTCATATGTGTAATGTGCGCGAGCCCCTTCAGTCCAGAGAGGTTGAAACAAAGCAGATTGGAGCCTGGAGCAACTTGATGGACGTCCTGTGTTGGTCATGTCAGAATCATGAGTATCCCAGGGTCCTGCTGGACCACCTGGGCTTGAGGCCCAGGGGATGCATATATTACCCTCTGAGCCTCTTCAGAAGGTCACAGAACAACCAACCTCTGCTCAGCCTGGTATTCGAACAGCTATGATATCACATAATACATGACTGCAAACAGATGTGGTCAATTTTATCAGAGCACTGAACAATATTTTCCATCTTACTCCACTACTATGACCTGCAGTACAGTTTACATTATTGTTATACATGTTTAAAAATACTAATTAGCACACTCTTTAATATTAGCAATAGTAATATTAGCAACAGTTGCATTAGAAGTAGTAACAGCAAGAAGAGGAAGAATATTGCTGCTTTTTATTTATGTATTTATTTATTGAAATTATTTATGACCTTAAATAAAATTAAAGTACAGACAGGAGTACAGAGACAAAAAGCAATGAATCAATTTAACTAGTTTTAGATTACTTTTGTCACAAGGAAAACAGGAAACCAAATTCATTTGGAGAAAATGCTAAAACTACATAACAAAAAAATTTAAATACAAAAAAAAAAAAAACATGAGGGAAAAGCCGAATAGAAAAAAGACGGAGGGGCAGAGGACACTGGTATGAAGGAAAGACACAGAAGAAGACGAAGAAGGCATGAAGAAGGATTCAGAAATCATTTAAGAGATGTTGAGGGCAAATGTGGAAATACACGTCACAAAGGTAAAATGTGTGTGTGTTATACTAGAGGGTGTTGGAGTGACAGCTGGAAGGCAGGTGCCTCATTGCGGCTCAGCCAAACAAGGGGGAATCCGATTTTTTTGGCGGTGGTGGTGGCGGTGGGAGGGCGTGAATGGAGGGTGTGAGGGAAATGGAGCGGTTATTAATTTGTCTCCTGCAGCAAGGCGCTCCCCCTTTTGACCACACTGATGGCTGGAATGCATGGAGAATACCTCCGATGGTGTGGCGCAGACAAAACACACATTGTGCTGGTGGGTCACGGATGGTGTGGGTCGCCACTCCCACGGGTCATGACAGAGACGTCTGCACGGCAACGAAATGTGGAGGAGATTAACCGCTGATGACCCTGTGATGGCCGCCCGGGCCTGTCGGGATACA
The DNA here is from genome assembly GCF_900324465.2 of Anabas testudineus. Lineage (NCBI taxonomy): Eukaryota > Metazoa > Chordata > Actinopteri > Anabantiformes > Anabantidae > Anabas > Anabas testudineus. The sequence goes on along the minus strand of NC_046610.1, from coordinate 15,530,857 downwards.
CAGGATGTGAAAGTAACTAATGATGATGAGGAGAAGGAGAATTGGAGTGACGACGATGAGGCTCATAAGGGTGACGAGGTTCAGTCATATATATATGTGTGTGTGTCTCGTCTGAGGCTGGAAGTGATCAGAATCTGTGGCGGACCCCTCCTTGGATTTTTTGGACATGAGTCTTGCCTCACCCACCCTGTTTAGTATTCTGTGACTCCACTGCTCTTTACAGTCATGACAACAGGGGATCTTATTACGCTGCTTAATTATACGAGAGAGTGAGCGAAGAAAGAGTGATACAAGACGTGTTTAATAGGAATACGGTATCAGTATAAAACTCTTCAGGAATTCAGTTTCTACTCCTGTGTTCAAAAAACTTTTTAATGACATGAAATACTTGGCAGGATTATTTCCTCTTTCCATGTGTAACCACAGGCTGATAACCAATAGGAGTCCCCACTGACTCATCTTAAAGTCATCGGTTACAGTAACAGAGGACGATCCAACCGATGGGAGCTGATTGCATGCCACCCTAGAGTAAGAGTAAAGTCTTCTTCGGTTTCTCCGCTGGCTGTAGTTTGTCAAAACAAACCATCTTCTACTTTCCGACAATACAATGGGAGAAGAAGTGGAGGGCTCCTTCTCTTTCTGTCTTCTTTCTCTCCCTGTGTCCTTGCTGGACAGGATCCAAACTCACAGCTCTGGTGTGAGCAGCCCAGCGCAGAGCAGAAGAGGATAAAGGCAGGGCAGCACACTGGGCTCCATAATCTAATTACATGCTTTATTTGCCGCAATGTGTTTCTCAATCACTGTGTTTGAGGGAGAGAGCCCTCCTCCCAAACTGTCATTTACACCTCCTGGTCTCTGGTACCTCTGATACTGAGAGTATGTTGTATCCAGACCTCAACCCAATAGACATGCTATAGAAACGACTTGAAGAGAGCCACACATGAGACGTCCAAAGAATATGACAGAAATAAAAGCAGTTCTGCAGGAAGAATGAGCAATTTGTTACTGTCAAGTATTTGTTATTACTCTTGATTTAGATGAAGATCAGATGTTTTATGACAAATTAATGCAGAAAACCATGAAATTCCAAAAGGTTCACATACTTTTTCTTGCCACTGTATTATTTTTGAATACTTTCTCATTTACTCTCTTGCAATTTGGAAGACAGTATTGCACTGCAAGTGTTTTATTTGACAGCCTCATTTACAAATTAATTTTCATACACATTCTTAATACAAAATACAATTGACTGTCATGTATTATTATAGATTTAACCACACAGGAGTAAGTAGTTATTAGTTAGTTTTTTAGAAATTCATTCACAACAAATATTTTCCCCTTTTTTTCCCTGAACAGCTGCTTTTTTATCACTATCTAATATTTTGTGGATACTAAAAGTTGAGTTTCTGAATAGATGCGTATTGTTTTTGAAGTAGTTATCTCCTTAAATCAGTGTGTTACTTTTTAGATTTCTGCAGAGACCGTATCTATGAGGCACATGCATTACAGTATATACTGTATTTATACTATATAGTGTTTAAACCAATTACCAACTGTTAAAATTGGTAATATAATATAAAAAAAATACATTATTTCTTTTATTAATAGTCAGATTGATGCCCAGAGAAATTAGTACCTAATGTCATTATCTTGCATTGTGCAAAATGCAAATATGTAAAATGATCAAACATTGAATGTTGTATTCTGTCCCCCTAACATTTAAGAACTGGCGAATGGTAGTTGTTGCTCATCGTTTTAATGTGGCCATTGTTGTTGTCTGCTTGCAGCACCTGTTGCCTGCACACAATGAATGTTAAGGGTCAGTAAGCAAAGTTGTAATGGGTATACACAAGCTTGTACACAGCGTTGTCTACCACATTTTTTTACATTTATGATGATTTTTATGATGTGCCATTGTACTACTACTTAAAAAATAGTAACCTTTTGGCTCAAACCAGAAGAACTGTACAGTACTCTGTCCCGTCAAAGAACAACTTGAGTAAGAAGTGTCCCAAATGAAAACGATTAGCTTTAAGGGTTGTACAGCACTTTGATAGAAGGGGCAAAGGTCCAGCTCTCAGTTACACACTTCTCATTGCTGTGAAAGGCAGGAAACAAAGCGCTGTAGTAACTACATCTGCTCAGAACACCCAGAGCACATTTTAGCTCAGTGCTACTGGACTGCTCCCACTTCCCTTGCTTGTAACATGCACACAAAGGGAACATTTGTCCTCACGGTAGGGGACTGCCTGGCCCTAAATGGGGATCTCGGGGCGCTCTCAGCGGGACCTGGAGTTGTGTCTCAGGGGTACACTAATGGGGAACGAAAGGCTATCAAAGAGAAGTATCATGATGGCATCAAGGGGGGTTATGGGAAAACAAAAGCTTCTTTTCCACAGCTCCTTCTCGAATCATTTACATGGTAATCAGGTGTAGCTCATATAGACTCCTCTGTTTCATTTACTTTGCCTGTGTTTGTTACTCTCTCTATTTTCTGCCATATTACCAGCTTCAGCTTTGTGGCCTTGCTAACACGCCTGTGAGGCTTTGGGGCGTTTTTTTGCTGATCTGGTCCTGATCCTCCTTTTCTTCATCCCACCCCCCTGATAAACTTCACTCTGCTTCTCTTCTTCTTCTTTTTTTTTTTTTTTTTTTGTCAACCACTCCACCCCGCTGCTCTCTACCAGTATCCATTCTCCCACCTCCTTCCTTTTTTTGGGGGTGCATTTTTTCTTGTCACGGTGTTCCCCAGGCAACCTCATTCAAACATAGTATAAAAGGGAGTAAAGGCATGGAGCTAAGATCTCATCACAACAATGCAGTTTGTTCATATTCAGGCTGCCTGAAAGGTCCAGTACTGCTTCCACCACCCCATTACTATGCTCCAGTACTGTCCAGCCACCTCTTCCTACCTCTTTAGTTTCCCTCTTTTGTTTTACTATACTCATTACAACTCACAGCACTGAAGCAGAAAAGAAAATCAGCACTCTGGATCCAATTTATGCCAGTTGGGAAAGGGCTAAAGGACGAGAGAAAAAAAAAGACAAACTTTTCTATGATATGGCGTCACCTCACATTATTTTGGCTCTCGCCATAAGTGGCTGGCAGTGTGACAGCACGGCATGGGGTAATCACTGAAGCTATGAACTGGGATTTCAGGGGCCAGCAAAGTGGAGGGTGGAATGGCCTGTTGCCTCCTTCACCTCATGGTAATCTATCATAAAAATGAAAGCATATGCATACCCCCTGTGTGAAGGTGTAGAGACAGAAAAGGCAGCAACAACAAATACAGTGGAAGAGTAACACTGCATCTGTCCCTGTATATGAAAAGTCACATCTTGAATTAGAGAACTTACCTTACTTACTTACTTACTTTACATCTTGCATCATATTTGCACATGATATATACATACATACATGTTGAATTTAATTTAACTGTGTCTAGCAAAAATAAAACCCCCTGTGAGATTGTATCCAAAAAATAAATCAGCTCAAAGTGTAAATACATGGTCATCAGTACACATTTAGATGTACTGAAGTCACTATTTGCATTAAATGAACTATCACAGGGCTCCACAGTGATACATAAACAAGTGTGTATGAGCTTCTTCACAGCAGAAGGCCGTGAGGCGTTTTGGGTGACCCCCTGCATGAGATATTTATTTGTTCATGGCATCCAGAGTGGACATCCCGTCCCCCCACTAAAAAGGGTCCTCTGCTTCATGGATGACTAATTTTCCCTTCCTGACCTCCCTTTTGTGTTGCATTGACGCCCTTCTCAACCCCCCACCCTCCAGTCTGTCCAATAGCTGCCAGCCCTCAGTGCTTTTTTTCCTCTGTCCACACTGCAGTTAATACTAAAGCTTGACATGGTCCTCGCTGGGGCCTTCAAGTGATCCCAAAGTTGTGGGTTTATTTTTTTCAGAAGGTTGTGAGCTGAGGTGGCAAGTTGGAGGGTTTATTCCTCCACCACAACTAATATACTCAGAGCATATTCTTCCAGCGGTGACCCCACACAGTTAGACAACTAGAAAGATGTGTGCCCACCTGTCAGCCAAAAACAATTATGTAAAGAAATCCTGTCATCATTATTGTTTTCCAAAACTGGACAAAAGGCTTCTTTCTGTTTTTTCTTTCTTTTATGTCTTTGTCTTCTTGCTAAATCCACTTTGCAGTGAGAAAAAAAAAAAAACAACAGCAGCCTTCTCTGCTCAGTTTTCAGTTTTAGATTCAGGAAGGAAAATTGAAAAAAAAAAAAAAAAACTATCTTATGTTTAATTGCCCCAGCCTATTTATATTTATATTTATATTTATCTTCAAGATTTCTGTCAAAATGCCTTTGATAAAAGCCTGGAAAGAATTTCCTGATTAAAATGAAAAGTCGTGTATGCTAAGGCCTTGCAAATTACAGTGGGTTATGGACCTGTGTAAAAATCACCTACAGTGATATTTATAATGTTATATATGTTATATATTGTATGTTATAATGTTATATTATATAATTGCATTCAAAGAACCCACACAATTAAATAGTAAAAAACAACACAGCATCCATTTTACTACATAATGCACCCGTAATTACTTTTCTCCCTCAAACCTACTAACTACATTTTCTCCCATTGTATTGTTGCAGACTGCGACTCTTACTGCAAGGCGTCCAAAGGCAAACTGAAAATCAACATGAAGAAGTACTGCAAGAAAGATTACGGTGAGTCAACAGACAAACACATAGCTCACCAGTGACCTGGCATTCTGGGGTTTCATGTGAACATGTGCTGTGATGGAAGAAACGCAGTTAATTTTTTCACTCACTGGGGTGCGGTTAGAAAAACGAAGTTGGTCATATCCTACAGACGAGTGCATTAAAGTTTTTAGGGGCGATGGAATCACTCCGTAACATTTTATTCCTGTGATGTGCATGTGTTCTCACTCCTTTTGGTGCTAAAGTTTACAAGAGAAGTGTTTTACTGATGCCCTGCTCTGGCTTTCTTAAGAGGGGGACAAAGGATCAAAGAGAGGTTAGCAGATCTTCAAGAAGGAGGAGAGAAGCAGACAAACAGAAGGGAGAGAAACGGCAGGATAAAGAAGGCCGTGGTGTGTGTGTGTGTGTGTGTGTGTGTGTGTGAGAGAGAGAGAGAGAGAGCCGAGCAGATAAAGAAAAGGCACTGTGATGGACAGTGAGTGCTCTCTAAGAGATCCTCATTAAGGCAGCCGACTTCCCCCCACAACTGATGCATTTCTTGCTGCATTCCTGTGACCGTCTGTCCACCATGCCATTCAAGGTGTGGATAAGACAGATGACCTCTCCCCTCTTTCCCTCCCTCTGTCCCCTCCCCTGATTTAAGTCAGGCAGCTGAATCGGTCAACCAAGCAGAGGCATCCTGCAGCATACCTCAGCAGAGTGATGGACAGGCCTGCCCTTTGTTCTGCAGGGATTTGAAGGAATTAGGGGTCAGCTTATAGACACCTCCTCTTCTACTAGTGCCTATCTTGCTGCTGGTGTCATGACAAGAACCTCATTTTTGAAATATGCACTAGTTCAAGCATCAATGTGTCACCTACATGGTTCTCTGTACACTTTTCTGGTTTGGCTGAGAAGCAGATAAATTCAGGTTTATTTTTTTTTATCTACAGTTAGAGACAAGAAGCAGTCAAATATTTATCAGTAGAACAGTTAAGTCAACAGCTATGTAACACCTGAATGATTAAAGCTGGCAGAATCTATCTATCGAGGGTGAGGAGGTATAGAGGAAACGTGACAGCAGGATTTCCTGCAGGAGAAACCATCACTCAACACATACTGAGTACCCTCATGTGCTGTAGGTGCGTCTCCGAAGACAATCAAGTGAAGCCAGGATCTGCTGGTACTGCTATATGATGATACCAAGTGATAAAACCAAGACAAGGACAAGGACACAGTTTCTGTGTATATGCAGGAAAGATTATTAGGGAGGGTGAGCAGAAATGTGAGCCAATAGGAACTCTGGATTTCAGTAGCATTTCATTAGACTATAAAACTATAAGGTAAACTATTGATTAAGTACATACGTAAGTGTATGTATATCCATGCTAATTTAAAGCACTCATAATTAGGAGAAGAACAACAATTAAAAAAACTTTTTAAAAAACATGTCAGTTACTGTTTCCCTTCATTCAATCCAGTTGTCCACCATTAGTATTAAATGGTAGCATCATCTGCTGTGTAATTCACTTTCTCCCTGGCCTCACAAGGGGGACTGCAGGCCATGTAAATGAGAAGCTTCTGATCATAACCATCCATACTTTGCAACAGCATATTCGTGATTCATAACAGAGCAGAACGAGATGCCCTGTAACAGTGTTTATGAGACACAAGCTCAGTGAGGCTGATGGAAAAGTCAAACACGATGTAAATCTACTGCATAAGTTGAGAGAAGAACACAGCTTTGGAGTGTTTAGAAAAGATCAGCGGGGGAGCTGGGCTCCACGCTGCGCGGGGAAATGATGCTGCAAGCTTCTGTGGTCAATATACAGACACGCATAAAGAACCACGGGAGGGAGCGGGGTGCAATTAGACGGTGGAAATGTCTCATCCTAGAAAAATCCCTGGGACAACTACTCTAAGCTTTTTAGTGATTGTTGTCCAAACACAAACAGAGGAAACAGCACCTGGTGGCAGCTGGTAGGTGCAAGGTGCTGCAGAGGTCACCCTTAGGTCAGAACAGATGAGGAGACGAGGAGATTTATAGGCACAACACAGGTCAGGACAACAGTATAGCGGAGTCTAAAGGCTTTTCAAACCTTTAGGACTTTACAGAAACTAATCTGCTCATTGACTTTCTTGTTGAGAGCCACTATCAACAAACAAGTTTTAAATGTACAGGCTGATTTGATCGAGTTCTTGGAGTCTCAGGTAGTACAAGAATGAAAGAAAGTTACTGTCCCTGTACAATAAATAGCTCCTACATGAAAAACTTGTTATGTTTCCACTTCATTTTTTTTATGGTTTAAACAGCCAAAGCAGATTTTGTTACTCTGGACAGAGCCAGACTGTTTCCCCTCTGGCTTTTATGTTAAAGTCATATTCATATTACCAATGATAATATTAATAATAACATACTTTAATGATCCACTTGGTGAAACTGTGGCTGGACAGTTGCCAGACAGTACATATCAGCTCTACTACTGTGTTTTTGTGTCTTGTCCAAGGAGCCAGGAGGAAGCAAAAATCGAACCACTAACCCTGGGGTTTGTAGATAACTGCTCTACCAACCCAGCTACTGTCACCACAACAACATGGTATATACAGGAGAAAAGGACTGAACTAAAATGTTACTTACCAAGAAGGTTTTGTTTGATTTTTCCAAACCTTCGGGGCCACACCACTGTGTTTTACCTGAACGCTCTTCACTGTTCATAAAGCGTGAGTCAGTCACAGCAGGGATCCAACATGTACGGTTCAAAAACCTGCCCTGCATGCAGGATATACTTTTAGTGGTGATGTTCAATCTCCATTAGTTACTACACTGAAGGTGAAACCAGTGTAACAAGGTGGTTCATAAGTACAGAAGAACTATAATGGAACTTAATAGAGATTTGGTCAATAAAATACATATTGATATGTTCTTGGGGTGGGATCCATGAAAGGCAGCCCTCTCTTTCCTGCCTTTATTCACTCTTTATTTCTCTCCCTCTCTCCCTCTATGGACCGTACCAGTTCATTTATCATATGATTTCACTGAGTGTCTTTCTAGCTAATGTCTCTAATAGCCCTAACCTACCGTCTAATCACATTACAAATCATACTGCTGTGTCAGTGGTAATGGACATAATGCATGGGGAGCTGTATATCATAACTGCAACGTGCACCAGCCTTTTCCACTGAGGATAAAAACAGTATTCAAACTGCACAAGTAAGGTTACCAGTAGCTGATCACAAAAAGGATGACGACTGAGTCAGTGCTGAAATCTAAAATATGTTCAACGTTCCCTAAATCATATCTATTGTACTGCATAGCGTATTCTGTTGAAGATATGTCGTGTCATAATTTGCAGAAATTCTTGTTTTCTGTTATCCGTGTTTTGTTTTCCCTAATCTAAAAACGTTGAAGCTTCCTTCGGCATCAAAAGAAAAGCTAAATTGTGTTACGTGAAACGAATCTTTATGCAGAAATACAGCTATTGCTTAAGTTATAATAGATAGTGGTAAATACAGATAACATCTGGAAATCATTTCAACAGCGCAGAACTATTTTGATTCAGATATTTCGATGCCAAATCAGCCAGGCCTCTAGGAAGGTTTCAAAGCTCAAGATATTGTGACATGATCCCTCTATGCCGCAGCGTGGATCAGGACTCGCTGCGAGCCTCTCTCTTTTAGTTGCCAACTCTTTGTTCATAGGGGAATGAGCCAGTGGAGCTTGGAAGAGAAAAGCCCCTTCCCTTCCATCGTGACAGAGATGTTTGAATGTGGTGGTTACTTCTCGGTGAGACGCTGACGCAGCAAATTGAAACAAAAGGGAGTTTGTCATTAAAATAATAAAAACAGCTGCATATCTTCATGAAGGAGGGAGGTGGTTAGTGGACCTGCCGTATCTTATTTAATTAGCTCAATAAATATCCGATGACAGAGAAAATTCAGCAGAGTAGAAATTGTTATAAGGGAAAACTGGCTCAGAAGGCCGGGAGGGTATTTGTCTGGATTACCACTGGAAGGCATGGAAGGAAAAATGTAAAAGCACAGTATGTTTTGCCAAACTTCAAGGTAGTAAATGCTCATAGAAATAGATCGTGTGGTACTGAAACTAATCTCACTTTATTGTGTCCCAACCTCACTCTGCAGCCGTCCAGGTCCACATTCTGAAGGCAGACAAAGCTGGCGAGTGGTGGAAGTTCACAGTCAACATCATCTCCGTCTACAAGCAGGGCGAGAGCCGCATCCGCCGCGGTGACCAGATCCTGTGGGTCCGCGCCAAAGACGTGGCCTGCAAGTGTCCCAAGATCAAGCCTGGGAAGAAGTACCTGCTGCTGGGGAACGACGAGGACTCCCCCGGACAGGGCGGGGTGGTGGCAGACAAAGGCAGCCTGGTTATCCAGTGGAGGGACACGTGGGCACGCAGGCTCAGGAAGTTCCAGCAGCGCGAGAAGAAAGGCAAGTGCAAGAAGCCATAGACGGCAAAAAGATGGAGAGGATGCCGGAGAGAGAGAGAGAGAGAGGGCGGAAGTCAAGAGGAAAAGCTGAGCGGGTGATTTAAAACTAAACGAGTGAAAGAGAGACAGAGGACCATGGACAGAGAAGAGACTGTTTATGTCGCTGCTTTTTTGTGTAGAAGCATGAAGAGAATTATTTAGGATGATTTGTTTTTTTTTTTTTTTGTTGTTTCTTTCCTAGTGAACTTTTGTTGAAGGAGCTCACCTTGCAGATTTGGTTTTATGGTTTATTTTACTTTGAGATTTGTCTCTCTTGTGGATTTTGCCGAATTTGCACCTATTACCAGTATATAAAGTTATTTGTGTTTTTGTTTTTTCTTTATCTCGGTATGAAATCATTATATTTTATGGTTTAATTTTATGGACATTTTCTGCTGGTGCAAAAGTGACAGGAAAAAAGCCGCTTAATAACCACTGCAACGTTGCCTCTGCACGCTTTTCTTGTTCCGAGCTTGTTTCATCAAAAAGTCTTCACTGATCTGAACGAGGCAGAAATATTTTTTGTTACAACTTGTGCCATAAAGCCACAGAAATTCACAGTGCATTTAGTAGTCACCGAGGTGATGACAGAAGAAAGTCTAGCTATATGAAACAGTATTGACTAAAGCATTTTGACCAGATTCATCTTGAGCACACTTTCACTCCTTTCTTTGCCTCCTCAGTCTTCAGGGGAAACATTTCGGTCCAGTATTTGTACAAACCTGCATGTGAACATGTGAAACTATGCGGCTGCTGATGCTACTAGTGTTAATATTATGCTTTTTTTTTTTTTTTTGAAAGACAGAATGCATTTAAAACCGATTTCATCCTCAGTGCTTATAATAACTGTGATTTATTTTTTATTTCCAACAGTTTAACAACTGACTTACAAAAGACCAAGAGGCCAGCCACAGTGATTGCTATAAAAATACCACAAAATCATACCTGTTGTTGATAGAAATATTACTGATTATTGGTTCTTAGGCGTCTACAAAATGTTTTTTTATAGTTTTAATTTCATCTATATTTTTGTGGACGTAGGTCATTATGCAAAGAGGAAGCAACATTATGTACAGGTGCAAACTCAGTACCGACAGGAAGTGCGTACATATGAAATGCCACAAGTGATCTTTTTTCCTTTAATAATGTTTTTCTTTATACCACCTCACAAATGTGCTTTCAAGACAAAGTTCCATCCTCTTAATTGACCCCTGCCCCTCAGTCTCAGTGAGCGAGAAAGGTTATAAAAAACGAATTTCCTTACCTTGTGAGGTGCAGATCCTAATGCAGATAAATGCAAACTTCAGCACAAACCACTCCTTTCAAAAAGTGCTTGACAATTAGTTAGATTACATTTTGAAACCCACCTCACACTTGCTTGTATTCATCTTGAATAATTCCTACAGCACGGCGGGCTTGCAGATAGATACTTTTACAGTCCACACATCCTTTTGCGAACACAATGCACGACTGTACATTCACTAAAACGGACTCTATGCCACCAGTCTCCCATTGACCTGTCACATTAATTCTCTTCACTTCTACACTTGCACAGGGGGAAATAGGCCGAATTGCAGTCACTTGACGCTGCTTGATTTAAACCACATTGCTCATTTATTTGTATGCAGTTCAGTTTGGATTTCACCATGGCATGCGAGGCCAAAAAAAAAAAAAAAAAAAAAATCACACAGCTCAGGTTTGTAAAAAGCCCCACTATGTATCCTGGTGTGTCATAAACTGGGGTTCATCCCAAAACACCCTGAGCAACATGTTTGATGTTGCGGGTATTTGTTGTTTCACAAAATCACATTTTAGCACCTTTTAAAATGTTCTATGGCACAAGAAACTGTAAAGAGGCTTTTAATCATCACATGGTTTTAATCGAATGGACTTTGTTTTCAGTGGTAATGATTTTGGATTCCACTGTGTCAGAAATCTTTCCTCAAGAACAGACTGAAATGGCTCCTAGATGATGACAAATTTAGATGGGCGTTTGAACCACTAAGAAATGAAAATCACCTGGGCTCAATTGGGGGATAAAAAAGTACAGATGACTGAGTTGCTGAAGTACTTCTCAGTATTTACTTTTAGGGGTTCGATGCAGTTTTTTTTTTTCTTACTGTGCAATCAATTAAATGGTTGTGATTTCAGTCCAGCATGATGCTACACGCTGATGGCTTCTCCAGCACTGATGACATGGTCTCTCTCTCCCTCACACACACACACACACACACACACAGTATATTTCCATGCTCCTGCCTTTCATTGTTAATCCTACAACAACATAACATTAGCTGTCAATGTTTGTTTTTTTCTTTCCTGTCTGGCACGATGTAATCTGTAACCACACCACTCTAGCCTCATGTTGTAAATTTTAAATCCATCTCCTGAGCAATGGTTTGACAAACGTCCAGATGAAACGCTACACACACATACCTGTCAAAGCATTGCTTTGTGTTCATACTATGAATTGTAAATGTTGTTTAGTTGTCACCATTGCAAAGACTTTTTGCAGTGTGGTTTTACAATGTGTACTAATATATTATGGTTATTATATATGAATATATTTAATGACACAAGATATTGTGGATTTTATTGTCTTTTTAAACTTTTTTTTTTTCTTTTTTTTACTTGCGGTTGTTTAGATCTTTGCCATTAAAGAAGGAAATAATAACTACTGAACACACCAACCTGGTAGAACTAAATTCAGATTTTAAGTTGAAATAAACTCTTGTTACATTGAAAAAAATCGCTTGGAATGTTTTTATGTAGCTTTACAGATAAACCAGATACTAGCAGATAGCTGTTCTGCATTTTTGGTTCTGGTAGCCACTTTGTAACATCACATATTTATTAAATATCATGTTACAAAACACTGTAATCCTCCATCTGAGACCTGGGCAAAAACGCAGACAGACACAAGTCCAGGAACTACTAAATGGAAATGTGATTTATTAGAAATTAGAAGCTGATTTACAAGAAGGAAAAACAGTCGTGTTAGTGACACAGCTGACTGTTTTGGCTGAAAGTTACTCTACAAACATTAAAAAATTCCAAGACAAATAATGACATCACAGCTTCTACAGTAATGAATTACTGAATTACTGTACCCAGTGTAAGCTTCAGTCCAGATCACAGATAGACTTATGAAAGGAAAGCTCCTATCATCCCAATGTTCACCACAGTTCAGGCTAATAAACCTGCTCAATTGTTGTTTTAATGAGCCATTATATTACCGTATTAAAGGCGTCAATTCACACATACGCACTATATATTACTGCAGTATTTCCAAAGCCCTTCATGAATACAACCACAAGGAGTCGGATCACTGTCTTTGTTGGGCAGCCACAAAGACAATGTAATGGATTAAAATAAGACAACAAAATATACAACGAGAGACAGTGTTGGAGAGTTGGTGTGCTATCTTTTAAACTGGTATTCGTCCAGCTCAGGTCCACGATCACTGTCGGCCTCGTTCCCAGCTACACAGGCCACACAGCTACCACTACGATGGCTATAAGAAGCAGCACGATCACCACCAGCATCCCTTAAGAGGAGAAAAAAAAGAAACAAGGAGTTCAGATACCAAAAGCGCGTAAAGTTCAACATTATTGATATACCACGTACTTACAGTCAACAAATCCTATGAAAACACCAACAATGAACTAATCCTGCTAACATGTGGTTTCTGTATCCGAAGCCTGGTGAAAGCCTGACACAGCTCATTTTTTCTGCTGTACACCTCCATTGTTGTTTATAAAGATAAATGTGCCACGGTGTGAGAATTTGATGAAGCCAATGTTGGTGAACTTAAGATCATTTTGTTTAACATGAAAAAAATAAGAAATATATAATCTTTCAGGACACAGGGGACTCTGTAGAAAAGACTACTGATACTAAATGAACATTTGCAGCTCAACACGTTCTTACTTTATTGTTGACAATTGAAACGTCGGCTGCGGAACTCAACATGATTTAAGACAGACTTAGAGAGAAAGAAGGGAATGCAGCAGACACAGGGGAATACACTTGGAAGAGGTAAGAAGCCTACATACCTCAACACTAATGTTCAAAGTCCTTGATCTAACACTGGTTCCTAGTGCCTATGCCCTCACAGCACATCACCATTCTTCTCTTGATGACTTAATGCAATTTACATGCATTCAACGGCTACAAAAGCTTTATTGCCGCAGATTGCACCCTGTGATAGACACATGTTTCTGATTTTGCGCTGTAAGGATGATCATTGTTTTGCACCGATACTATGGAAGCAGAGAAATATGTGCAAAAGCTCACTCGCACTTCATCAAAGCGCTTTACCCCACAGGACCTGAAAATATTACAGTTTTTATTATAGTCTCCTCCCAGAGGGAAAAGAAAAACACTGTTGTAAAATCTTACAGGTGGATGTTTTACCTTTAAGTGTAAAGACGTGAATGTTTCTAGAGTTTAAATGTTATTAAATCTGAGTAGATTTAACGCACTTATTGAACTGAATCATCATTATACCTTAATGAGTCTAGTAAGGTCATGTAATACCTCAAAACTGTATTTTATCAACAATCAATATTCAATTCTGAAACATCCATTCGAGTAGTAAAGCTGGACTTTCCAGAAATCTATTATTGACTTTTTAAAACCGCAAAATGTCAGATTTCTTTCTGAGATGTAAGAAACAAAAGATAGAGCAGAAGATATGGAAAATCTTCTTGAAAGACGCCTCACACTGATTCACATTGTCTATAGTTTCTTTTTTTTTTTTTTTTTTTTTTTGCATGTGGCAGTTTTTTTCCCCCCAGCCTTTCACTTTGGGTTTACATTTCTCTCATTCTTTGGTTCTCTCCTCCTGCGTTCCCCTCTGCGGCCTAATTAGTCGCCTTTCCCACAGGGAGACAGGGCTCGAGATACAAACCATGCTAAACTAATTGCTTGTTGTGGTAGTGGTGGTCTGATGAAATGCGAGGCTGATGCTGGTTTCTTTGCCAGGATATAAGGGTATGGCTGTAAGATGTCCAGATGTGTTTGCACCTCTCTGGCTCGTTGTGCCACTCTTGTTTCTTCTCAGGCATTTAGTGGCATATTTGCTTCTTTCTCTAATTGTAGTTCATTCTTTGATCACACTGTGGTTTATTATTTTGGAGAGGATAGCAGTTCACATATACACAGGCCTACAGGACAGGCATGGGTTTGCAGAAGTTATCGCCGTTTTAAACAGGACCTTTCCTGATCGCTTGCACGTGTGTGCACAGTTTAGCAACAACAGCTATAACGGCTCGGCTGTATATCATACAGAAACATTATGTGGAGTATGCTTTTCACACCCTCTAATGTCACATAACAGCCACTCCTGGAGCCATATTAGTCCCAAGCACTGACCCTCACACCCCCTGCTGTCTTTGGGCCATCCCTGTCTACCTCAGTAACTAAACAATCTATTCCTACCCCTCAGGAGGCCCCCAGAGACTAATGACAATAATGGCATTTGCTTGCCAAATAGATTAAGGCTGTGACACTGATGCTGCGGGAGATAACTGGTGTCTGCTGACAGACTGACCACCCAGGAGCTTCGGAGGCCAGAGTCTGGGTTCATCCCATCTTAGCAATTTCCAGACACATCAGTAAGACAAATCACAGAGAGAAGGAATAATTGGTGAGAGCCTTGGCAGAGACAGAGACAATCCCTGAACTTCCCTGACTACTCCTGTTGTGGCCCCCTGCTCATGGTTCAAAGACCATTTTTAAGCCACAAAAGGCTAGGATGACCTCCAAAGAAAAGGGACAAAAATGTTAACAAGGTTAGTGTGACCCTTATCATTTTTCTCACAGTACAACTGAGAGGGATAAAAACTCTTAACTCTGAGCTAAATGCTAATGTCAGCACGTTAACCTGCTCACACATGCCAACGTACTGACCTTTAGCACATTTAATGCGTAGCATGTTCATTATATTAGATTTCTTTGTTTGCATGCTTGCATCTGCTAATTAAGCTCTTAACACAGAGAGCATTGGAGGCTGATGGGAAGGTTGTTAAAATATAGAGCTACAAACTAAAGTATTGGACAAAGAAAAATTAAAGAACTGCTTTCATTACAGTTCATTTAGATGGAGACATGGATGAGTCCAGTGTTTCACTGCAATCAATCCAATAGTTGATCAACATTATATATGTACATGAGAACAGGCGATCACTGAATTTGTCATGGTTTTATTTCAAAGGGAACATGAATGTCCAAAAGTCAGTCTATGCCCTGAAATGTACTTCTTCAGTCTGCCAATAAATAACCATGTTAACAAATATTTGACAGCCAGAAAGGATGATTTGAAACTACTTTAACTTGTCACTGAGTTAGGGAAACTTCAGGTATTGAAACATCATTAAGAGGATAGAATTACTTTAAGCAATCCTTTCGTCAAACACATATTCAATTGCTATTACTGGATTTTAATGCTATGCTGTGTTAGGCCAATGATAGCAACATAAACTGAGAGAAATGATCTCAGCACTGAAGCAGGGGGACTTTAAAAAAAAAGGTAGACTTCCCTGTGGAGGACATGCATTTTCTTCACTATTCTTGATGTACAATCAAAGACTTAGTGCAGTTACCAGCCCTACATGCTTCTTCCAACTGTGTCAAATGCTTCCCCTCACCCACAGCCTCTTTAGATGTGCCTCTAGTGCAAACAGTACAAACCTACTTGAGATGCAAGCCACCTGCGGGATTGGAGTTGCACAAATAGCCCTCTACAAACTGAGGATAAGCTCTGTTGAGAAGGGCTGCCCAAGTGATGTTGCCCGCTGGTGATGGCTAAGCTCTGGGGAACTCACACTACTTTTCAAGAGACCCTTTGGTCCTACAGAGTAATCTGCACCACTAATCCAACCAAATTTAGAGACTCCACTCTTCAATTCCCACCAACATCAGCTGAAACAAGTGGTAATGACTCTGTGAATCAGGTTTATCCAGTTTTAGTGCCAGCACTGACAAAACATTTCAATAATTTTCATGCTGTTACTTTTTAAGTATTAAAAAATATAAAGATTATTGAGGTCCTGTTTGTAATTTCTACATATATATATTTGTTGTCTTATCTATATTAGTTTTTTCTTTCATAGGTATCGTTTTCTTAAGCTCTTTTCAACTATGACAGAATATAAAATAGTGAGGTATTTGAACTTTTTACATTTTGGAGGCAGATGACTCCACATGCATGTGCACAGTAGATGATTTACAACACTACAGACACCAACTGGTCACGCACAGCACAGCAGAACTGTGGCTGAGTGATATATGACTCTTTTTACAGTTAAACTTTCTGTTCTGTCAGCTACTAGTTGGAGATCACTGCCACATGCATGCATACAACACAGTTTGATAGTGATTAAGATTAATATCCCTACAATGACTAACATTCTTCACATTTCTGGAAATGTTTCCAGCTTTTGTCACAACTTTGGTCTGTAAAAGCGAGGATGCCTCTTTTACAATGCAGTGCTCCCAATAGTTATGATAAGCATGCTCTTAGAAGTTCCTAACTTTACAAGGACTCGCCTGAGACATAGCAGCAAAGGGCAGCTTTGGCTGAGAGCTTCGAAAAATAAATAAAGCCTAAAAGCAAAGGAATTATAAACATGCTGCCATGGAGAAAGAAGGAAAGCCGTCCCAACAACTTGTGGCATGTAGTATTTTCAATTCCTTCTCTGCTTGACACAAAGACAAGTGTCAAACAACTTAGGAGACGACCAGAGGGATGACAGAGAGGAATGGGGGAAAAAAAAAAAGAATGAGAGCATTGAGGTGAGAGTGAAGAGGACCATAGGGGAATTTTCCATTCGCAGGGAACGTCTCAAAGACAAACACAAATGTCTGTATGCCAACACACGCATGCATGAGAACTTGGCTGCAATCATTTACATAGGTACTTGTGCATTTGAAAAATATGTACCATGCAAAAACTGCATAAAGACACCCAGGTGCTAAGAGGCACATACATAGGCAAAAACATATGCACATTCACTGTATGCTCCATAAATGTTCTTCAGCCTGGAACTGAGGAGAGAGAGAGAGAGAAAAGAGGTGGGGTGGCAAAAAAACAAGCTGAACAAAAACAGAATGAAAGAAAGAAAGACTCCTGATTCAAACACAATATGAGCGCTGGGATCTTCAAACAAACTCGCACTCGGGCACCATGGGGATACAACCAACAGAACAAAGTATTCTGAGGGCTGACCTTTCTACTCTGCTTATGTCCATGGCTGCCTGTTAACTTGGTCCCCTAGCACAACAATGCAGACTTTGCCATAGCAAAGTTTCCGTCTAACTTTTCATTGGGCAAAGTGACTTTGGCTCACACTCCCACATTCCACAGGTTGGCTCTAGCCAGCTACCAGACCTCTCCTGGCAGGCGTTTTCTTTTTAAAAAAACTCATTGTCCACTGAGGAAAAAAAGAGAAGTTGTGTCTTTTTGTATGTTACAAAACAAATGTTAAACAAACTGAAGCAGATCTGTGATCTGGAGGGCAATGCATTCACAAAGCATTTCAGAGAATATTTCAATTCACCACATTCTAGAGCCGAGACAAAAGAGGCTGGTGACCAGTATGAGAGACCCCCCTGAAAAGCCTATGACACCACATAGATGAAATGACAGACTGATCCTGTCCACCCTCCATTCCTGCATTACCATTGCATGGTAACTCTGTATTGCAAAAAAATTCCCCACATTATCATATATCATATTACATATTGTGTGATATTTTAATGCTAGTGTATAGTGCATAGTTAGTTATCGATATTTTATAAAGGAAACTACCTCAAATGCTGTAAATAGTGCGGTAAATGGCACAGCAGAGTAGCAAAAGGGAGGGCTGGGTGGATTTATATGCATTCAATGCTAACTCTAGCTTAAGTTGCATATTATGACTTTAAATGTACACTGCACATCGAAAAAAAAAAAAAAAAGTCACACACCCTTATATTTAGTTTGACCGCCTTTAGCTCACTATTAAATGTAAAATCAATAATAAAATGCAAATTACCATAGAATACCAAACCATAGGAGGTAAGATGGAATGACCTTGTTGTCATTTTGTTTTTAAATTATAAAAATTAGAACAGAGACAACAACTATAACAAGTGGGACATTCTTATGAGGGCTTATGAAAAAACAAAGCACAACAACACAAATGTTATATGTACAGTTAGGCCGTCTGGACTTTGTGGTGGCCAATGCATGTGTAAAAATAATGTGTCATGCTCCCTGAACCACTCTTTCACACTTTGAGCCACAATGAATCCTGGTATTATCATCTTGGAATATGTCGGTGCCAGAAAAAATCCATTGATGGAATAACCTGGTCATTGAGTATATCCAGGTAGTCAGCTGACCTCATTCTTTGGACACATAACATTACTGAAACTGCAGCAACCCCAGATCATAGCACTGCCTCCACAGGCTTGTACAGTAGGCACTAGGCAGGATGTGTGCATCACTTCATGCGCCCACCCACCCTTTTTACCCTGATGCGCCCATCACTCTGGAACAGGGTAAATCTAAACTCATCAGACCACATGAGCTGCTTCCATTGGTCCAGAGTCTAAACCTTATACTCCCTAGCTGTTTAGTCCCAATCTCTTGACTTTCGCATTGTGCGTGTGGAAATGTTCTTACTGTCATTATTAAACATAGCCGTGAGTTATACTGTTGTTTTTCTTCGATTTGATTTCACCAAACGTTGTGATTAAGTGATCGCTGAATATGATCAATCGATTTCTTCCTCGATGATGATCCTCACCATCCTTCCATTTTTAATAATACGTTGGACAGTTCTTAAGCCAATTTCAGCAGCACTTCCATCAATCTCCTTAGATGTTTTCTTTGCTTGATTCATGCCAATAACCCTTCTGAAACAAATTAACATCTTTTCCACATCCACAGGATGCGTCTTCAGACAGGGCGGTTTAAGAAATGAGATGCTACTCCATGCATCAGTTAGGGTTAAATAACTTGTAGCCCGCTAAAAAAAAAAATCCATGTGGTGACTGGCGATTTTTTTTTTTTCGACAGGCAGTGGAGTTTATATTTGAGAACACATCAGATATCAAACATGCCTTGGTAATACTAGACCAAGACAGTAAAATAGCTCAATAGTACAAGAAACGAGAAAGGCTTACCACAGGAGGCTGACTTAGTCTCCACCAGCTTCACCCTTCGTGTCTCATTGCGAATTCTGTCATCCGTCTTATCCACAAGATGTGCAAGGTCATCAATGATTTCTGCGAGAAATAAAACAAAGAGAAAAGAGGAACAATTTCAAACTGCTAGCTACTGCTTTGTATTTGCCGTTAATGAGACATCATTGGATTTTATTACACAAAAAGACGTCTTATTATGTTTTATATGATAAATTAAATTACCCTAAATGAATAGGTGACACGTTATCCAGAAGTTGACATCAGAGCAGTTAACAACATCAAAAGGCTGCCAACACACAGACATAAGTGGTGGTGATGGAGGGAGTGGACTGTGTGAAAGCGCTCCTCGCCCTCTCAAATGGTTTCACTACTTCCTGAAACCATTCTGGATTTAATCAGACCCTTATTGTTCATAAGTTTTAAAGACATAAGCTCAGGCTTCCGGGACTATGACTAGGCATCCAAAGAAAGAGAGCGTGTGTTTTGCATATGTGTGTATGTGTGTTTGGCACTGTGGCTAAGGTCCTCCAGTAGGAGTTCCTGACTTGAAGGTCATCCAGATGGAAGCCTGTGTGATTTGCTAGAGCTAGTCATTGTGTTGACATGGTCTGGCCCCACAATAAAAACAGATAAATGCTGAGTGATTTCCAAATTCTTCATTTTTTACAGTTAGACATTGAAATGTGAAATTGGTTAGAGATAAAACGTATTGGTTCTGAGAAAATGATAACCCATAACTGAATAATACAATGACTAAACCAAATATAAACTAATTTAGTTCATCCAGTCAGCACAGGTATGTTTAGGAGGATATAACACATCATGTCTTCTGAAAATACCTGTTAGGGCCATTTGATTAAGTATGAATATATGGATAAAAGAGAATAATATATGCATAACACAACTGAATATAACTCATTAGGTTTGTTATACATAAGGATATTTATTAAAAAACAGAACTCAAATTGCAGTGATTTCATCTCACATGCATGTGTTTAAGATATAAGGCCTGTTTTTCTATTTCTACTCCAAAAGTGATGGCAGGTCCTGTCCAGTAGCCTTCTATATTGAACATGACAAAAAAACACAAAAAAAGTGGCTGAAACTCTTCACAGACTAGTATCAGCTTCTGATAAATTGATGTTTTACAGAAATAGGAAGCCCGATGCATCCACAAACCACAGCTCACAGCCAAGTTAAACATACTCGCCTACCTTGGGAGGGAACAACTATATGGTAACATAGTACAAAGTCCAGATCGTCTGAGCTTTTTCTTTTCTTTTCTTTTCTTTTGTCAAAAAAAAAAAATAAATAATGCTTACATAACTGAATTCCCACGAGTGTGTGCTCAGGATCACCTGCACCACTTGACTGTGTGAACAAAACTTTTTTTGGCTATGAATTGGATCAATAAGAAAACAACTGGTGGCTGTTTGACAAGACATTTTTTGGCTGACATCAGACAATTAAGTAGCATAAACAATTTGAGGAAGTAAAGCATATCAGTTTAGAGAACCAAATGTGAAGGGGCAAGGACTAGGAGATGGGAGATGTGAAAGAGATGCATGTGCAGTGTCCCTGAAGACTCCCACATCATCATCATCTACCATCAGGCAACAATTTAGAAGGAAGAAACGATTACTTTACTGACAAGGAATGGGTGTAGACACGGATACATTTGTGCTGCATGCCAGTCCAACTAGTCATAAAAATGTTTTTGGTTTGCTTGTGCCAAGTTTCTTGATTCAGTTCTGGCTCTCCACCTTGATTCATTGATGAATTCCCAACCATGTGGGGTTGTAGCAGTGCTAGGACATGACCTTTAACTTAAAGTAAAAAACATTAGAACAATTCCAAGTTATTAACTTTTTTAAAACATTTAACATTTATTTTTTTATTGCATTATATTTTATTTAAATGTTTTTCTCGTTTTTCTTTATTACCGTTCTCCTATTTCACAAAGATCTAAATTGAATTTACCTTGTCTTATTGATTTTACAACCTTTATTATGTTTTAATGATTAGAATTTTGATTCTTTTTACTCTGTCTTTATTCTAATTTTTTTATTATGTTGTTGTTACTATTAACTGTATACCTCTGTGTACATTAGTTTCAATATTGTATATTTTATTGGTTTCTTTTTCTTAACTTCTCAATCAGCTGGTAAGAATAACATTCATTTGTACAAAAGGTTTTCTGGATTCCTTGACTGATTTTACTCAGTTATCAAGTCATGTTTCTAACAAACGTAATGCTCAATTTTCTATTCTTACTTTTGCTTCCATGTGTGACAGCTGCTGGCCATGGCTTGGATCTGCCAGACCACAAAGAAGGCTGTGATTCAGGCAAGGACTGTTTATTTTAAATGCTATCACACTGGATAAACCTCTAAAGCTAGAGTGTGGGAATGTATGACACATGTGCAAACACACACACACCTTTCATTTATTGTGTTTGCAAGCTTTAAGATGCATTGCATTATGCTTAGTGTGGTTATTTTTATGCTTTAGGTCAAAATAAAATGCTTTATCATAGTGACCAGACATACAATGTATTTTCGTGTATTAACATAAACATGTTAAATCATAAACCAAGTATTGTGTCACACTTATTATACTATATATACCTCAGTTTGCTTCCTTTCTTTGTATAATTTGCAAAAATTCAAAGAAAGAATAAAGTAAACAAATGAATAAATTGGTAAATAAAATAAAAATGTACAGAAACATACAATATGAGAAAATAAAAATTAGTTTACTAAATTACTAAAATACTACAGGAACAGTTGCTAGCAGGCCTTATTAGCCTTGGCTCTGGTGTGACTGACTGGTAGAGTCGAAATATTTTGCTGAAAGAGACAGCAATGCCAGCTCTTTATTATGTTTCACTGCTACCAAGAGCGCCTTTTATTCTTGTCGAAGACAATATACATAAAACCTGGCCCTTCTGTGTAAAGGTGTGAGGGCCTTGAAGCACACAAACCAACAGAAGACAGATGTTGCTCTCATTTGACGTCACTTACTTCCTTATCCTGCAAGCTCTGCAGCATGAAGAATCTCAATGCTATTTCATCTTTGTTTACAGTTACATTTAGTCATTTAGCAGACGCTTTTATCCAAAGCGACTTACAAGTGAGGAACAAGGCAAGCAAACAAAATCTAAGTCAAGAACAAACAACATCAAAGCAAAGTGCTATCGAAAAAGTGTTTCTGTTTCAAGAGATGTGAGAACGAAAGGGTAGAAAAAGAAGATGCGGAAGAGTTCTGTTTTTTTTAGCAGTTTTTTAAAGATTACAAGTGAGGTGGCTGAGCGTGCAGAGATAGGCAGCTCATTCCACCATCGGGGGATCACTGAGCTAAACAGTTTTCCTTGGTGTCGACTGTGTGGTGCTGGTACCACCAGACGACGTTCCCTGGTTGAGCGCAGTGGACGGGAGGGGATGTAGACCTGAATAGACCTTTTTTCCAATACCTTGTATCTTCAAATAAAAGTTATTAGGTCTGTTCCCATCCTTGTCACCATCATGTGGAAATAAAGCCCCTACTATCCTCATTACCGGTATTTTTTTATTTTGGATTGAGTCGTCCAGTGGTGCTTGAGGTTTCTACCAAAATAAGATCTAATAATACTGTAATACACAAATAATTAAATTAATTAAATGATAATTATCATAAAATAACCTTTCCTTGATAGACTTTTAAGACAGGTTTGATACAACATCAGTAAAACTCACTTCATCCATGTTTTGACAGACAATATGAAAAGCCAATGATAGCGAATAGATTTAAAGTTACGTCATCGTCAAACTAGCCTGATGCACACAGCACATAGCGTAGTAGTGCAGTTGCAGCTGGTATCAGCACACATGCTAATGTTTGGGCTAAAAAAGGTTCCCACATCCTAGATCTACTGTATATCTGCCCCGGGCCTGTGAGTTGCTGACTCATCTTCACAGGGTCCATAGCAATGGCGCTTTTGGTTTCTGTGTGTGCATGTGGTGAAGGAACTATCATAAACAGTGACACCCCAGCATGGCTCCAGGATGTGCTGTATTAAGTCTGTGTGTTATTGTAGGACTCATTCCCAGAGCGGGCATAGCGCACAGAGACAATGCTTGTTTTCTTTCACCAATTTAAATGCAATCTGACTCGGTGGAGCTAATTCTGTTGTACTTATTCAGGAGATGATTTCTCCTGAGGATATGAAGAAAGAGGAAAGTAAAGACTTTTTTTTTTTTCCATACTCAGCCCTCCTCTTGCGTCCCTTGTTGTAGTGCAGAGGGGCCTGACCACAACTGTTACCAATTGGCTCTGGTGTGACTGACTGTGTATAGAGGGCAGTGCTATGTTGCCAACCAAAACACATATATCTCTGGATGTAACTGGAACTGCACTTGGCTCACGCAGAGACACTCAGCACGATGATACAACTCAGGGCAATTATGGTATTTACAAGAAGTTACACACTCTTGGAATAGTTTCTTTCAACTTTCTTTTCCCCTTCTGCTTTCAGCTGCTTATTGTAAACAAAGTCACCCTGAGGATATGTGGGAAGTGAGGATTAGGGGAAATTTCACTAAAAACCTCAGAGTTCTACCAGATTTAAAATTGAAATCGAAATCTAAAACCAAAAAATCATTTGGATGAAATTAAACGAAGGAAAAAATTTTAGTTAAGTCTTTCTCCTTTATTTATTTTTTTGAGCTTTGTATTACTATTTAAATATTCACACTGGGGAGGGATAGTTATTAGATAACTAGATGTTAACTATAGTGCCCAACATCAACAGCTGATGAAGACCAGGGGCCAACCAGTCACAACATGATGTAATAGAAATCAATGAATATAAAGTAACTGTATATGGAATACAAACAAAATACCCTGTTTTCTGAATGTTGTGTGCACATGTGCTGGTGAGTTTTGTAAAGGAGGGGGATGGACAATGACCTTTGAATAATATAGTAGTAATTAAAAAAAAAAAACTGACTATGGTTTCATCTTTCAAAAAAAAAAGGGCCACTGTTCCCCTTGCTTTTTCAGTTTCACCTCCCTAATCAAGCTGCATTTACCCTAAGATCCACCAACAAGAATGACCAGCTAATGAATGACCTTTGACAAGTTGAACCTCCACTTGTAAATAACGCAATAACAAGGTTGTTAAACAACTTTACTAAAACACCAAATACAAATGGTTGCGGCACAACTGGATAAACTATGATAATGTAAGCGAGCTGCACAGTGGTTTGACCAGTGCTGAAAAGGTGTACGACCATAGACGCTTGGACAACAAAAATGTAAAATAAAGAGCATTATTCTTCAGACACAATTTGCCCTCCCAACATATGGCCTTCTGAAGTGCTAGGCCACATGTGTGCAGATTAGTCTCACTGCTGGACATCATGGGCCCCTCTAATGAATCTTGGAGTCCCTCCGAATAGACTGACAAGCTCCCCTGGTCAATATGCTGGGGGTCTCTCTCTTGGGTAGCGGCTTGCTGAGTGATAATAAATGTCTTGCTATATGCAGGTTATGCATGGCTACACTTGCTAGTGATTAAAATACAGTATTGTTTATCCATATTGTAGGGCAACACACGCTTTCAACTTTGGAATAAATTTAACTTTACTTCCCCAAGAGGAGATGTTGTTGCTTTAAAGAAATAGTATCTGCCTCTAAATACTTACTTAGAACATTGTACAGTAGTGCACATTATATAAATACCATGCACAAAAAATAATCAAGTATTCTTAAAGACAATGATACAAATATAAAACATGGTGAACTGTAAAAAAAATGTAGTGTGCTTGGCTCGCATCACACCTGGCTAATGGGACATTTCAAACAATCACAACCAAACCTGAGAACTATGCTCACATACACATTCATTTAAACCATTTTTGTGCCATCAGTTTGAAACTGAAACTTGCTGTGTGTCCACGCACAGTTTCACCTCTCTGACCCTGCTACATTTACCCCAAGATCCATCATTAGGCATGATAGACACCAACAAGAATGACCATGTGATGAATGACCTTAACCAAGTTGAACCTCCATTGCAAGATCACACTTCAAAGAACAGCGCACGGAGGAAAAAAAAAACCTCAACATTAGTTTAGTTTTAGCACATACACACCACTGGCTTTGTATTTGCTAGCCTCTACGTCTATGTGAGTTATGGGAATTCAGTCCACTATCGTTCTGTGGGAGGAGTACATTGGGTTTCTCCTCAGGGCACACACTAATACATGTATACAGATACATATAATACACGCTTTTGATGGTCTACAGCAGGGGTAGCCAATCCTGGTCCTCAAACGCTCTGACCTCTCTGTTTTCCAACCATCCCTGCACTTGCACCTTCCGATTAGCTTACAGCACACTTGATCCAGGTATTGGGGGCAAGAATAGTTATAAATTCCTGACATCCTAGGATTCACACATGGCGGTGATGAGATTTTCAAAAAATAGAAGCTCAACAGTGTGATTCCATACAAATTACAATGCTATGGCATTATTATATTAGGTTTTATATTAAGTTTTGTTTTCGTTTTCTATATCCCTTCTAATCCATAGTTGCCTGATAATAGACAGAATAATTTAGTTTATCCATGCAGGGGCCTTTTTATTTTATTTTATTTTGTAGCACTGCATGGCTAGAATACCGCTCACGTTTTCTTCAACAACCTGCGTGTTCGTAGTCTTTAAGACTGGAAATGATCAGCACTGTGCTCAAGCGAGTCTCGCTGTCATCTAATGATGCCAGCTGAACCAAAAACAAAACCTCATCAGTAGAGTAAGACATATCAAGACTGTTGGGCATGTGTAACCATAATAATTTGAAGCAAGACAGCTGGAAACCATCGATATAATGTGCACAGTTAATTATGTTCAAACCCATAATGGTATCCATAGATAAATAAAAACAAAGCCCTGAAAAAGGAAATGAGTAAGAGCAACAAAGTACTTGTATCACTGTGTCCACTTGACAAACTGCAAGTATTTCTGTGTGGGACTAGTAGATTCACCAGCATCCCTCATCCTATGTGGCCAAGCATCACTGAGCGCCGAATGCAATGAACATTAATTGAAGTTACCAACACGTTACATGTAATACACAAGTGATTGACAAGTGATTCATTTTAAGATGAATAAAAACAAGGGTTTAGAAATGTGAAAACACAAAAAGACCAACAGCAATGAATACTTCAAGAGGTTTGATCATAACCATCACCCCTCGTATGGCCAGGTGCCACTGAACAATGTGTACATGATGAGCATGAGGGTGCCAGCAGCAGCGGCAGCAGCAGCAATGTGAGGCAAGGACCACCCTGTCACTGGCACAGCACCTCTAAACCAGCAACTTTTACACTTCATCACTACCATCACACCTCATTTGTGAGGACACCCAAGAGTGGGGGACATACAGAGAAGCTAGGAGCTAATGAAATAGGTTTGTCATAGGACATGAGAACTGACCTGGATTCTGGCACAGTTATCAATGTATGTACTGCACCACCTGCACCTTCTATGTCCTGTATAGTGATAAGGCTATTTCAAACTCATGAGAAGTGAATAAAAAGTAATTGTAACCATTCACATCATAGTTAAGACAGCTATTCTGCTACTTTCTTTTTACAACTCCTTTCATCACAGCTGGACGTTCTAGCACAACTACAACTACACTGTACCTTTCAAGACTTCTCTATAGCTATATTCCCTTTGACAAAATGATTTTACATTTAGATAACAATACTTGTGAGGTCGTAATGTGTTTTATAATTCTGATAAACTACTAGTTAAAGAAAGTTCATGTTTTAAATTACAAAATAATGTATTAACTCTTAGGTTCCCAAAAGCATGTTGGTGGGTTTAAAAGTGGCATCACCATTACGTCAACACTGCAAAGACCTAGAACCTTTACTTGTGTTTGTTTGTACCACGTCCACAAGAATAAGAATTTCTCACTAAATGAACAACTGTGTTCTAAATGAAATGATATGAGTCCAATAACTCGCTAACATTCTTCGTGGTGAGTGGCGTTTCCCGCTAATATGCTGACTGGCTGACTGACTAAGGAGTTATGGAGGGACTTTGATCTTCAGGCCAGACCCTCTTTCAGTCTTGCTGCACTCACATGCATGGAGCTACACGCTCTCATGCAAAGACGCTGACACAAACATGTATACACACTTGTGTCTATAAAAACCATAAAGTCAGACACGCCTAATAGGGAAGGGCTCACACACTTGGGTGCAAGCACACACATTTCCCGGATGTAACATACTTCCGACAAGCATTTGTTCCCCAGACTGAAGTCATCTCCACAGCGTTAACCCACAGCGCTGTTCGGAGAGAGGACAGGATGGAGATGTTTTATTGTGGAAAAGAGAGCTCGGGGCCAGCTGGTATTTGTCTGCTGAAGATCAGTGGGGATGCGGAACATGAAACATTACCGTATAGTTATCCAGTCTGGAAAATCCTCTGACCAAGTGGAATCAAATTTGGACACAAAATCATGCACACTCTTTCAATATGACTCTTTAAGTTCAAAGTCCTAATTATTGGCACCTCTGATAGATACTGTGTGGCTATCGGTAACTTGAAAGCAAGATAACGAGCAGGTCAAGCGCACTTCAAACACAAATCAAGTGCTGCGGTGTCTTTCAACATCATCACTTTCAGTCATGGCAATTTAGTTTTACAGAGATATTGAGCTGTTGTTTGGAAGCCTCGCCATAATGCGGGTGAATGAGAACCAAAGAGCGGGGAAGAATGGAAAGAGCAATTTAGAGAATTACAGAATATAGTGCCAATTCAACAGGCATGGAGAGAGTGGCCGGACAATGTTGGGCGTATTTTTTATGTCTAGGCCAGGTGTTGTCAGTCCACCTGCCAATGACACTGTGCTCCAGGGCTGCAATTAACTATTCTTTTTATCGTTAGTTAACATTCTGATAATTTTCTTAATTAATAGTATAAAAACATTTAGAAAATTTCTTGCTTTGTCCAAATCAAAGTTCACCGTATCATGGATTTGTTGTTTTGTTGATTAATGTGACTACAAAATAAGCAAATTCTCATTAGAGATGCTTGGAATGGCAATTATTTGGCATTTTTGTTTGTAAGAAATTACTTCAATGATTACCACTCTAAAATAAAAAGAGTTACGGATGACTTGTCTACAAATCAATGAATCGTTGCAGCCCCTACTCTTCCCCTCAGAGCTCAGCTTTTACTTAACTTGTTTTAACCATAGCATCAATTTTCTTAATGTATTAGGCTGAGTTTTCTTTATCTACTGCAAATTATATATTTTCCTTCTAATAAAAAAAGTAATGCATATTACAGATTACGTTTAGTAATGACATTCTGAACTTTATACAACCTAATACAGAAATACTGTGCATAAATACATTCATGTCAAAAATAAATTCATTAGAATTAGAGATTGACAATAGAGGCAGGAACACTCGGCATACCAGGGTGTCACATGAGATCCACATGATTACTAAAAATCTTAGTGAGTGCATGGTTGATTTAGGGTAATTACACTCCACACATGGAGGCCAGAATAAATGTTTGGCCAAACAGCGCAGCTGAAACAACTTCCCATCCTGAGAGGAAGCAGCCTCCCACATAGCTTGTGGACAGCTAAGAGTGGTGCAGCAATATGAAGCAAGGCCACATGTGCCACGGTTGGCTTCATACACTGTTAAAAAAAAAAAAAAAAGCTAGCTGGATACAAAGACACCTAGTAAAACATGCATATACAGAAGACACATGAATGAATGACACTCCAGCACAATAGTACAAGTCTCATACACTGCAGCTATTAAGTCTGACAGTGCGCTATTTAAACAGCTGTTGTGTAATTACACATCTCTCCCATACGATGAGCAAATAAAAAAAAAAAGGGGGGGGGTTCTGATTACTGGAGGGGAAGACGAAGCTTTGTCAGAGGAATTAAATAAATTAACAAATCCTGTGACTGTCTCTTCATCTACCCTAAACTTGGATCAATCCACCACCACGACATATTTATCCCATGGAAGAAAAAGCACCATGAATCATTGTATCTGATGTGAACTGGTGAGCCATCACTGCCCATAGTGCCCACTAGTGGGTTCATTGAGGGATTGCATGATGGAGTGGAGACAGACACATCTCCTCTGAAAGTTTGTGTCTCTGTAATGATTAACTGTAGCAACAAGTTTACGTGTATAATCATTATAGATGAACCACAATAGTAATAAAAAAAATCTCATGTTTATACTAAATTAACTACTAAATAATTACTTACTAAGTAACACAGTTATATGTATATAGACTACTTAATACAACTTGCTACTACAACATAGTTTACCATTGAAACTCAAATTTGACATTAACTGTTATACTGGACTGCTGCCTACACAGAATGTAATCACCCATAAGAGGATGGGTTCCCTGTTGAGTCCGGTTCCTCTCAAGGTTTCTTCCTGTTGCCTTCTCAGGGAGTTTTTCCTTGCCACTGTCGCCCTCGGCTTGCTCATCAGGGACAATCTGATTATTATGATTCATACACATTCACTGTTCTTGTACTGTTCTTTGGTTGTGTAAAGCTGCTTTGTGACAATGTCAATTGTAAAAAGCGCTCTACAAATAAAATTGAATTGAATTGAATTGAATTGAAATTTGGTACAATATTTAAAATTAAAATCATAAAATAATAAAAGTTATAATTAAAAACTGCATCAGTCTCCTCTCTGTATACTTCATATTTCTTTTGTGTGTATTCATTCTCTCTAGTGTGGACAGAGACTATGCCTACTCTTCAAGCAAAGGCCCGTCTTGAACGTGTAACAATAGCGACTTGGAAACTAAACGAGAGACTGGTATTGAGCCAAGAGTGAAACAGATGAGAATGATTAGATAACAGATCAAAAGCGTTTTTAGGGGCACATATTTGTTCAAGCAGCACATCGCTTTGCAGCACTAAAATGGACGTGTGCATTTTAAGCACACACGCACACACACACACACAAAAAAAAAGACAATAAAGGGCGTCCTGTTTTATTTTTGGTTTAAGCTTGAAACTGTTTTTGTCTAGGGGGAAGTGTCCTCCTGAGTTTGACCTGTAGATTGTGTCTGATTGCACACACGCATCATTATCAGCGAAGATCAACAGGTGCAATGGATAAAGAATAAAAGGCCGCTCTAGAAAGATGACACATTTTGCAACACGATTAAAGACATGCAAGAGTTTCTGATGGCCACAGATCACCTGGAGGGTTAAGTGATAGTTATCACTTACCTTTCCTCCTGTCAAATATCTCTGTAATGTAACAACAATATAAATGTTATGTCTACAGTTGCTGTCTGTTTTTTTAATGGTTAAAATCACAGCCAAAGCATGCAGTATATAAAGGTTAAGTGAACAGTTTTCACTTAGAGATATTTGAGTCTTCTTCCCTTACCACTTCTCATAGCTAAGTTCTTCACTGAGGGAATAAGCTCTCTGTACCTTATCTCACACTTACTTTGAGCATTCTTCTTAGTCTCCTTAGTTTCTAAAGCCTTATTTTTCCCCCCCTTTCCTCCTTCCATGTCACCCCCTCACTCACTGAAAGAAATCTTAGACTTCCCTTGCATCACTGTCTTTGCACTGTGCATCTGTGAGATTAGCCCACCCTGCTCTCTATCACATTCTGCTCATGTGTGTCAGTGTTTTTGTGTCTGTGTCTGCGTGTGTGAGGTCCTGCACTGACGTCTACTTCGAACTCCATCCCTTCTCAGGCTGGCCTGTGGCCTCTGAGCTCCTCATGCAGATATAAATATGGCCCGTGTGCCAATCACAACCTGACATGTGCTGAACATGTGGCGCACAATGTCAGAACAAACGCAATGGTCTCACACTCAGACAAGGCACTTACACTCTCAAATATACACACTCACCTCTGTGCACGCAGACTCAGAGCTCAGACTGCAAAAGAACAGATGTATATATGTGCACTTGCACACACACACATAAACACATAAAAATGCCCAGCAGATGAAGGTGCAACCTTCCCCCTGTGCTTAAATGGGAACCACGTGCTGGTTTTGGGTTGAAGCAGACATAGAAAAGTAAGTCCTTCCACTCATTATGTGGAATGACCCATGCTACCCTAAGGCTGAGAGGAACGCGAGGCAGTTCTTCGCTCGTCGGCCCTTTGAATGCAGTCTCCAAACCGGAGCGGTTAGCAATTAAATAAACAGAGGGGGAGATTTGTTCCCGCTGTCACTTGTGTTAGCCAAAAGGAACCTACCAGGCCAAGCATGAGTCAGTCCAAGGTACCATTAAATGGCAGGGAATCCTTTGCCCAGAGCCAAAAGAACTGGCAGCTGAAAGTGCAGACGTTCCCAACCACCAATACCACCAACACATACGCCTAATGTGCTTCCCCTGGACAATCTGCCCGCAAAAGCTCTCCAGGGAAAAATTACAGCACAGTATCAACATCAGCTTTCCGTTAAATTGTACACATACCACACACACTAGGCAATTCTCTCAAAAAAAGGACACAGCAGTGACTTGGCTGTGTAAGCAACATGCAGTCAAACCATAACATCCTCTTTTTGAGCAGGTAACCCAGTGAGGTAATACTATATATACTATATACTTTCACATATTGCATGTTAGCCAGATATGGACAATACCAAAGTTTGTCCCGGAACAGGTTATATGCCTCAGTTGTCTGCATACGATTCAAATATTATGATGAGAGACAATAAGGTGAAGCTGGATTCCCACTCTGCATTGATGATTAATTTTAATGAAAGAGCGAATGACTAAAAGTGTCTGACCACAATAGTATGTAATGTTTGTTTCCGACACTTAACAGATTAATTTTAGCAGATTAATGTATTAATGTAATAAAAAAAGAGACGTACTTAGTGTACGGCATTGTAGAAGCTGTGGCCAGAAAGTTTGCATCACTGTAGAAGCCATAAAGCCAGCTAACGCCCCCATTAATGTCCACTAAAGACAGTATTCAAAAGAAGGATTAACCATAGACATGGTAATAAGATCAAACCCTTCAAAGGACCTAATCCTAAAAGTGTTTCCAAGCGTTGTGTCATCTTCAACTTAGTGAAATCATACCTATTAGACATTTTCCCTATCCTTATTAGTGTCATTCAGGGATTATGCACAATTAATAGTTTGTGAAAAAGCATGTGACTGCCAGCATGGTGGCTCTGTGCGTCGTGTAGGATGGATGAAGCAGCGAGTGAAAAGGGAAACAACCTCGCCCAGTCTCTCCACAGGCGTGTCGGTGGACATCTGGATACGATCCGGGTTCTGCAGATGAGCCGAGCAGGCCTGACCGCACCTCAGCCCTCTCTAGGTGTCTGTCTTCGTCATACAGCACTGTGCTACAGCACCGCATGTGACAAAGAGTGCGAACGTCTGAGCATCAGAGAATGTCAAGGTTTAAAGGGTTAGGGTTAACAACAAACCTGTCCAACCTGACCTGCATTGGCACCACTAAAAGTGCTAAAACACTTGAGTCAAACAGGGCTTAAATGAGAAATGTTATCATAGGCATCTGACACTAAACACCAGCTCCCAGAAACATGCACACTCGGGATCATTTGATCCACAGAGAGTAGATACCTCTCAATGTGCTATAATATCCATTACACAAGACAGAAAATCATCCAGAAATGAGTCACCGTGAAATTCTCATCAACTTCAGTGCAATCTTCCCGAATGTAAGAACAGGAAGTGCGTTCCAATGCACCTTTATGTCTTCTGAAAGTTTCCTACCGCACCTTAATTTTCTGTCATCTAATTAGCAAAAAGACAATTTACAAACAAAATTAGATTTAATTTCACTCCTACAAATGTGTTGTTTTGCTTGTTTTGATAGAGAGCGCAAAGTTGTATTAGTCTTTGGCCTAAAGAATGGCATCAAACCTTAATTATCAAATTCGTAAATCGTCGTAAAGTCACTTTGATTGGTTACTGAGCACATCTTTTGTAAGTTAAATTTTTGATAAGCATAGTTCACAGGAGCCCAGAAGAGCTGATCTTGTTAATCTGTGGTTTACTGTGCAGCCTCACAGCCTGTGTCTCTGCACCGCTCCTCTCTACCATGGCCACACATAAGTTTCTCCCTTCCTGTAGTTTGAGAATTTTTGCCACTGGCTCTTTAATGTGGGGCCTTTCCTGCTAAAAAACTGTCACCAGCACACATTTGTTCCAGATGGATCTAGATAAATCCAAGCCATGATCCTGCTTGTAAAGCAGCCCGGAGAGCAGAAAGCATGCGGGAGAAAACCTCCTGGGCTGAAAGCAAACTCCGTGTTGGTATCTTTTTAAAATAAATGACATAAAGATGATTTTTTTAAATTCTTCTTTTTCTGTTTTTGTTATAATAACAAACATGTATGAAAAGCGAGTAAGGTCAGCCTGAAAATATAAATATATAATTTAAAGTTGTCTTTGATAATTCACTTTTGAGTATTACATTAGTATTGTTTTCTAAACAAACACACTGTATATGAGCAGCATATAGGACATATATAATATAGAATATCAACAATACCTTCTGTTAGGAAGGAGACTAATGCCTATAACATGTGGAGTTATCCTAATAATTGATGCCAGGTATGGCAGTGGGCCACTCTGTCAGAAGAACCACATAAGGAAGCATTCACACAACCTTTTTGTGTATGGCTTTTTCATGCAACCCACCACAGCGGATGCTGAGATCAGCCACTGATAATGCCACTGCAGAGATTAAACGTATTGAAAGTAAGTAAAATTGCTTAAAAAGCTGACCTCCATCAAAAACTCTAAAGAAAAAAAAACACTTCATAACAGGAGCTTAAAAAACACCTAAAATAGATTCACTAGGTTCCATCATAAGAAAGCAAAGTAAACCAAAGTCCAAGCACGTGCACTCTGATTGAGAAGAGGAACCTCAACCCACT
This sequence comes from Anabas testudineus, assembly GCF_900324465.2. Lineage (NCBI taxonomy): Eukaryota > Metazoa > Chordata > Actinopteri > Anabantiformes > Anabantidae > Anabas > Anabas testudineus. The sequence continues at coordinate 15,496,537 of NC_046610.1, read as the reverse complement.
GAGGTAAATACAAGAAGACATGACTGATGAAATATCTTCAGCTGTTTTTTTTCTTTAGTGTCCCAAAATGGTAATTTCCTTACTGTGAATAAACTGGATTATTCATCACTTGGCAGCAGCTGATGTGACCCTAGACCCCTCATGTCATTGTTAGCCCCGTCTTCCTCACAGCTCTATCGTTGTGACACCAACAGACCTTAAGACATAGATGGATGCCAAGATGGATGGATAGAGAAAAAAAAAAAAGGGCACAAGGACTCATGATTGATTGTACCCTGGTGAGGATGTCTAGCGCATGAATTTGTGAGTGGCGCTGCATCTTCACACAGTGAGCTTTTGTCGTTCAATCACAAAGCCAAGGCTGTCAGTGTCCATTGAGATTTTGTGAGACTATAATCTTCAATGATAAGTTTAAAGAAATAGCCAAATATGGGCTCTGACACTACCTAGGGAAACGGTAAAAAAAAAACAATACTGCATATCTAAACTGTAGGAGTACAGCAAAAAAAAATCTGACATCAGTTATTCTCAAAGACATTTCAAGTACAGCCACAAGTTGCCATTTTCTTATAAGAAATGAGTGAAGCTAAAGCTTGTTATGGTGTGGGTTTCTAACACTATCCCTAATTCTAAAGTCAAACACCACTCAGCCAATATGGCGGTCACACAAGATGATGTTCTCTTTCGTGGTAAATTTGACATTTCTCAGATGACAAACTCTTTAGAACGTCACTCCATGACTCTCCGCGTTGCCGTGCCATCTGGAAAACCCATACTTTTCAAACTTACTCTTTCTCAAACAGAGGGAATCAAACAAACAATAAATCAATCTACAGCTATAACCACACTGACTTTCTGTCGAGTGCTATCATTAGTAGGGTTTATTTGCTCACCGAACTGTTTCTAAAGTCAGAAGCAAGCAGAGAGCTGGGTTCTCGGGGCGCAACAGCTGATGTCACTTTGCTGCAGCAGGACGTGCCTCTCGCGTCTCACTCTTCTGTTTATTTGGAAGTCATTATGGCTGCCCAACTTGGGCCTTGTTGATGTAAAATCAAATCAGTGATCCAATTATTAGCCAGAAATAACGTCCACAAAAGGCGCAAAGTCAATTCTGATTTTTAGAGGCTGTTTACAAGTAGACAGGACACCGGGAATGTAACACACACTTTCCTTAAAGAATACTTATGCTGGGGGTTTCAAAACACTCTACTCCCATTACCAAAAGGTGACAAACTGAGTCAATGTCACAGTTATCTATTAAAGGGTCCATGAACGGCACCTTAAATCCCTAAATGGGAACACACAAATGACTCTATACTACCTCACCATTATGAATACAGTAGAAGCAGAAAGCATACTTAGCTTCTTTTCATAATAGAAACTTCCATTAGGAGTGTCAGGGCAGAAGTAAAAATCATAAATACATATACACTCCCCTCCAAAAGTATTGGAAAAAAGACGCTAGTTCCTTTATTTTTGCTGTAGACAGAAAAGGTTTGGGTTTGACATCAAAAGATATTTCCAGGTGTTTACGTCCGATTGCTTATATGGGTTAAAATAGAGGCATTAAACTCAAGTCCGGAAAGTACTTACTTTCCAATTTACAATTACTATTGTGTCATGATAAAACCTAAAAAAAAACATTTTCTTATATCCATTTTTTCAGACAGACAAATGAAGTGAAATATACACAGACCTGTGGCAGTGTAGGAAACTGGATTCAAATCCAGGTCCTACTTACTAGCTGTAAGGAAACAGTTCTAACCACCATATCACCATGCTGCCCAGTTTTTCTCCAATACCAAATGCAGTATATAACTACCAAAGATAGGAGCAATACCAAGCAGTCCAAAGTATTATCATCAAACAAAGGAAAAACAGGACAGGTCAGGACGAGAAGGTCAACATATGCAATAAATGAAAGTGACTGAATTGCTTGTGGGGAGATCTTAGGAGTAGATTTGCTGAAGTGTGAAACTCCCACTCCACCAATATACTTAAAACTGATTTAATCTGTCACTATGTGTAAGTGAGTGAGTTGTACATCACATTCATTCCAGTCACACCTATTGTATAGTGAGATACGTACAAAAGCAAATTCCAGACAGGAGCTTTTACAATATATGGCATATGTCACAGCAGCAATATGTCAGCATCACTCAAATCCAATTCAGAAGAACCCCCTAAACGTTTGACAAAAGAAAGAGCACCTAACTGTTGCCAATAGGAGCAGTTTAATGAGGTATCCACTGGGAAACTACTGCTGATGCAAGCCATTCCAGTTGGTATGTGTGTGACTATTCTCTGGAACATTTAATGTGGAAATGAAAATATATAAATCTTTAGTATTATGTGAGAAATATGAAAAACCTGATGACAGCACATCCTTAACTAATTTTAACACACTAACAATCATGATTGAATTTCAGTTTTTGTTATGACTGGCAGCTAAGATGGGAAAACCTTCAATATGCAAGAGATGAATGTTACGTGCCATAAAACTGAGACTGACTGAAATTGAAAATAATCAGTCTTCTCGCTCATTTCGGTCCGTTTCGATGCAGTTGAAGCTGAGTGAGGAACAGCTTATGGTTTTGGGTTCATCACGAAACCTTTGAAAAAGGGTCATCTTCCTTGCTGACCTCAGCCGGAACTGTTTCTCTAAAAGGAAATGACTGCAACCTCCACTGCACTTGGGTCATGAGTTACACTTGAGCAGCCAAACTACAAAGAGCTTAATCTATTTATAGGAAAACACTGTTACAGCACAGTGATCAGGGGGAAAAGGAACCCTACAAGATGGAAAGACAGTCAGACGCCAAGGTTACGCGCCAACTGTCAAGATCAACAAGGAGCCTGGCTTTTTCCCCCTGCTTCTCAACTAAAATCCATTTTTCTCTGCCTCCGCGAAAAACATTAAACTATCCTCTTACTTTTTATATTGTCGATTTTGACATTTAATACAAGTAAGAAATACAGCACCTACAAAGTTGTCTCAAGCAATAATCCAAGTAATTTAAGTACAAATCTAGAAAGAAAAACATTCCAGTAATTTTTATTTTTGTGTGGAGAAAACGTTCGCTCTCCGAGCCCTGAAGTCTGGGTCTTTAGGTTGGCATGCCCTGAAGACAGAACGGAAAACACTGTCTTCATGAACATATTGGCTAATAGAGGGAAATGGGGGGGATAAAAAGTTTTGAAAATAGGGGAACGGAGAACATGGAGCGCAATGGGAGCTAAAGGGGCAGCATAAGACCCACAAAAGGAAAGTAAAACTCGGAACTCTAGTAGGTGAATAGCTAGCTCGTGTCAGCAGGCTTTATGAATTTGAGGTTTGGCTGCAAACTGTGGGAAGACAGTCGAGCATCTAGAGGAGTGGTCCATGAAGAGGTTAGCTTTCTTAACTTCTCTTAACCCGTCTGCATGACCGAAGGGGGTAGTCACAATGCACGCACAGTGGTTTTCTTCTTTAAGAATCAGCAGACAGTATATAAAGATATATACTGTTACGATATTTTACATTAAGCTGTTACCATTAAAGGTAGGGGACTGTGTGAGGGCTTCTACGCATTTCTGCGGTTTCAGTCTGAACACGTGAAGCCAATTACAATATCCACAGGTGGCGAAGATGTGTTCGACCATAAACGCAATGAAAAGTTGAGTTCTTTTCAAATCTACCTTTAAGTCATGTTGGGTCAAAAAAACAGGAGAAGTGACAAGCAGGCGTTTCCAGGGCCAAAAATCATTTGCCTTCTCGCTTACTTGAAGTGAAACTGGTGTAATTCTCAGTTACGGCTCTCCCATCACCCATTCAGGTTCATATTATTGGAAACACTGACATCAAGCTGAAAAAACACGCCAGCCGGAGCATTAGAGCAACAATCCGTCTCTAGTTCAATGTGGTAACAGGAGAGCAGGCTAAAACAATCATCTTTCCTTTCCTTCTTTTCCCTTGTCCCATTGGTGTCAACCAAAACCAGCCAAACATCTGCCATTCCGTCTCGGCAGAGGGGAAGGTCGTTCGTTTCCAAGCCGAGATCGCTCAGTTATACAACATTTGGACTTGTTTGGGTACAAATGCTCAGACAGGATATTACAGGAAAGCACAACGCCTTCTTTTCCCAACTGAAAGCTCGTCATCAGGGCAGAAACGGACAATAAGTAATGTATGATGCAAATCCAGATTAGGCTACAGGTCAAATAGGCAATCCACAAAAATGTAGAATACTCTTTCTATCAGAGTATCTATCTATCTAGAAATCTTCAGTGCAGAGTTACTGCTTTTTAACGTGTGATAAAGACACCAGTCGCCCAATCACAGCATCACTTTGCCTCACTACATTCAACTGTTCCCTCTCCTCTTTTATCAACCAGCTGTTTTTGAACTGAAAAAATACACTGTTTCCCCGATTGTCAGAAGGAAAGCTGACAGACAAATTAACTAAAATAAAAAAAAAAAACAACACACACATCCTCTCTGTAAGGTACATCTCTCGTGCCCTGACCTATTGAATGCTACAGTCTTCGGAGAGCAATGCATTAAAGGATCTAATTGTTCGGTGGTTGACAGATGATCGTCCCAATGTCTTAGGTCTCAAGTACCAGTCTGAGCCGAAAAATCGCCTGAAGCGGTGCACTCCATTCTGTATAGTGCATTTTAGCTGTGAGGGAAGCTATTTATGGATTGATAACAGGCATTTTGCCAGATAATAACTCAAAAACACCATTAGCCTTGAGCATATCTGATTGCAGAAAACATAACCCTTACAGTTCAGGTAGGAAGGCTGGGTAGCAATTCGAAGGTGAGGTCACCTACAATGGCAGTTGGGTGGCACGTGTGCATGTGTGGATACTAACTACAACACGTCAGTGTTGTGATGTGAAGAATTATCGCTGCCCGACAAGTTACATGAGGCATGTCATTCCATTGCAGAACAAGTATGTCTGCTTTCACACTTCAGTGTGTAATGTGTATGGAATTTTTTTTGACAATTAAGTACAGACACACATGCACATTCAACTTTACCATTATGTTCATCCAGCTCATTGCCAATGTCTTGGCCCATTATCTTCTGTCGGCTGATGACAGCTGCTAGGGCTTCCAAGCCTGCATCCTGGGCTGAGAGAAAAGAGGTAAGAAATGTTAAATATTATAAAGGGGGCAGAGAAAGACAGAGCCAATATCATGCAAAACTGTAAAAAAATAAAATTAAATCTATCAACAGTGTTATTTGGACAAGAATCAACTTTACATTTAGCAGCGGGGTTCGATAAACAAATAATGCTGCATTCTTTTTTTAATATGTCAGCTCAAGAATAGCACAGCGACAGTTTTCTGTACGGGCGAAATAATGAGGCAACCGTTTGCGAAATAAAAAGACAGACTGTTGGGGTCCAGCTCAGCTCACAGTGCCGTATGTGAGTCATTCAGTACTTTACCCCACTCAGCCTTATTCCTGTTATTATAACTGTGGCTTGCCAAGGTGAAGACGAAAACAAATGTAGGAGAGGAGAGGAGAGGAGAGGAGAGGAGAGGAGAGGAGAGGAGAGGAGAGGAGGGAAGGGAAGCTCTCTGAGTTTCCAAGTTTGACACATTCTGTACCACAAGAATTTTTTTATGACCACAGGTTGGGGCATACACCATTACCCAACTCCACCAGGAATCTCACAGGGGACTAGAAACTTCCATGTGGTTTGGTTTTACTGTCTTAACAGGAATCTCTGATCCCAAAACTGACAATAACCAGAGCTGTAATGGAGACACAGCAACGAAGTGTGACATTGAGTCCGTTTTTTGGGTGTTTCTTTTTTTTAAATATTATCCCAGTGATGCCTGATATTGTAAGGTAAATGCAGTGGATGGTGTCCACTCTCACTTTGAGTCTTAATACTTTTATTATAAAGAAACAAAACTGCACCGTTGATTTCAGACAAGCAGAATATCTCTCATTAATCACTTATTACCTTCAATGATTTGTTGCTGCTGCTGTTTGATCTCTCCAAAGGTCAGCCCTCTAGTCTCCTCCGACTCATTGACCAGCCAGGGGTTGGTTGACATGCCTCCACTCGCTCCTCCAGCCATCAACTTTGACCTGTGAAACGTCATCATCATAAAATAATTAAATAAATAAAAAGGGTTATGGAGACCATGAAATATTTCTATCCAAAAAGCAGAACAACCACTTAAGTACCAAAAGCAAATCAGCCAACAGTACAGTTTAAATGAAAGGAGATTTCAAAAGCACCCTTCAATCACTATTTCAACCCATAGGTCTAAAGCACTCCTCGTGCATGCAGTGAGCTTAAGTAATGTAAGTAAACACAGGCAATATGCCTGGTTCGGGATAAAAGTACCATACACATCTGTACAGGGCATGTTCCCATTTTTTTTTTTTTTTTTTTTTAACTCTACTCTTTAAAACATTTTATGACAACAAAACCCTTCAGATCCCAGAAGAAAATGTGTATTTACTCATTTTGTCTTTTAAGTTTTTTTGAATGATTGAGAAATACCAGCTTAGCCAGCGGAGTGTGTAAACAGTGCGTGTTAATCTGTCACAGGACCATAGACTGCTGGGGAGGTTTTTCTCTGACAAAAGTGACAGACCAGAGAACGCTCTGCTCTGTACTGTGCTGTGCTAAATACTGCTGTGCGGTTTAAAAGCTATTCTTCTGTTAATAGCTTAAAGCTGTGCCACCCTCCTGGGCTTTTTTGCAGTGACAGATTCAGGGTCTTTGCATGAGGCTGGATTTTGCCATGTCTGCCAAGAGCATGTCGTCGTAGTCCTGGAAAAATTACCTAAGCCACAAATAAGGATATCATGAAATATTAATACCATAATACCAAAGTGTTTGCTGTCATGTTGATGTCCAGTTAGCACAATTCCATTTATCATTCGTAAATTCAAACAAATGGTTTCAAATTTAAAAGTAAAAGTTATTTTGATTCATCCCTTTTTTCAACCATCATTCATTTATGTCCTAGTCTGACAACTACCATCAGAAGAGTAGGGGATCCAAAGCAGTCTGACATGTGTGATTGAGACTGTGTGCCAGCTCTCCATCCAGGCCTGAGCACCCAGATCCTGACTGAGTGACTCAGACAGGCGAGATTTTACTAATTACAACTATTTCCAGGGCAATCTAACACAAAGGAAAGGTTAGGAAAGGTGGGTCCATGGGGCAACAGGGTGAACTGAGCCTTCAAATCTAGGCACCAGGTACTTCTTCACTTAGTCTGAAATATATTTTTTGATGGATAGTTCCCTCTGCAACCACAACCCATTCCTTCTAACCAAGGATCTCCCAAAAAAAAAAAGAGTGGCTTAGATTATTCAAGCATGGCCAATCTACCCCACATTCTGTCCTCTGAGACCACACAGTAGGAATGGGTCCTACCCACAACTCCAAATTACCCACCACAGATCACTATTAAATTAAGTTTTAAGGTTTTACTGTGCGAATTAAAAACCATGCGACCTCATGATTACAGTTTGCTGAGCTAATGTATTAGCAAATTTCATGTGAGACTTTTTTTTTTTGTTGCTGAGCCTTTCATGTAATTGGGTGTGTGGTCTATAAAAGGATGAAAGTCTGTATAAAGCACTGCTAAGTAGATCAACTTCAAAACCAAAACTTGTGAAAGATATCAGAAAAAGGCAGCCTCATATCAAGATGTGGACCAAAATGTGCTGTAATGAAGCAGTGACACTTTGTTCTACTGTCAAGTCAGCCTACTGTCCTGTGCATAGGTGAACCATTAAAAAACCCAAACATTTATAAAACACACGAGAAGCTAGAGGAAGTTAACATGACACCGGTTCCCCTTCCTGTCCAAACAAATATCACCTGGTTGGCACTAGGCTGAATCTTACACAAAATAATGACTGTCTGCTGCCAGAGGTTTGTCAAAGCTGCAACGCTGACAGGACTTCGGATGATGAAGAGGATATCCGCCGTGGCATCCAGCTCTTTGATTACCTCCACTGGTACTAGAATAACTGCTCATTCAAGAGTTATAAACCGTAAAGTTATTCTTTCTGAGACGCACATACACAGTTGTACATTCACATGAATGAATTTGTGTGTGTGTGTGTATATGTGTGTGTGTGTCCATTCAGGAAGTGCCAAATGGGTGATCAACAGTGCAAAGCGAGCAAATCTCTTAATGAAGAAGAATTAGCTCTTCAGTAAAGCCCCCAGTTAAAATGGCAGACAGAGAGACTTCCTTCCAAGTGATAGCACAGAAAAAGGTCATACCAGATGTACAAAGACTTTCACTTAAAGTTAGTCACTGGTGACATATCATCAAAGCAGAGAATAGAGCCTCTGACCTCTGTGGCCAAGACAGACATGAGATTGACTATTCATTATTTTTAATTGGGCAACCAGGGATAGATATTAGTAAATATAAATGACAGGATTATCACAAAATGATAAGTGGCATGTTCCAAAGAGCTGACGTTGACCAACAGTGACACATCTTGAGAAACTTAAGCAACTATTTGTCTTAGACTTTTTTTTTTTGTTTTTGGAAAGTGCTTCACATGTGGACTTTTTCAGGCGAGTGTTTTGCAATTCATTGACTCTACATTCATATGAAGATGATGTACAGGGGGTACAAGCAAGGAGACAAGTGAACTTACATTACTATTACTACATCATAGATAATGTAGTAATAGCAGAATTCCACTCTTGACCAGTATAAAACGCATTGTGTTTCTTAACTTTTCCTCTCATTCAGGATAAAACAACTTGCCTGGAGGGTTCTGGCTCTGTGATGTCTCCCTTGAAGCTGGCATTGAGCTGCGTCTCTCTGGTAAGAAGGTCATCAATGAGGTTCTGCCTCCTATCAGCTTCTGACTGCATCCTGATTTGGTCCCATTAAGGTCACGCAAAATGTCAACATTACTTTACCATTACCATTTTGAATGATAGATAGATGATGTTGCTGAGACTGACACTTCTTGTTGGCTTAGTTAAGACTTAACCAATAAAGATAAAAACCTTTCTAATGGGAAACACTTCCCCACTTAGGGCAGACCTTTTTGAAGCACTCTGATGCCCTCTATAGGTACACAGCTTTTAATGCAAGCAAATTAAACCCTCAAGTGGGAAATGTAATCTCAGTCTCATGACTTCAATGTGTCAGAAGAAAGGATACAGGCGCCGAGATGATGAAGCGCGCAATAAATCCTCTTTGAGCTGGGCAATATTCTGTTTCAGCTTCTGAAGTGATGCCCGTAGTGTCATGTTAATCTGAAAAGACAGAAGACATTCACAACAGATAAAAATATTAAAACTACTGAGAAAACTATTTCAGGAATTATTTGGGACGAGTGCCTCTCTCTTTGCACGTGTAACACTTCAGTACCTTTGCAGGGTTCCCCCCTGTTCTCTGCTGCCTGTTCCGTTCATGGATGTTTTCTGCTATTTCCTGCGCCAAGCGGCAAGTAGCATCATAATTCTGCAACCTATACATCAATGAACAGCATAAGAGGTGTCATGTAAAAGGAGCCATCTTTACCGACTCATCACAAACAGCACAGATCAATTATGGAGCAAATTACAGAAAATCTTTTTAGGTTTGGTGTTCAATATGATAATTAAACCAAAAAACTGAATGACTAATTTGTGGATTAATACAGGGTGAAGACGACTGACTGTATGTGTTTCTTATTGTGGTGCAACCTATACAAATATTCAATAACTATTAGCTAGTTTGGCTTTAGTGTTCAATATCCAGACTGACAGAAGAGACTAAATATATATGTTTGGTCGTTACTGATGGTGAAGTTTATTGTTGTTAAGTACTTTACGTATCGGTAAATAAATTAACCTTCAGGAATACACCCGACAACCCTAAAAGCTTGAGCTCCATCGTGTTAGGATTTAGTTCACCGCTCATATACATGTAGTGGGATGTTTGTGTTTAGCTGGTCACACTCCAACATCATGTGATGGATTCTTCGTTCGCCTTTTTCCTCTTTCGGATCTGATAACGTCATGTAACGAAGTTCTTGTTTTAACAGCAGCTTTAATGTGCCTTTGTTCACGATCGCCACACTAACACATAAAGAGAAGATTTTGTACGTGCGTATTTAAGTTGTTGTATTTTGGCTAAGAGAGGAGCTAGATGCCACTTTAGCTAGCTGGACGCACAAACAGTAGCTATGATAGTTGTAACATCGCTTATAATAGTTAATGATACAGCTGAGCCCAGTTATTCTATCTTTCAACGTCATTACTTACCAGGGATCCTGAGACATTATGAGAACATTTAACTATGAAGACAAAATTAACTTATTTAGTACCATCCGGCAGTAATCACCAGGAAACAGCTTCTTGTTTGGGTGTGACGTCACTACGGCGCACTGCGAGGTACCATTTGATCCGGAGTCGCGTTTTATTTATATAAATACAAAAATAATGTAAAAGGGCTTTTTCGTGAAAAGTTAGATTTCAACATTTGCCTATTTCTTTTTTGTATTATTTCCTAAAATGTATGTGACTTTTACTCCTGTAAAAGTCTACTCCTGTAAACTGCTTTTAAAGATTAGTATTAAAAGTAGCATGCCAACATCCTCATGCCTCATCCCATGCAAACACTACAATCATCTCCACAGAGTGACTTGAATTTCATTTAAATTGTGTATAGAGTAGCCTGGAATATAGACTTTTTGGCCACCACACAAAATAATCCACTCCCCAGTCCACCATCCACATCGACCTCAATAATAAACATTTTTTCTGCCATTTTTAACAAAACTTGAGAAGTTATAACCTGCTGTATTGATGTCTGCACTAGATAGGGTATACCTAATAAAGTGGCCCCTGAGTGGAGTGTATGTGTTTGTATTTATCTTTTATTTCTGGCAAAATACACACAACAGAAATTCAGCACAAAGTTAGATTGACCTTATCATCATGGAAACTGGCATGGGGGAATGACAGCATGCCGTCTTCACCTACTGGCCTAATAATTGTTGTTTAACTACACGTGGAGCCCACATGTAGGTGATTCAGGTTTTATGTTTCATTACCAAACAGCGGCTATGTTTGGATCAAAACAAATATCTGTTGTGTAGAATAATAATGTTTGGAATAATTTCTTGGAATAAACTCATTTAGCATTCTGCTGCCAGGCATGGAGCAGTTTCAGAGAACGACATGCAACCCTCCTCCTTCTCATGACCTTATTTTGAACAATGAATGTTTTTTATCGGTTTCCCTGTAAAATAAATAAATAAACTTTCTTTTCAATTTGAGCAGTTTGTTAATTGCAGTAGCACTGAAACAATTCTGAAGAGTGGATGTGTATGATTGAATGAATGGCATGAATAAGAGTTGCAATGATTAGGGTTATTTGAAGGACACTTGTTCAAACTTTAAAGTGTGTGTTTTGTCATTTGATCTGAGAGTATAATTTCTTGTATTTTGCTTCTAAATATGCTGTCCAGAGACTGATTGTTTCCCAGAATGGCACCGTATTTTCCCAGAGTTAAAAAAAAAAAAAAAACAGTTAGTAGAACCTTTCATTTGGTGACTGACATCACCACAAACAAACCAGGTTTGCCACAGCCCACAGGCTTATATAAGAGCAGAGTTTCAGACCATGCAGCTAGTAACAGGAGTCAAATTACCTTCCAACCTGTATGTCTATAAAAGAATAAAACTTCAGATGAAGAGCTGGAGTACTCCCATTGTGGAAATATGACTTCAATCTCAGTGCACCCGTCCTCTGATCAAGATTTGGATTCTTTGGCAGGAGGCAGAAGCAGGCTAATGTCTCATTCCTATTACAGCCCAGGGGACAATAAGAACTATGGTGTGCAGACACAGACAGAAGAAACCCTTCTAAGACCTCGCTCCAGGTAAATTTTCACATTTACCCTAAGGACCTGTGCTATTTCTTTTTTCAAATTATGTTAGTAACTAATACTAACTAATAGAGAGCAACCTGCATACACTGTACAATTCAGGAAAATGGACTAACAGACATACAAGGCCAACAAAACAAATGACTAAACAGATGTATAGAATACTACATTAATACATAATTTCTGCTAAATCAAATGCTTCCTAGGACCTTTTACAGTTATGAGACATCAGGGCTTTACTCCGACTGTGATGTGGAAAACTGCAACAGTTCAAGTCCACTGAGACAGCGGGCAAGCTCCCTGCACCAGGATCAAGTGACCAAAACAGAGAAGAGAGAAGGGGATGGGACTGGTGTTCCAGTCACCTCCAAGAAGTCCAAGTCTAAACCAAACAAGTCCTCTATCCCCAGAGAAACTAAAGGTATTGGAATAAGGCTTTGTCCTTTAGAGTCTAGTCCTAAATTAAAAAAACATTGTTGAAAACATGACTCTACATACAATGTTGAGGAAAATCTGTTTATATTTTGCTCAGGCATTAAAGGTAATCTGAAGTCAGTGCCTATGATTACCATCTCTGAGTTGGACAACTGGGAGATCAGCTCCAGCTCTGGCATGAAATATGGACAGTTTGTGGACTGGGAGAAGATTCATCCTGAAGCTGCAGCTCGATACCAGCAGATCCTGAAGAGTGAGCAGAAGCAGTTGAAAACTATGGCACGGGAAGGATTCTGGGCCATGCCTCACACACTGAGGGCCAAAGCATACTATCACATCATCCATGGCATCAATTCAAGGTTACGACCTTTGCCGTATCAAGTAGCTACATTTTAATTGAAAGTGTAAACTCAAATGACCTGAATGTTGATGATGTTATATCTACAGGAGATCCGTCACTCCAGATAGAGATGTCTATTGTGAACTAGCCAAGGAGCTCTTTGGAGAACAAAAAAACAGTACCCACCCAGTACCAGAGTACATGGAGGCAGGAGAAATACCCAGGTACGTTATGCGATAAATAGGTTTCTGTGATAATATTGATTAATTCACATACATATAGGTACAGGTAAGATGCCTAAATGCTGCAGTGGAATATGATCAAGTGACTTTTGCTTGCTCTGTTCTCCTCCAGATACTGTCTCAACAAAGCCGGTCTGAACTCTGCTAAAAAGGTCCTCCTTTGCCTTGGTAAATGCTTCCCAGACATCAACTGTTGCCCAATCCTGCCTGCTCTGGTCTCCCTCATCCTCCATTTCAGCCAAGATGAAGCCGACTGTTTCCACAGTGTGTCCCAGCTTATCTGCTGCAAAGACCCCAACAAGCGTTACATTGACCAGACCTTCCTCACCTACCATGCTTCCTGTATGACCTTTGGAGACCTTGCTAACAGGTGTTGCAGAGACATCCGTAAGCAGGTGGCCAGCTCTCACCAAAACCTCTTTGAGTTTTACTCTGATTGGATAATGTGGATCTTTGCTGATCTTCCATTCACATACGCCATCCGAGTGCTAGATGTCTACCTAGTGGAGGGTTACAAGGTCCTCTACAGGTTTGTCGTTAAATACAAATCCTTAAATCTTACATGTCATATGTCATAACAACGACATAATCAACATCACTTTGCACAAATGAGAAATAATAGATTAGACTAAGTATTTCATAAGTATTTCATCATTGTTGTAGGGTGGCACTGGCTTTGCTAAGCCTGTACAAAATATCTGTGTCATCTCGAGTGGCAGATGTGGAGGACTTCAGAACAGATATGAAACGGTTTGTGGAGAATGTTGATCGACACTGCACAACTGAGAAGCTTCTGGAGACGGCCTTTATGACTCCAGCGGCCACAAGGAGAGAGCTCAACCTCCTGTTTAATGCCAATAAAGAATCCCTCATGCAAAAAGGTGTCAGCGTCCACCAGAAGAGGTGCGTCAATGAGAGGTGTATTTGTAAAGGAATCTGATAGAAGTTTTTTTTTATGACGGTTAGTTTGTGGAAACTTTTGTTTTATCGAATGGTTTGAAATTTAACATACCGTGCCAATGGTTCATGTTCCAGACAATGTGTAGACACAGCGGACTTCAACAACTTCAGCTCCAGTGTTGTGACAGGGACTGAGATGAGAGTCATCTGGGCCTGGATACCTGAGCGCTTTGCCCTTTTCAGCCCCTTTAGGCTGTTTAGTACAAATGAACACGGAAAAAGTCTTGCTTCGTAAGTAACTCTTGTTCAGTACTAAGAAACCTTGTTCGAGACGAAAAAAAGGTTCAATGTCACTAAAAGCTCATGTTACTTTATAGTTATGAATGTCTCCTTCGTATCGCAAAACCCTTCATCTATATTTAAATGTTGTTTGTTAATATATGCATTATAAAATCAGGACAGGTCTTCAAGAGCCAAAACTGCTGAACACTGTCTGCCAAGAGTAAAAAACTAAACAGAACTGAACTAACAGAGAGAGGCAGCGTGTTTTCACTGTCAACATGTTTGCTTAAAGTTGAATGATGGCAAATGTTTATGCAGCAAAATGCTTCAAGTTGAAACAAATAGTTTTGTTTAGCATCACGTAGAAATGAGCATTTCTGAAAAACATCACAAGACGAGTTACACGAAAAGACATTTGAGTTGGTAACATCGATCATATCCTGCATTTGCCCCTCTTAATAAGATACACTCATTTTACAATCAAATGATATACAGCTCTCAAATAATATGCAGCACAGATAGATGGTGTCAACAGAATATTTGTTTGTGAGCTTGGTTTGGAGACACTGTAGTTTATGGATCAATGTCTTTTATGCACTGTAGATTTTACTCACTTGTGGAGGGACACCACCCAACAATCCTGATGATAAAAACTGAGGATGAAGAGGTAACGTTAGATAACATCATTAATATTGAGATACATCTGATCATTTTTTAACCTTTGTTTTGAACCTATGATGTCTCAATGCTGATAATGCATTTCAGATGGTTCTGACACATTCTCATTTCTCAGGTCTTTGGCGCCTTCCTGTCAACAGATATGATAGAGAGAAGAAGGCATGACTCTGCGGGGCTTAAATATTTTGGAACTGGAGAATGCTTTGTTTTTACTGTAAGTAAATGAAGTGTGTGATAGTAGTGAGTGCATCTTCTTTGTCATTCATTGTTACTCCCCTTAAATTGCAATGCATGTCACATTGTCTCTTAACCCTTTAAGCTCCGTCCTAGCATGGAGCGCTACCAGCACCCCACGGTCAACATTATGACCACAGGAGCTTACCCTCGGCAGGTTCGAGCCCGCAACTGTACCTCCTCAACTGCCTGCACCTCAGACACAATTCTGACCTGTCCTGCTGGTACTGTCCAGGACCCGCGCTACCTGATGATCTCTTTCAGTGCCCCATCGAAGGAACTCATGACAGCCAAAGTGTCCAAGAAACACAAGGAACAAGAAGTCTCTATGTTCATAGCAGCCAGTGACAGTCAGCTCATCATCGGTATGTCAGTTCAATATATTGCAGAGAAGAGTAAAGTAGACGGGCCTTCATCAAATAGTGACTTCATCTGACAGCAGGATTTTTACATTATACATGCCCTGCTGATGTGCTGTATGCATCCTCTCTTAGGTGGTGATGGGGGCCACGCTCTCTGTCTACGGGAAGACCTCGAGGAAGGATACTCTGAGCCTTGTGACACATTCAAGAGTGTCCCACTCTGCAAGGGACATTTCAAGATCCAGTCCCTGGAAGTGTGGGGCATCCAGAACTCGATCTCCCTTTCTCACTGTTTTCCCTCACCGTAGAATAATGCCAAAGCAGCCTTTGAACTTTGCATTGTTTTGTTAACCTAAACCAGTTTTTCTTGATGTTGTTGTTTTGTGCAACTTGTTTTTTTATGTGTATTGTTGTGAATATTTATTTTATGAAATGCGCATTCATTCACACATTGTCAAGTTAAATTTATTTGTATAGTCTTACATATATATATATATATATATATATATATATATATATATATATATATATATATATATATATATATATATATATATATATATATATATGTATATATCATATACAGTGTGTTTACAAGCCCTCATTTATTATAGTTCACATTGAGAATCTTTGTTGCCAGAAACGACCAAGCCGAAACAGATTTCAGAGAGGATCTGACTTTAACCTGCAAGCCTGCAAAAACTCCTTTTAGGTGTGTTGATTACAGGTATTCAGCTATGTAGACATAATCATTTGGGTAAAATAGCACCTTTTGAAAATGTAAACTTTCTCTGTTATTTATTTTGCATCCGATACTCATTTATATCCATATTGTCAGTCAATGTATGGCTTGCAAGTGTGAGTTTTAGTCGACACCCTTTTAAATTAAAGTATTTCATGGTACATAATGTCTCTCTAATGTCTAATTTCTCTTTTCAAGCCACGGCGCAGTGCAGATACAGTATGTACCGCAATAACAGTAAAATACTAATGCAATCGCAACCTTTCTGTATAAAGCTTTAAACTGCGGAATTTACGTGGGTCCTTTGAAAGCATCATGCAGGAGGTAGCATTAGCTAACGCAGCTTGTGTAGCAATCTGCAACAACAAGCTGTGTTTACGTGTGAAGTACGTTACGTTAAACCTGCAAAGTTGTGGGGGGGAAAGATGTGACAGCCTTCGCTTTTAAGGATTATTAACGCTAGAGCGGTGGGACTCAATCGTATGTGCCCTGTTGAATTTTATAAGGTTGTGTACGATAACGAGACAGTGTTAGCTATAATGTTAGCTTAGCTAAGTTAGCCAACGATACGTAGCGCTGAGTGCTAACGTTAATGCTAGCTCTTTTTCTACATGCGTGTCCCAGATCAGATCTCTTTTAAAGTTACCTCGCTTGTAAAGCCAGTCCACGCTTTAAAGAGCTGTCGTTAGTCACTATGCAGTCGGCGAAAGACTGGATTAAATTCAATTTAATTCAAAACATTTCAGTGCTGTTGTGTAACACCAGCTTGTCCTTCTTGGGGCACAACCTGGTTTAATCACTGGGTAACATCACGAGCAAGACACGTTTTGCAAAGAGAACAATTCATAAAACTAACTATTACCAAACATACCATGCATGTGGTGGTAATAAAATGGTGCAGGCTATTGTAAGTATGAAAGTGATGAGAAACCAGCCTTGGCTTTGACCACATTATTGTGTCAGCTAAATATTAATTTGTAGATGCTGCTTAGCGAACCTGCTGGATATTTGAAAAGGTGTTTATTACATGGCTACTAAGTAATGAGACACAGCAGTATAGGATGCCAGTGTACATCTGAGGTGCTCTAGTAACATTATCACTGTTGCATACTAATCAATAGGGAACATCCAGCAGGAAAAAATATTTCTCTAATCTTAGGTTTTACATGAATATATAAATATCTATCAGCTAATACCTTGTTATAAGATTTAGAGAAATCCAATACCTGTGTTAGCCTCATAAATGTAGTATTGCTTAGGCTGTATGATACATTTATTCTTAAAAGACCGAAACTGAATCACTTCTACTAAATGCTGACAGAATTCCTCTGTTGTGTCTTTTTTGTTTTGTATGTAAATAGGCTACAGACATGGGCCCAGACAGTGCATCGGTGTCTAAAACAGAATCCTCAGGGGGAAGTAAGTGTTGTTGCCTCTTTTCATTTTCAGGTTTTATTTTTCTGCATTTATGCACTTTAACAAAAACCATATAATAACTCAGTCAATTCATTATCGTCAGTTTGTTAAGCAATGTATTCAGAAGATTTGATTTCGAGTCATTTTTCTGCAGGTCCCAGAGAAGTTGTTGTGAAGGTAATCTCAGAATCAGAGGTCTCAACGCCCAGTGAGCCTGACAACTCAAAACAACCAGAGAACAACATATCCGACAAGTGTTATCCTTGCCCCATTTGTGGTAAGGTATTTGACAGACCATCAAAACTAGAGAGGCATAAACCTGTACACCTGAAGAAGCCCAAGACTCTTCATCAGTGTCAGCATTGTGATAAGAGTTTCACACAACAAGAGAAGCTGATCCGACATCAGAATTGCCACAACAGGACTAACAAGCACCCCTGCCCTGACTGTGGGAAAGTATTCAACAGGCCGTCCAAGTTAGAGAGGCATAAGCGCACGCACGCAAAGAAACCGAAGGTGCCTCATCAGTGTTCGTACTGCATGAAGACGTTCAGTAAACATAACAAACTTGTCCGTCACAAGCGAATGCACACTGGGGAGAGGCCTTTCACCTGCTCAGTGTGTGGAAAAGGATTCTCGGAGTCAGGCCACTGCAAAGCACATGAAAAGACTCACGAGGAGCAGCCAGAAAAGCCTCACAGCTGCGTGGACTGTGGGATGTGTTTTTTCAAGGCCTCAGAGCTTCGTCGGCACTACCGCTCCCACACGGGAGAGAAACCTTTCAGATGCACTGTGTGCGAGAGCTGCTTCTCCCGCTCCGAAGGGCTTAAGAGACACATGAGGAGCCACACAGGGGAAAGACCGTACAAATGCCATATCTGCGGAAAAGGATTTTATTCTCGTCAGGATTTGAATATTCATGGATTGACACACTCAGGAGAGAAACCGCATCTCTGCCCCGTGTGTGGTAAAGGCTTCTCACAGTTAGGCAATATGAAAGAACATGAACAGAATGTTCACATTAAGTCAGAGCAATACATTTGCAATGAATGTGGCGCGACCTTCACGCGTTACAAGTCTCTGACAAAACATCAGCGGACACACACAGGAGAGAGACCCTATCTGTGCCTTACTTGTGGCCGCAGGTTTTCATGGAGCCATTCTCTGAGTAGACACCGGAGGACGCACACACACATACAGCTGTCTTCTGCATCTCAAGATATATTAAGTTTTGAAGGACCTTCTGAGAATCCCAGCAGTTGAAGAGAGGACCTGCAATTCAGTCATAAAATGTCAATTTAATTATAAGGTTGTTTTCTACATGCCACAGTTAAAAGTAAAATGTACACATTTTTAGTGCATTGAGAAATGATTTCGAAGCTTTGTGATGATTCATTTTGCTACTTGCTTTGTTAATTGTCCACAAAACATCAGTTAAAAATTCTTAGTACAGGACTTCATGCAATTTTATTCCCTCCCATTGTTGTTATTGGTCAAAGCCACATCAACGTGGCATCATTGTGTATTGACCTGTGTTGACAGTTAAAATGATTGTGCCTACAATGTGTGATGTTTTTCATAAATATGTTTTGTTAATTATGAGTATGCACCAGAATGTGAAGCTGCTGACAAAAGAAAATCTGACAAATATATCTATCAGAGTATCTGCTTATAAATAGTGATAAACCTATCTCATGCGATTCACTAACTCATTTTAATATCACTATAGAAAGCACACAGACACAGTTCATATCAGCTGTTAGCCCAGTGTTTTTTTTTGTCAGGCCGTTGACCATCATAAACATTTAAATGCCCAAAATAAACTAGTATGAATATAATGGTTGATGATATGCAGAATTAGAGCAGAGGAGTACTTCTACACTCATGTGTGGCCGAAAGTAATTTCAAAACCCAGTTGGCCAACAGCAGATTGAACAATAGAGTGCCAGAACTTGACATCTAGTATGAGTTGTTTAAAGTTAAAATGAAAAACAAAACTGTACTTTTCAGATATTTGAATTTCATTTAATATGGTTACGGTATAGCATATAATAATGTGGTGTTTTGTAAGCCATTTTTATAGTGTGTGACACTGTCAGCCTATGTGGTATGTTACTGTCATTAAACGGACATGTGCAATAGTTAACTGCTTAGGAACAGCAAATACATTACAATCTTAAATATGTATTCAAGTTGAAAATATATATTTTTAATAACACACAGTCACAATTATAAAAGTCTTTATTGATTGACTACTTTTATTGTTGCCCACTTGTAAGCAGAAATTTCATGTGATGTTTTGTTTTGTTTTGTTTTCTTTTAGATATTTGCAGTAAGCACAGACAGAAAAAAAAAAATACAGCTTTTACAAAAACATTTTATATTTCCCACCAGGTTAATTCCACAACATTACCTAAATGCCAGTCAGATGTTTATTTTAGGCTTTTCGTGCGCGCACTATGAGTGGGGAAATTTCCGGAAGCACCTGAAGGCAGCAAGGAGTTCTCGCCGACCAATGACAGTGGGCCGTCGCACTTTAGCTGTTGCTAGGCGACGTTTGTTTGGCATAGTTGAGACCTGTGGAAAACAACAACGTTTGTTGTTCCCGGACATCTTTCTGTATTAAGGCTAATTTATAAAAGTAGACATATCTTAACACTTTAAGGAGAAAGGGATAAAAGATTTAGGTTTTCAAAAATGGCTGTTGAAACACGCGACGGGCCCCAGCTTGAACTGGAGGCTGCTATTGGTTTCAATGGTAAGTTTCCCTGAAACATGAACTCTACATTAGTAACAACAGATGTATTTTAACGTTAATTAGCCAGTTATCTGCTCTCTAGCTAACCCTGGCCTTTACTTTAACATGTTGAGCTTGTGCCATGATGCTGCATGCTACACTTTGTCTCATCAGGACATGTGATTTCCGGCCTGAGAGTTCACCCAGACAGAGAGCACCTCATCTATCCTCTGGGCTGCACAGTCATCCTGAAGAGAATCAAAGACTGCAAACAGGAGTTCCTGCATGGACACACAAACAACGTGTCTTGTATTTCAGTGTCCAAAAGTGGATTGCATATCGCCTCGGGACAGGTCACCTTTATGGGGTTTAAGGTAGCTGCAGTTAACATAGGTTAACTTATTAAATCCTCACGTAACATGTAACATTTAGAATAAATAGGTGCATATGTGTTCCCAGGCTATGATAATTATCTGGGACTATGTGCAACGCAGCATCTATGCTGAGCTGCAGCTCCACCAGGCTAAGGTAGAGGCACTGGCCTTCTCTCCCAATGACAAGTATCTGGTGTCCCTCGGAGGTCAGGATGATGGCAGGTAAACATCCAGTGGGGTTAGTGCAGTCCAATAAGAAGAAACACACAGTATCTAAAGTCACTCAACTTGTGTGGTGAACCACGTGTTGTCTTTCTGTTTTCAGCATAGTGGTTTGGAATATTGAAACCAAGCAGGCCATCTGTGGGAGCCCAGCGTCGCCTCACAGTGCAGGTCACTGCCTCACTGTGCAATACTCGAACACAAATGAGAACATCTTTGTTTCTGCGGGGAGGTGAGTGAATGGGCTCTACTGGCATTTTGGTGTCAGACTTGTGCAGCTCATAGAGATATTTATGTTTACCTGTGAATTAGAATGTGTCTCTGTCACCGTCTTTCTACATGTGTCATTCTTGTTGTTCACCTAAAGATTTTTAATAGCATTGGTGTTTTTTGGCAGCGGAACGTTGAGCGTCTGGGAGCTAGACCTCCCCAACAGGAAGATCAGACCCACAGAGTGCCAAACAGGAAAGCTGAAGAGGATTGTGAAATGTATAGAGGTATGAGGCCATAAGAGTCCTTCCCGAGGTGGCACCTCTTAATAAAATACATTCCAATATGACTCCACCACCCACTATGACCTAAATTAAAAACAAATATAAAAAAATCAAAAACAGACATTTCAATTTTAATCATGATACAGCTGCTGTATTGGATTGTGTTAGATTGTACAGGTATAACTGATAAAGTGACTAGTGAGTGTATGAGTAGTGTGTACAGTGATTATTTCATTTTGAATTTTCCAACTTCTAGTAGACCAGGAATGCCAGGATTGCTCATATTAACCTGTTATATATCACACAGATTTCGGAGGACGATCGGTTCATTTTCTGTGGCACCACCAGTGGAGACATAATGAAAATCAATCTGAAGACAGGACTTCTGAGTGACTGTGGCCCAGTTAAAACAAAATATAGCCTGGTAGGTGAGCTCAGCGGGAGTCATTACATGCCTAATTGGCCTATGTGAAGGTAATTTCAGCTCCTGCTCACTTGCACTCTATCTGAGTCTGGCTGCATACATTGAGCTGATTGAACTGTATTTATGATGGAATGCTTCTTTGGAAATATAATGTCATGTATTAAATTTAATCAGCCATTTGGAATCAAAGCATTCTCGTGGGAACATTTGTTTCCTGCTATTGTCCGGTCTGGAGGCTTTTACTTTATGCTTCCTGGAGCTAATTCAGGTGTTGCCAAAACTCTCCAGGTCTTTCTAGATAGCTGATTTAGAATGCAACAAAGAACTCAGTGTTTGAAAAGATCTCTGCTTGTGTCTTTTCTGTGCAGGGTGTCAATGTCCTAAGGATGATGAAGTCTGGGGACCTGCTCGTGGGCTCTGGATCTGGCACTTTCACTCTGTGTTCCAGCACAACCTTCAAAACTCTTAAGTGTGTCCTTCACCTGTGTCATTTATTGTATATAAACCCTGTGGAAATATTGAAATTCGTAACAATACAAGATGTTCAAGGTTCATATTTTGGACATCGGAACGACTATTTTGGGTACCAGTGTAGTGTAAACGTTTTTTCTGTGCTTGTTCTAAAATTCTCATTATTTCCTCTTCCACCACAACAGGGAAGTCAAGCTGGAAAAAGGGGTGACATCCATTGCTTTAAGAGGAGAGGGCCAGCAGTTCTTTGTTGGGACAGAGGCTGCTCAGATGTATCGCTTCAGTTATCAGGACTTCAAACCCGAACTCATATCCACTAGCCATAACAGTGCTGTCAAGGATGTAGCCATCGCTTTGTAAGTGCCAGTCAGACATTTAGGGGCGAAAAGATCAAAATCACCTGTCAACATCTATTAATCCAAATATAATTTGACTTAAATTAGTCAGAAAATATGCATCCTAAATCGATCCTGTCTGTTACATTTGTCCAACGAAAACTGGTGTTTTGTCAATTTCACATGATGCTTAGGTGCTACTTACAAACAGGTAATACCACACCAAAATGTGATCCTCCCCTTCTCATAAATTACCCTCCCAGGTGTCTTAAATTTAGAGGTAATTTTAGGCAGAGAATAAAAAAAAAAAAAAACCATTACAACAACGAATAATAATCCTGTCAGGTTGTTGTAATGCCACATTTGCCGCCAAGGTTGCTCCTACATATTCTTCACAGTTTTCTCATTTATTTAAAGTTTTACAATACAAAGAAATATGACACAAACAGTGGAGTATAAATGATATGACTATTGAAAGTGATGACATAATGATCATCCAGTGTTTTTAGTTGTCATAATGCATGACTTGACAGTACCCCGTTGTGTTCACTAGAGGGTGACATTAGAATGCCTCATCCAAGTTGCTCCAGCTCAGAAAGTCAGTGGTTTCAGTCTATTCAAAGTATTTGAACATAAATTGAATGTATATACAGATACCTGGGTAATGTATTTAAACCATCATTTTAATTCTTTTTTTCAACTGTATTGTTTCTGACATTCTCTTAACTTTCATTTTATGTCTCTCTCCTATTTGTTTCTCTGCTAGTGGAACATCTGAATTATTTGCAACCTGCTCTAAAGAGGACATCAGATTGTGGCACATCGACAAACCCAAAGAGCTATTGCGCATCACTGTACCCAACATGACCTGTAATTCCTTGGACTTCATGGTTGATGGACATAGCATCATCAGTGGTGGGAATCTGAGCGTTATACCTGCATGAAAGACACTGAAAGAATATATTCAGCTTTTGCTTCTTATGCTGCAGTTGAGCACAATCATATCTGTTCCCTGGTTACTGTAGTGTATGAATCTGCATAACTTTTCTCACATTAACTACTTCCACTAAAATAATTCTGTTTCACATAACAGATCAAATGAACCTTCTTGATAGCCGAATGTTAAAAATGTATTTTGCTCCCTTCTAGCATGGGATGATGGTAAGATTCGTGTGTTTGCACCGGAAAGTGGCCGGGTGATGCTCATCATTCACAATGCACACAGAATGGGTGTGACGGCCATCGCTGGCACCAGGGACTGCAAGAGGATAGTGAGTGGAGGGGGAGAGGGCCAGGTCAGTAGACATAACAGCAAGACACCTCAAATCTATTACTGTTTTATAAATGGTGCAATGGTGCAATGTTCCTCGTGAAATAGAAACACAAAGCAATACGCTGAAATCCTCCACTTAAACTTACTCCCTGATTCCTCAAAGCAGTTCTGTGGTTGTCTGTTAGCACTCACCATGGTTAGAAATGAACAATAGTTGGTTGCACATCACACTATTTTCTTTGTAAATGTTTAAACATTGTTTTATACAGTATAATTGTAGTTTGACAGATCTGAAAAGCAAAAACAGACATAATGTGGATGTATATAATATCTTTGTCTTTATAGTGTAGCAAGCACAAGGGGATTTTAAATTATTATTATATGATGTAAATAAGGGATATCCTGTGAGGCTGAATGAGTTTAAATTCACCTGCTGTAGGTGCGTGTTTGGGAGCTGCAGTCACGTGGCCATCGGCTACTGGAGACCATGAAAGAGCACAAAGCCACAGTTGCTTGTATCAAAATCAAGAGTGACGACAAAGAGTGTGTCACTGCCAGCTCTGACGGTGCCTGCATCATCTGGGACATAGTGTGAGTAGCCCAGCTGTATTCCTGCGCAAGTATTCCAACAATATATACATGACATTTTAAACAGTGTTGATCATTTTTAAACCTTTATCTTATGTTTACCTCTCTATTGAGGATCCCACATTCATTGTTAGTATCACATTCAGTACACCCTCGCAAAGCTAGAGATATCAAACCAGATGACTAATAAATGAAATTTGTCTTAAACACATCTCTATGTTGAGAGCAGGTGAATTAAATTGAATTAAATTAGTATATTTTCACCGCTTATCCGCTTCAATTCATTTAGTCTCTTTCATGTAGTATTCATGAGGAATAACATGGATTATTGTTTTGTATGATTACTAACTGAAGCCTTTTTTATTGATGTAGATGTGTTGGTAAATCCAGCACATATGATTTGTTAAGGCCTTTGCCGCACCTGCGAAACTCACACTCCTCTCTTTTGTATTGTTGTTTATTGTTATTGTTGACTCCTGTAGGCGCTTTGTGAGTCTTCAAATGGTGATCGCCAACACAATGTTCAGGACCGTGTGTTACCACCCAGAGGAGTATCAGATCATCACCAGTGGCACAGACAGAAAGGTGTGTTTTGGGATGTGCAATACTACCGATCACTAACCAATACAGGCTAAATTATACACATGCGTATGAGTTTGTTAGCAAATAAATAAATAAATCTCTGGAACTCATAACTTAGCAGTCATGCCTCATAGGAAAAAATGTAGTGATTATAATGATTGGAAATCCCTCAGGGTGCAAAGAGACTGGCACTCAACAGTCATAATCTAGATGTCTCATTATGCTGTTATTGTTATTATAATCTTCACTCAGAGCATGAGTGAAAAGCCTGCAGCTCTGGGAAGAGCAGCACAGAGGAGCATAGACTTGCACAGTCTCACACACACATGCACACACACACACACACACACACACACACACACACACACACACACATACACACACACTTACATGTCCATAGATTAGTCTGAAAAGGTTGTAATTTGTTTCTCAGTTTAGCATAATTAAGCTATTGTACTGGCTGCTAGTCACTGTGGCAAAAAACACTCAGCCCTTTAAAGCTGTTATTTTTGGGAGTAATTTTGATTAACTCAGCACCACTTATTTACATAGGGTCACAAGTTCAAAGTGGCAGAATAAAACACTTTTGTCTTTGATTTTGCACTTCATCCACACCCCTTGAACCCAGCCACACACTAGACCCATCTAGACCCATATTGTTGCCTCCCCTGCATACTGAGAGGTGAGGACAAGTTGTGCTGATTAACGCGGCGCTGTGGTTGGGCAGAGAGAGCGGAGAGAGTGAGAAAAAGGGATTCACGGAAGAGGGGAGAGGCGAGAGATAGAGCGCAGTGCTGTGGCACTCTTGCCTTCCTGTGGATGTGCCCGTGCCACCCAAGTGCCAGCCAGATTCACCATCTGCTCATTCCAGGACACAGGCACTCTGTCTGGGTGATCAAATACCAGTGCCCTCTATCTCCTTCCCTTATTTCCCAAGTCGCAGTGGGTAGACCAGCAAACTGAGAGTAACAGTGCACAGACATTGTGTCCAAGAGAAAACAAATAAATGAGGGGAGTGGAGGGTCAGGGAGAGGTTGTAATGAGATATTATTTGTGAATGTTGATGATGATGTGTACACGATTTTAACGTATGTTAAATCAGACATTATCCAGTTAATGTGCAACACAGTTAAAATGTTAAATAAGTGTAGTAACCAATAATGATTTGTTTGCATATCACATCATTCTGAATGCATATTTAAAGAATATGTTATCATAACACTTTAATGATGCCCTGTTGTTGTCCTTAGCTGAGGTGACTGTACTCTGGTGGTGAACTCAGGTCTTTTCTAATTATAAATGAGCAGTAGCAGCAGTAGGCCTGACTTTCAGACCCGCTCATGCTAGCTGCACGTAATTAATTTCCTGGGGGCCTGTGTTGTGGCCGTGGGCCAGCTTCCTAGGTCGAGGTAGAGAGAACACAGATGGGCCAAGACAACTCACACAGGTGGGAGTCTCTAATAAGTTGTTGAAATGAGATGAGGGAGGAAGGAGAGGTCAAGACTGTGGCAAGGAGGAATAGATGGATGACATAAGGACAATAATGAGGAGTGTTACAGTCAGTTTTGTCTAACTCAGATATACAGAGTATGGTCTAGACACATCAGTGTGATTTAATTTAGTGTAACTAACTGACACATATTTGCTTTTATTTTCCTAAATAGTTTCTTGTTGTTGTAAATACAAAACACAGATCAGATAATGAATTTGCATAATCTGTACAGCTGTAATTCTTACATTGTGATTTAGGGATCAATTTAAAAAGCGATTGCAGAACTTTCTGTTTGGCATTCATAATGAGCCAAGTTTCCTCTGGTGGTGACTTTGTTTTCCCAAATACTTACTTTGTGGAAAAAAATTAATATCAGGAATTCCTTCCATCTCAATAAGCGAATCTGAGGCGGAAGAACACTGCGAGCTAAAAAGAAAGGATTCTGTGGCTCGTAGAAGCCGTTTGCTGCTGCTACAAGCCACATACTGTACAATCACTGTGCAGTTATGAAACTATAAATAACATTCTTCTTTAGCCTTAGTCACTTTTGTTCCTGTTTCCTTCCATTATAACCAACAATATTTGATAAGTCTGTGTGAGATTATGCACAATACCCCTGCCATAATGCATTATAGGCATTGTCTTGTGCAGAGAAACGAAATCCTGTCTCAGAGGCTGTTCTCGTAAACAAGCAGCTCTGTGTAACAGGAACCTCCTTAAACGCATAGCCAACCGTATGTAGGGATGCATATGTTTTTTTTTTTATTAAATCAATGTGTGTACAGTTTATTAGCAGCATCACAGTCAGGCTGTATTGATGTGGTGTGTAGTGCATTTGACCCTTTTCAGCCTGTGTTTTACTAACTTTGAACTAGCATTTGGACTTTTTAACACGCGTTGGGATTGAGATTAGTGCCATCCATTACAGGCTGATTCATACAAAACGACACATGTGAATGATTTTAATCTACCTAGCCCCTCATTTACTATTCAGCTTGGCCACATAAATAACACGAAAGAACTCTTGTTGGTGTGTGGTACTGTGATGTTTTTGCTGGCTGTACTATAAATAACTTCAGCTAACAATTGCCTTTTGTGAGACTTGATACTTTGACAGCTGTTAAGCCCTGGGGATGATTAAATCTCATTCAGATCAGCAGACATGGTTTCAGGAGTGCGCATGACAGGGTGATACAATCTAACCATAGACCTGCTTGTTTCCATTCAGTCTAATAATAAAACATAATAACTTGAGGTAACTGTGTATGATTATGGAATACAACAATAGCAGTAAGCCAGATGTATATAATGAACATATACCACTCTCAGGTTGCCTACTGGGATGTTTATGATGGCTCTGCCATCAGAGAACTGGAGGGCTCGAAGTCTGGGGCCATCAATGGCATGCACATCTCACAGGATGGAAAACACTTTGTGACAGGTATCGCCTATTGCACATTTATATATAACATTGGTCCTGTGGGTAATTTAACTAAAATAAGTCCATTGGGAATCTACAAATCTTCTTGTTTATCATTGTATACTTAGTGTGTACCTTATATATATGTGTCTACATGTGTTATAACTTCATCGGTCTTTGTTTTGATCTCCTGTTATGACACAACAATATATGTTGGCACATCTCCCTCTGGTTATTGATATATGTTTTGCCTTTTCATGCCAGGTGGCGATGACAAGCTGGTAAAGGTGTGGGACTACATGGACGGAGTAGTCACCCACATGGGGATAGCTCATGGTGGCAGCATCACCAGCATCAAGATCTGCTCCAACAGCCGGACCTTAATCAGCACCAGCGCAGATGGAGCCATTCTTAGGTGGAGGTTCCCTCACCCTTCCTCACTTTAATGTGACCCTCCTGGACATTAGAATCAGTTTAATCCAATTCTACCACACTCTCACTCATATATCTGCAAAATTCCTTCTCAGTCTTCCATTGAAGGGGAATTCAATAATATTAGAATGTGTTTACAGTCTGACCAAATAAATGTTGTTTGTGTTTAAGCATCAGTGACTTGTTTCCTTTATCATCGGTGAAAGGATGTTAGCAAAAAGTGAAAAGATAAAATTTCTCGAGGAGTGTAAAGTTGAAATTCACAGAACAGCACTTCACCTGAATTTAATATTATTCTTCAAGGTACTGGAACTTACACGACACATACCTCATACCAGAATTTATAAAAGCAACATACCAGACGATACAAAGCAAAACTACATCATATAGCACATCAGATGCTTAATGATATGATTCCTCTATCTGGTACTGAAGAGTAAAGGAGGAGACCCAGATTCTTAGTCAGGTAATTAATCAATAGGGATAATCTGAAGAAAAGGTGTAGAGCGTACAACAGAAAACATCTCTCACTTTCTCTGGTCTGTGCTTCAAAATGGCTAATCTAAATAATTCATACCTCACCTCTGTTCCCCCCAAAAAAAGCAAAAAAAAAAACAACCCTGCAGTATAAACCATGTCAGCAAAAACAGCCCTAGATCAGTAAAACAGGGCATGTCTGTCTTCACCCCATCTCTGCCTGTGGACACAGGAGTACAGTATGAGTCTGATATTGAATTAGTTTACTCATATGATGGTGTATCGTGCATGTTTCCTCACAATGCTGGAAAAAGAGCATCAGGGAAATTATGGAAATATTGAATCTGGCCCAGACTATTACAATAAATCAGCACATCTGACTCTCTAAATTCAATCTTTACTAGTGAGCTGTGAAATTAAGCTTCAGATGATTAGAATCCGAATATAGAACAAAATATGCTGGATCCCCATTGAAAGTCCTTATTGCACATGAGATGGCCAAAAGCGTCGGTATCATCCATTTTACTCAGCGGAGCTTCCACGGTGTAGTAGCAGGCAGCCGCATTATTGCGCCTGCAGAGAGTGGCCAGGCTATTTATAGGATACATCTGTCTGTTAAAATGCTGCTGTTACAGACAACTTATTTCAACGCCATTCGCTTTGGCACAAATTGAAACGTAATGTATATCATGTTTTCATTCATGTACACAGTAAACACACAGCAATCCTAAGTGTAACTAACTGATGTTTAAGGCACAGGTATTATTGGGCCACGTCAGAAAGAGCACTTTTAAGCAGCCTGCGGTGGTTTTATAATTGTTTTCAATGAGAGTGAAGTGTTTTGCAAACAGCTGTTGCGTTTGAGTGCTTTGCATTTCTTTTCTTTTCTTTTTTTTTATTGCAGGAGTGCAGGCTATGAAACCTGTCCCTGACTCATCCTACTAAAACAGGCCTGGAATCATCCAGGTGAAGCTTCTAGATCAGTTCTCCGGCTGATCTCTCGTGTAGTCACACCGCTTCTCTTCTCCTATGAAGGCGTTTAGATAAATGATGGATGTTTATATAAATGTCTTCAGTGGCTAATCTGTGGTTCTCGTAGCTCCTTGGGATTACACAATCTGCCGGAAAGCCAACTCTCAGCCGCTCTCAGCTAAAAATGACTGTTCAACATGGTTATTTACGTCTCAGAACTGAACCTACATCTTACAGAGTACATAAAGCACCATTTATATTGAGCCTAAATGTTGTCTTTGATCATCAAACCAATAAATAAAGTAAATAATGTTAAACATTTTTTATAGAATGACAGAAATGGTGATATATAACTTTTATCACTTCTTATATTTGGTCTACATGTTTTGAATCTGTAGTGATTAAGTGACTAAACTTTATTTATTGCTGTTTAATTGCCTTTATTTGATGTGTTTGTTGTGTGTAGCACTATTGTCTTGTCCCACAGTTCCTGCTGTGTGACTGTCACACTCACACACTCACACACACACACTCACACACACTTCATAAACACACTGGGACAGGTGATGTGCTGATGGGTCCTCCAGGGGGCAGGTTTAGGCTACAGTGTTTGACACCTGTATTCTAGGGATCAACTTCCTTGTTTCCAGCATAATAAACAAGACCTGTGAAGTTTTATGATCCTTGCCAGCACAGCAGCAGCGTGTGATTCCTACTCACGGTGCATTTTACTCCTCTCTGTTGTGATCAACGATCACAGCAGAGGTTGTGCAGTGATCTAATCCAGGTCAGTTAGATGCACGTCCAGTGGTCAGGAATCAGACGGGGATCCTCCGCACACAGACAGGAGGGAGAGCTGAAGAGTGGTGAGAGAGTAAAAGACCGCCAGGCGCATGATCCAGCACTGAGAGCCGTCGACGAGGAAGTGTAAATGAACCTGTGATGTGCAGGGAGCGAAGCAACTCGTCTCTGTAGTTTCCTGGAGCAAGCGTCGCCAATCGAGACGCACGGACTGCTGAATTAGCAGGGATGTCAGCGGGGTGAGACCAGTACCCATGTGCCTTATCGGCACCGAGTTGGTGCCACCTCAGTGCTGAGGCTTGTTGAGATACGGGAAGAGGAGGAGGAGGAGGCGGAGGAGGAGGAGGAGGGGGCAGACAGCCTGGCAGACAGGTGCGTCTCCACAGCCCGTTTCATGTCCTCTCATTCCTCTGAAGTCATGGAGAGCCGCAAGGAGCACAAGGACAGGAAACAAGCCATGAAACCCAAAGCGACGACGCGAAAGGAGAAGAAATACAAGACGGGGAGGTTTGTCAGGAGGAAATCGCTGCGATCTTTCGGGAATTTCATGGGAAGGATCCTCAAAACTTTGGGCACTTTGGCGCACTTTGGCGACGCCGATCCGCCGGACGCGGAGGACGACGACGGCGGCTTCGGCCAAAGCGCGTCGGGCAGTTTCAAAGACGACTGCTCGCAGGTTTCCAGAGAGGGGACGGCGAAGAAGAAGAGCTCCGCGGCGTCCGCGCCTCACGGCTCGGTGAAGGAGAGGCTGTCGTGGTGCTACGGAGACAAGACGCCCGGCGTGCTGGGGCTCAAGAACCACGGCAACACCTGCTTCATGAACGCCGTGGTCCAGTGCCTCAGCAACACGGACCTGCTGGCCGAGTACCTCGGGCTGGAGCAGTACAAGCCCGATCTGTGCCACGGGAGGGTGAACGGGGAGGTGAGAGCCGAGGAGCCGCAGACCGCCCGGGGAGAGGTGACGGAGCAGCTCGCGTCGCTGGTTCGAG
Organism: Anabas testudineus; assembly: GCF_900324465.2. NCBI lineage: Eukaryota > Metazoa > Chordata > Actinopteri > Anabantiformes > Anabantidae > Anabas > Anabas testudineus. Next base: position 15,464,944 of record NC_046610.1, on the reverse strand, counting down.
CGCTGTGGACGCTGGAGTACACCCCGCAGCTGTCTGTGGACTTCAAGGCAAGAGGATCGGTTTTGACTCACTCATTTATGGCTTTGTTCTGGTTATTTAAGTTGTGTGTGTGTGTGTGTGTGTGTGACTGTGTTGGTCAAAGCTTTACCTCAGCGGACAGGACAGGTGTGACCAGAGGGGGCGTGGCATGGTTTGAAAGAGTTACACTACTTTCCAATAAGTTTCCGATAATTTGATCCTGGAAGTATTAGTCTGAGCGCAGTCACACATGAGTTTGTAGAGATGGAAAAGATTCCTAAACCTGGATTTGGGCACTTTTCTCCCATTCTTCCCGACTGATCCTCTCCAGCACCATCAGGTTGGACGTGCTCTGCCGTCAGCCGGTCTCTCTGGCTGGGCCACTTAAGGACAATCAGAGACTTATTCCCAAAGTCACACCAGTGCTGTCTTGAGTGGATGCTTTGCGTCACCGCTGAAAGATGATCACCTCAGTATCGGGTCACATGCACTCCGGGGCAGCTTTTATTCTAGGACATGTCTGTATTTGGCTGCGTTCAATTATCTCTCAGTTGGGACCTTTCTCTCCGTCATGACCCTCCCCACACCTCATAGTATGCTGCCACCACCACCCGTCATTATTAAGATGGTAGAAGATATAGATCTATAGTCATTTGGCAAACTCCAAGTGGGATAACATGCTTTTCATTCAAAGTGGCACCCACTCTATCATAAAAGCCTGATTGATGGCTGTGCTGCTGCTGCAGGTCATCCTTCCAACAGATTCACCCGTTTCACCATAGCTGTCTCATGCAGATGTACAGGGAGTAACCAGACTTCATGTCCAAGTCTTGGTTGTTGTCTTGACATGCAGTTATTGTGTTACCAGAGTAGGTGTGTGATGTACTCTACCAAAACACAATAAAACCCCAATCATAGCTCCTTGAGGTGTTTAAATCTAATTAGGCCAAAGTAATTAACACACAGCAAACCTGTGACTAGGTATTATTCCACAGTAAGAAAAGTGCTGGAACTGCTGTGTGTGCTGCGTGGGTACTTGGAGTAGACATGCACAGTGTGAGGGGGTGATGGGGCCAATAGGAGCCTCTGGGGCACAGGAAATTTGTACTGTACAGGTTATTACAGCCCTGGATAAAGACATGTTATTGTTTTTTAGTCTAGGTTCTGCCCTAGGATCCTCCCTAGTCACCAGCTTGTAACATTTATTTGCCTCAGCACACAGTCAGAGTGCGACGCGTACGTCATGTGCCTCGCTGCTACTCAGTAGTGCGCTGACCCACACAGCTGGCATACTGCATGTCAGTTTTTGTTGATTTTGTGGACAATTACAGTCTATATTTGCATAACAAGTATATGAACAAACACACCAGGTGTACACATGACTGAATGAGTCTCACAGAGCAGCAGTCAGCCTGAGTGTGCAATTTCCACTTCGCCTCATGTGAGTTTACCAGGTTAAATTAGGTTGTTGTGTGTACGCCGGTGTGGTTACTGATTACACACACAAGACGCAGAATCTCGACATGACTCACCTGCCCAGCATTCCAGACATTTGTCCTCATTTCCTGTGCACTGATGGGGAATTCAAAGCATTCCCTGTCTCATTTATACACATATTTAAATGACCATAAACCCATGCATTTGTACTAATAACCATCAAATATTAGGGCAAAACTCAACTAGTGGTCATAGAAGTCTTCTGGATGCTGTAGTCACGCTTGGCTGTTGTGAGACAGGTGAACCCCCGGCCTTCCTTCTGGGCTTATTGAATGATAGCAGCAGAAGTGCTCAGCGACTACTCAACTACTCTGTTGCATGCACAGTCTGGGATAGTTTTAGGAGAGGGGATATGCAACACGTGCATGAAAGCATACGCAGTCACACAGGCTCACACTTGGGAAGACAGAGTGGCGAATCATTTATAATAGAAAAGGTTAATATTCATGACAGTCGCTGCGGATGCTGCACCTACCAGCACAAGTTAGTAATAAATGAATAATGCGTGTTGAGAGTGAGAGAGAACGACGGTGAATACAGAGGGAGAGGTTGATGCTATTTTGATCTGAATAATACAAGGAGCCATGATGTTACGGAGGCTGAGCACCTGCCTGCATGTAAGATTTAAGAGCGTATTAAAACTCCTGTCGCATGCTGCCTCACTCTACTTTCTTAAAGTTTGTGATGAGTAAAACATGAAATCAGGCAAAGTCTAGTAGGAATAAGGATATGAATCCGACTTGATATGCTTTACAGTTATCTTGTTTACAGTGTGCACAACATGGTGATTGATTAGTTGATTATGGCATTTTGGTTTAAAGACGCAGTACAGCTGTAAATATTGCTGCTAAACTTTGGCAGCACATTATTCTTACTTTACCTTGCTTTACAGTTTACAGTAAGTGTTAGAATAAGTTAAATGTGGTGGCTGATGGCTGTCATTACAATGCCGCCTGCTGAAGGAAAATATTGAAAAATAGCTTGAATTGAACATCTAATATCTAATCGCCCCCAATATCTCTCATTAAAGTGGGCAGCAATAAAAAACTAAAAACAGAAAACATGTCCTTCACTCTGCCGTTCTCGCCTCAGTTTGTCGCATCGACACAATAATTTGTGACTATCTGCTCATCTCAGTGTGAAGCAAGAGAAAGGGTGTTTACTGTGGCAAGTGCATTCAGCCTGGAACAGGAGGAGGCCCCCTGCTGAGATGCCTTCGATGGTGTGCACTCAGAAGGAGAAAGGAAGGGAAAGTGAGAGGGAAGGAGGGACGTTGCCGGTAAACAAAGCTATAGTCTACCTCCTGTCCCCGTGATCCTCGGAAGGACCTTTAATCCATCATCGAAAAAAAAAAAAGGACAAACCTGACAACTGCTCATTATGGCCAAATGCGTCCACACTCAGAGGGAGACACTGGCTTTAACTTTTCTCTCAGACCAGTACTTTTTTCTAACTTGTTTGTTTTGGTTTCATGAGCCTGTCAGTAGAAGTCACAAACTCCCCACTGAAGATACCGAAATGACCTCAGGCGTGTCGCGGAGATAAAGCAGGGAGTTAAGTCTTCATTTCAATTGGTACATTTTTCTGACTTGAAACTGGAAAAAACAACTTTTTCTTTGTTTTCTAAGAGAGTAAAAGTTCTATATACTGTACCAGTATGTGGTATACGATATATACCATGTACTGCTTTACTTCATGTGTGACCTCCTATATCTACTTTTAAAAATTCTGCACCGTTCTATAATGTTTAAAGGAATTTAATTCCAAAAGCAGTCATGCTTACAAATGACAGTGATCAAACTAATGAAGATGCTGCATTTAAAGGTCAAAATTGCCATAACCGCCTCGCTGCACATTTGATGAAAAATCTGGAGATATGAAGTGAAGTGTTCTTTTATTGGTTGGCCCAAAAGTTGTCTGCATCAGTTTAACTTGACGACTTGATGAATTAGTTTCTTACTGCTCTACAATCATGACCTAAAGGATTTAACAAACACAGTTACTGCGTTTGAAAGCTGTAGTGAGGCTTCATCTTTTTACTCCTGGCAGAATGTAGCTCTGTGAGGCCAGCGGAGCTCAGTCGTAAAAGGCAAAGCCCGGTGTGTTGGGTAGTTATGTTTGTTCTGGGAGAGCAGGAGGTGTGTGACAGTGAGGTATAGGGCAGTGAGACTGATGGTTTGTCTTTTCCCGTCTGTGCACTCCTTCGAGTACCACGCTTATTCTCACTGCAGATGTATAAAGTGTGTGTAGGCAGACACACACATACACGTAGCATTGGGGATATGCACCACCTGGACAATTTGTGCTGATATTACACAGTGGGGCTGACTCTTACTCGGCGCGATTGCAGCATTTATTCAGTGCAGTAGATATATTAGCAGTTTCTAATGCAGAAACTAGAAGATTTAATTGTAGTTGTTGCACACAGTACATTGATATCGTTATGAGGGCATTTTACAGACAAGTCTTGACGTGAATGTGAAGTAATAATGCTTCAAACACTACATCTCATTCATATAAAACAAGAGATTGACCACTTGGACATGCCAACAGAGCCACCATATGTTGGGTGGACTCGTGTAGTGAAGCGTACTCCATTATACCTACACTGCTGTGACAAAAGGCAATAAAGGAACACAAGTGTGTAAGTGTGCCTGTGCCGTATCTGTGTAAGCACTACAATACAAGACCATTTTCCAGAAGCTTTATTATCCCTCCCATGATTTATGTACCAAGCTGTAATGACATGGTTTAGGAAGCCATGGGAATACATCACTCTTTGCAGTTCTGGAGTGCGGCAAAATCTGGTCTGACTTCCCCACGTTATCATAGCATGACAGAAACAGCTTCCTGGACTCAGTTGTGCTCACAGTAGTGTATTTACAGCCTCAGCTGAGTATCAGTTTCTTTCCCAGCTAAGCCCAGGGGGCTGTAAACCATTCTGAGGTGGTCATTTCCATTGAATCACATCCGTCCTACTTTTTTCCCGATCACCTGTAAATCTATGGGGCGCATCTGTGGACGCGACGCGCAGGCTTTGCTCAGTGCTGACTTGCTGGCACCAGATATCCAAGCTTCTCAGTGTTGCAGAGAAACTATAGGTCTGATTACGTCACGCAGCATTGAGAATTGTCATCCGAATATCTGCCAGTTCTGTGCTGCTCTGGAGGTGAAACCAGATGACACATGAGGAAGTAGGCTTTAATTTTGGCTTAAAAGGATGAGAGGAGTAAGAAGCAGGAAAGGACAGGTGCCAGGCTGCACAGAGAGGCTCATCTCTCTGTGTGTGTGTGTGTGTGTGTGTGTGTGTGTGTGTGTGTGTGTGTTTTCTGGAGACAGTTGCGCTGGCTAGAGCTCAGCTGGGACTGATTAGTGGAGGGAATGTTTCACATATAATAGAGAAGAGAAAAACAAACACGATACAGTAAAAGAGAGGAAAAAAAAAACCCCAAAGAGGACAGTGAGGCCGTGTGTATGCGTGTGTGTGTGTGCGCGTGAGAGAGAGAGGGGATAGATGAAACACCGCATGGAGGGAGAGAGGGTGGTGTAAGTGGAGGCTGTAAGTGATGACTGCCCTGCGCCCGGTCTGCTCTGACAGCAGAGGTGAGCCGGCAACATCAGGCCACTGAAAAATGAAATAGCAAATGGAGCAGCCAGTAATGACAAATTCTATCTCGCCTCATTCCAACCGCACCTGTGGGTGGAGAGTGGGGATGTGGAGATGAAGCGCGTGTGCACTTTATGCAGTTCCTTTCAAGGTTGTGCCCTGCCCAAATTTGTCAGTATCTATCTACTAGCATCTAGTATGTATCCAGGCCTGTTTGGCAGGCTGCGCTCCAATGACATGAGGTGATGTAAATGTTTTTTTTAGGGAGAGAGAGAGAGAGAGAGAGAGAGAGAGAGGAGGGTAATTTGTTCGAGGTTTGTTTATAGTAAATTCCAGCCCTTCCACCGCTCTGAGCTATCAGTGTTTACGGAGCAGAGAGATGGATGCGGGGGCGGGCGAGGGGGTAATGGTGTGAGATGAAGCAAACGTAGCTACGATAGGACCCTAAAAGTCCTTTCATATACACCGTGTTGTAATGCAGACAAAAACAAAACGGGAGGTCTGAGAGCAGGGAAGACACGATGAAATAAGATATGGGAAGTCCTGTTGTGGTTAAGAAAAAAAAAAAAAAGCCTATTTGATGCCACAACATAGCACAGTATTTGTGACTCTCACAGACAGGACTGTACCACTGTACAACGGATGCTTGGCAACGCAGCGCACATCCTCGCTTGTTGTTGTTCTGTTGCAGAAAACAAAAAAACGTTGAACCAGATCAAACTTTTTTTCTCCGCGTGATGCTGTCTGACATCTGGGCGTTGAAGAGTGGCAGATTGCCGGAGCTCAGCCCCTGCTGCGAGGTCGTGACCCCCGCAGGCTGTCTTTTGTCATTTGGTTGTCTTTATCTTGACTTGTGCTTTGCTGCCTTTTTCTAGGTGGAGATGGCTCAGAGTCGTTGATTATATAGTTTTATTCCAAATAATAAGAATATAACTGTGTCTTTATTATATCATTTGGACTTAAATGAATAAATGAAACAAAGGTTGCATTAAGTCTAAACCCGCCACACTGGAGCACGGGGTGCAGACTGAGAATCAGCTCCTCAGTCTTGACTGATCGATAGTTCTTACAACAACTTTAACATTCCTCCAGATTGACCTGTCCTCCCACCTTTATGCCCTGCTTGACAAGCTCTGGAGCGTTTGCTCAACAAACACTTTAGATCCCAACAGAGATGTGCTCAGGTCAGCTTGGAGCACCGCTGGTGTTTGCAGAGGAATTCAACTTTACTTACTATTGCTCCTTCCTTTGTATCTCCAGCCTTCCTCGGCCTCAAGAATATTCAATCATTTCTCCCTTTACAAGAAATCAATTAAAAAAAAAAAAGAACTCGATGCTTGGGAATACAACTTTGCCACTTTGCCAAATCTTTTTAAGTGCCTTTGAGACTGTGGCAAATTTCACAGGATGCGCTCGGAGAGACAGCACTGTAAACACGATATCAAAGAGATGAGCAAAACTACTCTTCTCAGCTGTGACACTCACGTACGCATATTCAAACTGAGAGAGAAGTGGAGGGAAAACAGCAGAGGAGACGCCAGCAAAGAAGTTATCCCCTCCCCCGAAGGAAGGCCCCATCCTGAAACCACCAGGTTCTTGTAACCTTGGAAACTCTCCGTCCGCCTATTCTTTGTGTTCGTCCCACTTATTTCATCGGTAGCTTTTGAGAGACCGTGCTGTCCGTGTTTTCTCACTTTTCGTGTCTGAGCCAGCCACAACCGCGCCATACTTTTGATGGGGAGACAGAAAAACATCCACAGGTCTGTTGAAACTGTGCCAGCTTCCCTCCCTTACACCACGGCTCCCCCCTCTCTCTCTCTCCATCTGTCCCTCATCCCTCCATTCGCTGTCAGTGCTTCATCATAGTGATGAAGCTCATTAGTGGGCTGTGGCTGTCAGGTAGAGAAGGGTGGGGGCTCGCCACTGTGTTTATATTTAGATACTGGGATACTGCAGGTATGATGCGGTGATTTTTAATGAGGTGTGGAGCAGAGTCTGGAGCCTGTCAGTCACACACAGAGAGGTAGAAGTACCCTCTCTATGTGTTAATTCTGCTGTTGGTTTTGTCTGTAATTTTCTCCGTAACTCCTTCCTCATAATCAAGTTAGACAAACCGGCTGTTTTTCTACTAACAGCTGTCAGGTTTCGGATATCTTTTGCATGAGTCATCCTTTAGTATACAGCATATGTGTTTAAATTCTTAAGATAATATTGGGTAACGCAAATAGCTCCCAATTAGTGATGTATCTTGTTTTGCTTAATGTTGTGGTTATGCAGCCAAAAATAGCAATCTGATTACATTATTTAACCACCCAAATTCATAAAAGGCTTTGTAAAGATTTAGGACAGCTTGTCGCCAGTCAGCTCTTGGTTTTTCCAGAGTTGTGGTTTGTTTTAAGATTGGTGTAAATGTGGCTCTGTGTAATTATATCATGAAGTTTAGTCATGGCATAGTAGTGTCGAGATACAAGGTGTTGAGTTTCTTTTTCACTCTTGGTCTGTTTAATCGCTAAACACACACACACACACACACACACACGGCTGTTCTCTCAGCCCTTTTTGCTTCTCATGTTAATTCTTCCTGATTTACTTTACGCCTGCTGCGGTACGAGGTCAGAATAAACACTATACACAGAACAGACAATTTTATTTCCCAACATAGTGTCATTTTCAAAATGACTTGTGAATCATTTTATAACACGGTCTCATAATGGCCAAATCATTTCAGATGTTTCTAAATAAATAAATCTGCGATGAGAGAAATGTCTCTTTTTTTTTTGTCATCTCCCTCCTGAGCGCTCCGAGCTGAAACAACTCTAACTCACAAATGACAGATTCCTGTGTTCAGTGTGATCATGACCTCATTTTGTCAGGAAAGGATGGCAGTATTTAATAACTTCTGAAATCACCTAAAGTGACAGATAAATGATGATATCCCTTCTCTCTTCAGAGCATCGTGGCTAAATATGGCTCTCAGTTTCGAGGAAATTCTCAGCATGATGCCCTCGAGTTCCTCCTCTGGCTTCTGGACAGAGTTCATGAAGATGCCAACAGCAGCCCCAACAACAACAGCAACAGTAGCAGCAGCAGCAAGACCAAAGCCAACACCAAGGTAAGTCACTAAATCAGTGGTTTGTATCACTGCTGTTGCCACAACTGTCTTAAAATGTGACGTGTGATCAGTGATAAACCTTGAAGCTTGCTTATATGCACATACTACGGTTTGTATTGACATTTTACTATCACCTTAGTATGACACCTGACTAAATCTTCAGGTGTAGGAGTTGTCACCGCATGAATCTCGTCCTCTTTAGTCCTTCACGCTCTCTGTCTCTGTCTCATCTTTGTCTGCTGCCAGTAGCAGACTTTCTACTTAAACAACCTCCCGCCATGGTGGAGCCAGTTCTTGCTCTGACAGCCGCTCCCCGTGCTTTTTAAACGCGAGCAGGAGACAGACACAATTTGACGGAGTCCTTGATCTGATGTGGGATGTTCACCTTGCAAGCTCTCACTTGGAAATTAGCCAATGCTGGATGTGACACAGTGTGAGGGAGTGAAGGACACACACATCACAATAAGTCAAACCCATCTGTGATTGCTGTCTGACTGTGGCAGAGAAACAGTTCTCTAGTGCTTATGCACATTTTATTTCATGCTTCTTCGGACTAGTCAGTAAAACCTAGGTGCGTTTGCATGTGTGTGTGTTTGTGTGAACATCACAATATAAAATACTGAAATGAAGTCCCATTGTAACAGCCACCTTTTGTTTAATTACATTTGCTAAGTATCACCCTGTTTCCCAGTCGAGTTGGAGTTTGTGGCAGCGCTGCTGGTTCTGCCGCCGTGCTGCGCTTCCAGCCAATGACCCTTCAGCCCTGTTAGTAAATGTTGTGGACTGAATTGTCACTGTGCTGCCACCCAATGCCCAGCTGCCCTTCTCTGACAGCACCACTAATAGAGGGGGCCTATACGCCACATAAAGAGCTTAAGGCTGTGGAGCTCATTAGGCTGCCAGTGAATCATGGTATCATAAAGCCGGCTTTCCTCCACTGCAGCTACGAGGCAGAGAAGACTTTTTCACACCAGGATATTTGGAAATGAAATGCTTGTCCCCTTTCTCGCAAATTGATTTTACTCATATAGCTGAAAGCGCTCATGCTTATACTACTGAAAATCTTGGAACGTCAGCTTTGGATATTGCATGCGTCTCTTTGATGTATATTGATATATATGTGCTCCTTCTTGCTTGCTCTCTTCCTCATTCTGTCTTTGTCAAACCCTGGTGCTGAAGAATAGTTCCCTAATGTTATGTTGACCCTTCTGGATACACTGGAGAAACATTATTAGTGATTAGTTACCTGGGCTAGGAAGAGGAAGAAGGCTATAGATCCCTCCACATAACCACTGGTGTTTTTTGGGAGGACAGGAGGACACGCACAACGTAGGTGACTTTGATTGGTTTGTCTGTCACTGGAGCCCAGGAAACATCTACAGTAGGATGATACAGGTCATGTTGAGAGGACAGAAATGTAACAGTGTCAACATTGTCCCTATCCTTTTCACAGACATTGACTGAAAGGCACCTGAGCCTGTCATCATCACTGCTGTATATAGACTTCTCATTCCTCCTTATCAAATTAACCAGCTTGATATTTTATATATGTAATATTTTGCACAGCTAGAGAAGACTGAAACCCACAAAATGTGACATCTTGTACATCTTCACCCCCCCCAGGAAAAATGCTGTCTAACTGACTCTACGATGTGTAATTTAACCCACTGTGTTTACAAGCTTCTGCATTTCTCCTTGTAACATGAGCGTTACCTTCCTCTGTCCCATTTTCTGACAGCCTCCTAATCTTGTGAAATTATTATGGTCTGATTTTTATTCCCAACATCACAGAGTTATTCTCTGGAGATGTGCTGAAATTCTCAGGGAACAGGTGTAATGACATCCTCTAAAAGAAAGTTTCACTTTTGTGTTTCACATTTTTACTACACATTGTAGTTAGGCTTTTTAAATCGCAAACATATGGGGTTGCTCTTCTGGTAAAGTCACATGCATCTCACTCCAATGATTCATTGTAGGAAATATAGTTGGAATAACTTGTCCTGGTAATAACTACAAGATGTGAGGTATATGTGTATGTGCAGTGGGTGTCGCTGCATGTGGAGATTACTACATGAGCCTGAGTAAACTCACATGATTGTGCTGTTGCTAGTCAGACTGAGTAGCAGTCCAGGCTGTATCCTGCCTCTCACTCAGTGCATGCTGGGATAAGTGTCGGCCCTCTTGTGAGCCTGAAAAAGCTAAATGGTTTAGAAAATGGATGGTGTAGTGTATTTATCGATTTATTTGATTCCCATTTGCTGGACTGAAAGAGACACAGGGTCCATTCATGCAGCCTAACGTCTATGTAAATGTATGTAATGCTGGTAAGAACTGTTATATTGGACTGTTTTTAGATTGTACTGTTAAATATAAGCTTGTTGTAGTGCATTATGTAAAATACATACATTTGGAAATAAGTGGATTTGTGTTATTGTGTGTCATGTAATTGGGTCCAGTAGTGCTACAAACCTCGTTTGGGCAGCACACCTACTGTTTGAGTAGTGTGACCAGTTTAACAGAGCCAACCAAGTAATATAACCCAAGACTGTGAACACACACACACACACACACACACACACACAAAGGCAGCTCAACAATGTTAATCCTGCTTACAGCGGGACCTCGCTAAAGTCGCTTGGTTTTGCTTCACTGGCTCCACAGCAGCAGCATTCCACACCAGCCAGTAGAAGCATCTCAGATCATCTTCTCCACTGCTTTTCTTATAAAAATACAACCCCAATAACAAAAAAAGTTGGGATGCTGTGTAAAAATGAGAATTTAACGATTTGCAAATCTCATAAAGCTATATGTTGTTCACAAAATAACATAAAAACGGGTCAAATGTTTAAAAACGAGTCTTCTGTGTTGTTTTTTATGTTAAAAATACTAATATATGTTGTAAATCAGGTGAAAGGTCTTGACTGCAGGTGAAGCCATACTTCCACCATAGATCCAATATTTGGTTCAGCATTGTCCTGATATGCGAGGCCTTGTTTAAGGTATATAACCAACTAAATAGTTGCAAAATCTTCTTCCAGCTCCTCCTTGTTAGTGCGACTTACTTTTCCAGCCTCCGTCCCAACTTGGTAAATTTTCTGAGTTTAAACTTTTGATATGTTTTCTAAGTTTGATTTTGAATAAAATATGCATTTATTTGATTTTCAAATCTTGGTATTCTGTTTTTCTGTAGATTTTACGAAGCTTCCCGAGGTTTTTGGAATTGGGGTTGTACAAAAAATAAGAATGTGCAGAAAAGAAAAGATTAGTGTCATGTGCATTGACTGATTGTTTGCCAGATTGCAAGCTTTTTTCTTCCACCAAGTGTTGAAAAGTGGAAAGAATAGTTAGAGAAAGGCTTTTTCTCAACCTACTAGTTGCAGTGCAGAACAAGGCTGCTGCTGCTATAGCAGATATTAAATGATATTACAGGTCAAAATTACACTCTGAACTGGTGCATTACATTCTCCCCCAAGGGCTCAAAATCTGGGGAAGATTGGCTAAACTGTGCCGATATTTGGTGAGAAAAATGGCTCGGCCCAATGAATCACATTTAATATTCAGAGAGTGGCATACATTTCCCAGTGTTCTTTGAATGAGAACAGTTACATTTTGCCCCAGGCTCTCCATGAGTGGGATTAAGAGCAAGTGCATTTAAAAACCCATCCGTCTCCCTCGTATGGACAGTAGTGAGATAGGTTTGCCAGCGTAACACCAGTGCCAAAGCATTATTATGCATTATTCTATTTTAAATGTCAATGGTGGTTGGCCTTTTGCCCCAAGAGGATCGACTGTAATGGGTGGAGGAGAAAAATCCCCTGGTCCTGGAGGCAACAGTACAGGCTTTGAAATCGGGTCAGTGAATGTGGTAATCAGTCAGATACTAATACTACCTACTGTATAAACAGCAACAGAATGAGTGAGTTCGTCAACTCTCCATGCAATGTAGATTCATGTTCTCTTCGTGCAGAGCGTTGATGTTGTTTAATGAGAGGATTCAGCTGACAGGTGATGGAGAAAAGTTGACGGGTCCTCGATCTTGTGTGGCTATCAACAGTCATCAGCACTCTGAGATCACATCCATCTCCTTATTAGACAAAAACAATAATGTGTTTTAATCCAAAGGTAATGCAGTTTAAAACCATGACCTCCCCTGCTTATTTTACCAAAAACTACAAAATAAATGTATTAAAAACTTAGGTATATAGGTGGACGAGGCTCAAAGACTCTCCTGGACCAGAGAATGACTGGAGGATGGGAAAAGTGACCACCAGAAAACATTTACTGCCACCACCTCTGATGTTTGTGTCACATCCAGGCCCTTCTGTTGTGAAGCATTCAGTTACCAGTTACCGTTTGGTTGCCCTCACCCTTCAGTGCTCAGATCCCGTCTCTGCTCTTGCTCTCAAATCTCACACATCTTGCATCAAAAGAGCGTAACCCTTGCCACAGCCACCACCGTACACTTCACCTCCGCCAGCAAACCGATTTTAACTGCATGTGACGCTTCTGAGATGCCACTGATTCCTCCTGACAGAGAGGGGGGAAGAGATGGTTTTTGAAAGAGACATCCTTAAGTTTTTTTTTTTTGTGACACATCTTTCATTTTGATGTGTTTCTCAAAGGTGACTGTTGCAGGAAATGGGGGGAAAAGGTTCATGTTGGAAAATACATCATAAAGCATGTTGTTTACTATGCTACCATTTGTTGACTAATTGTGCAACAGCAGCGTTCATTTCAGCACTTCTAAAAGGACTTATAGAGAGGACTTTATAGATTTTCTCCAACTTATCAGAGGGAAGCAGTCTGGCCAGAGAGGACAGGGCCAGATAACCCCGTGCTCTCGTACCACTCTTATAGGATTTACGCAGGAGGTGGGAGAAGGAAACTTCTGATGGAAATCTCGGCTTTTTGAAATATTTCCTAACATATAGCCTGCCTTCTCTTTCTTGCCACAGCTTCATTCATAATTCAGTTTGCCTGTTCAAGTGTCTTTTTTTAAGCCTCTTTCCTGACGTAATGTCTCGATCTATCAGCTAGTGCAGGATGAATGAGCGAGCAGCCCTTCTCATCCTCTGTCACACTCCCTCCCCCCATCCATTCCCTGCAACTCTGCAATCTCTAGAAAGAGATATAATTTGAAGGCCTTGATGGGGTTTGTGTTGCTGTCTGTATTGAGATGAAAAAAAGTTGCTGACTCTGCTGTTTTTTTTTTCCTTGTGAATGAAGTTGATCTGACAGCTCTTTGGTATTCCTTTGAGTTAGCTCTGAATTGATGCCATAGACACTACCTATAAGTTGATGCTCCTGCTTGCTTAGAAACCTGAGAATTGAGACATCTTTCCGCTGTTCAACCTTGATTTACGTCCACATCTACTTTTCCCTCTCTCACTTGGTCTTATCTCTTTAGAAATGTATTGAATTCAATTAAAAGAAAAAGACAAAGGTTGAAAAATTCAGAGCATAAGAGGGAGATATGAACATGTCATTGTCGTCAACCCAATGTCTGAGATAATCTCATTACATCTAGCTCAAATGTCCACTTGGACTCATGGGTGGACTGACTAGAAGAGTCCAGACATGCATGTAAACTACAACTCGACTGGCTGGCAAAGATATAAAACCTCAGAGCAGTAATCTAGGTGAGAATAGTTATAGAGGGAGCCTGGTGTGTTCTGTGAGAGGTTGTGAGAAGCCAGAAGATCTTTGTATTTGTATTTCAACATGTTCTGTGGGTGTGTTTGAACCCCAATGTCTGCTCCAAATGAGAGCAAACCCGAAGCATCAGGAAGCCACAGTTGTAAACTGCCACTTTCTCCTGCTAGCCTCGTACAGTTAGACTGCAAAGTGAATTCAGTTATCACAGAAGATGTGCTTCTGGAAAAAAACAACAACAGTGTTGATTTCAGTCCAGCTCCCAAAACAACCAACAAACAAAAACTAATTGTTAACAAGAAAACTTAAACCTAACCTGTCAAGCATGATGATTCCTGCAGAATCTTCCCAGGCTGCATGAAATGACACAGACAAATGTTGTTACCACGCAAAGGTTTCTCAGGCTCTTTACATAACAGTTCAAAATATTCTAAACGTGCCTTCAAAGCTTAGATTAATTCACTTGAAATCATGCCAGCATCAAAAAAAGTTTTCAGTGACTGCTAAAACTCTGGACAGACCTGTGCAGTCCTGCAGAAGAAGTCACAGAAATCATGCACGGCATTTCGAGACATGGTACTAGGTAACACAGTGGGAAGTAGAAACCAGAGTAGCCAGACCTTGTGAGCTGAGCAATCTGGAGAAGGGACCCCCTCACCCACCCAGCTGTGGATCAGCCTTACAGAGTTTTGCTGCGACTGAAGTGCCATGCTGCCGGATGTAATGAGAAATTAAACATGCTCTCAGGGGACAAAACTGTTGCACAGAGCGAAAGAGAGAGACACTGAGGAGATTCATAAGTTCTACGAATGTCCTCTCTGCTTGTGTATGTGCAGGCGTGACAGCAGATAGAAGAGATCAGGATGAAAATCATAGTAGATTAAGATGTTTTTTTACATTTGTGTCCATGCCTTCAGATCCCCTGACAGCTTACACAAACACACTGTTAACTACAGCACTGAAACTCAAGGTGGCCACATGATGCACGCGCTGCCACCAAACTGCAGGTGGGAGTTCACTGCAGAAGAATTTTAATGGGTCCTACGATGCGAATGGAATATTCACGGCATTTTTTTGTAAAACATTTAATTAAATACATTAATTTTTCAAAGGATGTCCTTTAAATAGTTCAAGAACATCTAAAAGATAAACTTCTGTCCATACCAAGAGAGACAGAGCAAGAGAGAGAGGGGGAATGAGAGTGAAAGACACGCCGACAGAAAAAGTAGAAAGGGTTGAGGGGAGTTTGCAGAGAGGTTCTGCTAATGAAGATTAGGGTGAATTGAGGACTATGGGAAGTTAATGAAAGTTGAACTCGTACTATAAATACTGCAGAATTCAGCTCTTACATTCTGAGCATAAAATAGGAGCTTTTACAGACAGAGCCCTGCGCAAATGTTGAATTTAATGACTGTCACATTCCAAAATTTTATATCCTTTTCATTAGAACGGCAATTGAAGAGGTGGAAGAGAAGTCTAGGTTTCCCGAGGGATTAGCCCAGTGCATATTGAAAGTATACCAAGAGTAGGGCTGGATGGTTAAATGACTTCTGTAATTGTCATTAGAAAAGGTCTCAGAATTACAGTGATGAACCGACAGGTCATTTTCAGCTGGGTCACAGATAATATGCACTGTTAATTTTGTGAAAGCTCAGCTAATATTCCTAAAACTGCTGCTCTTTGCAGAATTGAATTGTGTATATCTAGACAGCACTTTGGTCAGATCAATTCGTCAGTATAGAAAATCACCGGAATCATCTACGAATGAGTTAGTTTGGCATTTAGACAATGACGGGTTAAGTCCACTTCTGTAGATGGTGATAAGTATATTTTTACCCGTCCCAGTTTTTGCACTCCATAATTACTTATTGCTAACTGCAGCCTACATTGAGCTGCTTTGGTAAAATCCCTGTTGGCTGTTGAATTAACATAGCCCATTTAATGATGACGTATACTGCATGGAAAGTGTAAAATTAGATCTATGGATTCAGGTATGAGACGTCTTTTTTTTTTTTTCAGTCAGACATCATCCATGCTAACCTAAAAGCCTCAGAGGGATTCTGTAACACTTTACACGCTCATTACCATTTGTCTTCTTTGGTGTGTTAATGACTGGCATTTGGTTTTGAACCGGTCTTGCTGGTTCTTGTGTGAAACTGAAAGGAGATGCGTTTTTTTTTTTTTGTTTGTTTACTTTACCTTAAAAAAAAAAAGTCTGTCCTGCAGGCTCATTGTTCATTGTCTTCATTTCCCACCCCACCTTTAAAGGCATTTCTTCCTTTATAAGGTTACGTCTTCCTGGTTACACGCAGGCCTTGTGAACTGGACTGGTAGCTGCAATCCAGTCTGACCTGTTACTGTCACCTGTTTTCCATTGTTCATCATTGTTGGCAGTGCCCTGAACTGAAAAGAAACGATTTCAGAAGTCAAACTCTTAGTTTCTTTTTCTGCTATAATATCCCATGAACAACGAAAAACATTTGAAAAGATGGTTTTGCTACTTCGCTTAAACTAATTCATTTGTATGGGAAAGAAAACACACGTTACATTCATTACAATTTCAAGAAACCTCAGGTATTTAAGTATCAGTGTTTGATTAATCAGCCTGTTACTTGCATTGTCGTTTCTTTGGATTGTGTTGGCCTCTGCGTGGGTGTATGTGTGTTTTGCCTTGGTTTTACTGCGGCTTAAGTGTTAATGTGCCAGTGCGGCAGATTTTGCAGAAGGATAAAAGGTTTAAAAAACAGACTCAGACCTTGTGAAGCCCAAAGCAGAAGCCTTTTAAACAGTAAAAGCCGCATTATGCCTCATGCCATTATAAAACAGCTTTCATGTACAGTTCACTTGGTAATGGTAATAAAATAAAAACATACACCCTGGAGGGACCAACGAACATTTTAATTGTATTGTGAGAGAAGGACCCTTGTTAATTTAAAGGTTGTTTTACAGCTTTCAGGAGTTAATACAATAATATAGCTATATGTGTGAGGAGATTTCTCATGCAGTCCATACTAGTGGATCCCAGTTATCGTTCAGCAAAGAGTAATGAACTGACAGTTGAATTCTGTGTGTAAAATCAATCAGCACTGAGGTATGAAGCATTGTTTCGTTCAGTGGATCTGATCTTGGGCCTTTTGTAACATCTCAGAGAGAGTTAGTGAAGTTTAACCAGTCTTACGGATGATCACGTTACACTGGAAAAGTTCTCAGCATGTCTTTCTCAGACTGCCAAGCACAGATCAACAATGCTGCTTTTCTTGTGTTTGTACCAGAGGCTCTGGCACTATCTCAAAGCTCAACTCCCATCTAAAGGGAGCAGAGTGCAAACCCTTTTACGGGACCCTTAATCGTTAGATGCAAATGAATTCTCTATTTGTCATCTCATAGAGTCACATCAATTCAATAAAAAAAAAAAAAAAAATCTAAATCAATATTTGCATGTGAATAAACCCATCCACTGCCCAGATGAGAAACACAGAGCGAAAGAGGTGACTCAAGCCAGATTTGGCTGTCAGAGCTCGACCAGGGGCTCTCATCTGAGGCTGCTTATTTTCTGCTCTGCCTTTGTTTTGGCCCGGCTGGTATCTCCATAGTAACAGCCAGAGAGTGGCTGTACTCGCTGCCGTAGGAAACGCGTGTACAGCTCTTCAGATAGGACTGTGCCGAAGATCAGAGAAAGGTGCCAGTGAAGCTATTTTCTTCTGGTCTGCACTACTAGGATAATAAATAAATAGAAGTGGATGAAGGGTGATCGTTTTGTCATTACAAAAGCACATGAGACAGGGGGATATGATGGTGGAGGAGGTGTTATGATGGTTGGAATAGAGCAGAGAGAAGCACTGGTGTCAAAGGAAGAGAGGTGGAAGAGGAGGGGTGCACACGGTTGTGCTTTCCAATGTTATCTCCCAGACTGGCTTGTTACCGTAAGCCAGCTTTGAATAGGCCGCATTAGTGGCAGCCGTCCGGAGCTGAAAGAATAGGGGTGAGTCAGCCGGTTTGCTGCACGGACAGCATTTCTTTCAGCATTCCTCCTCTTCTCCTGACTGCTGTGCACCCTGGCTCTCTCCCGGAATCAGTTTCTGTTTTTGTACCACCTTCAACACCCTGTTGAAGGTGGCTCCTTGTTAAAGAAACCTTTACACTGACCTCTACCTCCAACGTTCAATGTGCTGGATTAAGAAGAAACCCGACCCAGCATAGTGTTAACGTGTGATCACTTAAACACATTACTCAAACGAAGCCGAGTCTAACTGTAATCACGCCTCACCTCGGACTCTAGCCGTCGACGTGGTTTAAAGCAGGGTCATTGTTGGTGCCTTTGACAATTTTATTTTACTTTTGTACATTAAAACTTTTTTAGCTCATTGGTTTTGCTGAGAATAAAAACATTAAAATGATTCTTGTTGATCTATAGTTCATTGGAAGAAAATGATTTGGCGCTTAGAGTATTACCCTTAACGTTTTCCTGTTACGCTGCATTCCTCTTTTTGTGGCCATTGAAATATTTGTTTCTACTACTTCCTCTATTCACATTTCTTGTCCTTTGCTGTAGTCTCCTCCTCCCTGTATTTCTTTTTGTGTCGTTCTTCCTCAGCCTCTGGTGCATTGACCTTGTTCGGCTCCTGCCACTGTTCATTTGAGAAATTATTAAAATCATTTAGAGCAGCTGGATTTGTTATTAGAAGCTCTTTAATTAGAAAGTGTGGTAAAATGGTTTTGACCGAGGTGCAAGACACACACACACACACACACACACACACACACGTCTGCTAATACCAGGACTGCAGTCTTATGAGGCCGTTCAAGTGCTCTGGTGGCGGACTCGCTCTAAAAGACAACAGTGGACTCCTGAAGCAGCCAACAGCTATGTCAACATTGGCTCAACTAATTCGCAAGCTCAGTGGGAGACGTCATCTTTTCCTGCAGGAGACTGAAAACATCAAGCTGGTACCAGCAGCTTGAAGTGTGGGCTACTTCAACTCCTCTGAAATGTTCCCAAGAATAACTTACCGAGCACACACTTGAATTCACGCACGCAGTTTAGATTATCAGATGATCAAATGAGGGAACACACATTTTGTAGAATCAAACCTATTAATGATGCAGCCTTCTACGTTTATATTTAAATCAACAGTGTCATGAAAAAGTACGTGTCTTTATATAGAACAACCATAAAACCTCATAGTGCTAGTGGAAAAAGTATGTGAACCCTTTCAATTCATTACTGGTTGACACTGGTTGTTCTCAATAAAGACATGAAAGATCAGATTGTGTGATTATTTTAGGCACATTATATTTTTATTACTCTTGACTTAAATGAAGATCAGATCACATTTTATGAAAAAATAATGCAAAAAACTACAACTTTCCAAAAGGTTCACATACTTTTTTTTGCCGCTGCAATTACAGACAATACATTGCAACACAATCACATTCTTGCAGACGATACTTTTTAAACATCCAGATGTGTGATGGTGTAAGGACTTTGTGTAATGGTGATTTAGCAGTTGTCATGTTTCAGCTTCAAAACCGTCTTGGTTTGGAACAGAAATATGGCACCTCACTGGACCTTCAGTGTCCTAGGGCAAAGTAAAGGTGGGCAAAATGTGTTATTTTGCTGTTTGAACAAACACAGTCCCTGCTGCCTTTGGCTCAGCTCAGGGGTCTGTCTTTCACTGTTTATCAGGGGAATTTCTCCAGACTTTCATCATTTGAGCCAGAGGTACGGGATGTCTGTGTGAGATTACATATCCAGTTGCCCTGGCTGAATTGGCACTTTAGGATCACAGTGAATCATAATTATCCACTCCTATTTGTTTATTTTTCTCATTTGTGGGTGTTTGCACAGTTTTGCTTTATCACCTGTTGTCACTGTGGCTTGGTAGATTTGTCTTGCAGTCACATTATTTTCACTTATCAAGGAGTACTGTAGGTGCTATAATAAAACTGCCTGGATATAAATGTGAGGCTGCATGCCCGTGTTTATATGTGTGTGTGAGACTGACAGTGAAAAACTAGGGTTTGAAGGTACATGTGAGTGTGTGCAAGTCTGTGTGAGCAAACGTTTACAACCCGTGTACAGGGATGACTCAGAGCAGTTGCTGGCAGCCAAGGTGAATGTGTTAAGCCCCTTGAGCCAGCCAGTTGATTAGAAATGTGGTTTGAGACGATAACTGAATCAGCGTCTTTCCTCAGTTGGAGACTCTTTTTTTTTTTTTGTAGGAGATTATTTTTAGTCTAAATAAAAGACGTGTTTTTCTCTCTTACCTGCAGCTTCGGGCCAGTCAGCAAACTGACACCGTAGAATTATAACAATTACACTTTCTTATTGTTATATTACACAGGAGCTCTCAGGTCACTGTAGCTCCAGTTTAGATGTATTACCTTCCAGATGTCAGCTGACACTGAAATTTGACATTTTTCAGTGCTAAAATATTTATTCAGAGTGAAAACACACTCTTTAGCTACTTCAGCTGTAAAGTCCGCCTGCAACATTTTGGTTGCTCATTGTCTCCAGGCCAATCTTCCTCTCTTGGTTTGTTGTTCTAGTGTTCTGCAACACACCCATCCACAAGCATCGAACACCCGCTGATTCCCATTGTTACACTGATTTTAAATTATTTTCCTTGCATTGAATCTCCACGCCCCCACATACTGCACGTGCACATACACACACACTCCTTCAAATATGCAATCGTGCACGGCCAGCCAAACTCCTACTTGCTCCTCGGCGTGGTGTACAGGGGCGCCTCAGTAACATCTCACATGAATGCGTGCCATGGGGAATGGGCAAGGCTTTGATAACAACATGCGTTTTCATGTAGGGATTGGAGTGTGAAGATCTCTGGAGGGGTGCTGTGTGCTGCCAAAGAGATTTCCAGTGGCTGCACTAAAGAAATGTTTCACTGATCATCCAGTATCCAGTCCTAGACCATAGTGGAGGTTTGAAGAAGGAAAGTCTGGGAGAAGAAGAAAAGATCTGAGTTCACAAAGAAGCAAAGTTGCTGTCATCATCCCAACTGTCATGTACTTGCTGATGAAGGGTGAATACTGTTGTGATCACACCATAAGAAAAACTAATATGTAACATATATTCACTACATCATTGAATGGCTTCACCCCCATAGAAGAAAACTCCACACCCCAGTGATTGTGCATATGGCACACTGTCAGCAGAGAAATACTCCTCATTTATCATTCTTCAACATCTTCGTGGCTTTTGGTCTTGAGCAGTTACAGTATGTCTTCGCAAAGGTGTTTTAATCTTCTCTCACACTGTGCAGTAAGGGAGCCCTGATGCGATAAAAATGTCCCACTAAGTGTATACAGTATGCCTCACCTTCCTTAACTATCTCAAACACATTTATGATCATCTTTCATCTTCTTCGAGAATCCGTTCGAGTGTTTATAGCGTTAAAAGCTCCCACATGTTCTGATAACCTGCAGTGGTGCAGTAGGTAAAGACAAGCAGGAAGGAAGAGGAGACAGCAGCATATTAAAACTGTAGGTGGGGATATGGTTGTGATGCAGTACGCAGGATTTCAAAACAGCCAGAAAAGCAATGTGCTATTGTTTTAAGCTTAGCTGTCAGCATATAAAGTAGTGCTGACGACACACAAAATACATACAGCACAACCAGGTGAGTTCACAATGTGATATCATCGCTGGTTCAGTGGTTAGCTGGTTGTTGCTTTGGTTCTTGTATTAGGAAAAGATACCACATGTGTCACTGTTACCAGGTGAATAAAAACCTCTTCTTCTTGTTGAGCCTTTGTGTGGAGTGAGTGTGTGTTCTCACTGATGCACGGCGCTCGTGGGTCCCTGTGAGTTTTATGCCCCTGTGATACGGTAAAGCAGAACTCTGCTGATGGCGGTTTTACGTATGTGACCTCTCCTTGCTCAGAGCAGGACTAAACACAAAGGGGGAGAACAAAGAAGTCGGCGGACGCAGTGTTCTTTTCCAAGTAACCGTAGCTCTTTTTACACCTCAGACCAGGAAATTTGCTCAATATGCTGCTGAAAGGTCTTTGAGGTTAGAGCCGCTCTGCACTCCACAAGTTACTAGAAATGCTTATCACACAAAATTCTTTTTAGTGTCCAAAGCTATTATATACAGTATGTGCCCAAATCACACAACCTATTGCTCACAGTCCTCCAGCCCTTTGGTGGCCACACTAATTTTAGATGAGTCCTTTGCACTCTGATTGTCCAGTGTCTAACTATTCGTGCATAAACTGGCTTGAACACAAAACTTTCCCTGAGTGCAATAAAGCAGAAAGCATCTTTCATTTGAGCTCTTGAATGTTTCCTACAGTCTGGTCCTCGTTTACATGCTATAATTTTCACTGTGACACTACAGTCATTTAGAGAACAAGGCGAATACAGCCACTTAAGCTAGAACACGCTGAGCACTGAAACCAGGGATATGTAAATCTTAGAAATCAATTACACTGCCAGGGGCACGTAGAAGCCGTCGGTAATTTTGTCCCCATGCAACAGGAGGCAGTTGAATGTGGCCTAGATCTGTTAGCATTCAGAGGTTTTTTTTTTTTTGGATTACACTCAGTGTGACAATTGTACAGCTTAGTGCTTCTGAATATTAGTATTCACTTGTTATTTCCACGGCCGGCCCCCGCATCTATTTTTGGCAGACGATAGCGGAGCTGGAGCAGCATCGTGGCTGTATTCATTATTCTCTAGGTGCTAAATAAAGAGACATGGGATGTTCAGTGCTGTTTCCCTTCATATCTCACTATGTGTGTATCTGCAGCATGTCTCCTTGTCATATACTGTCTACTGTTACTGTCGTTCTCTCACAGCAGAGACATGTATCACTGACTCTAATAGTATCTTCAGTGTACAGAAATTACTCTGATACATTTTCTACACACTTTAAATGGAGCAGTCTACAGTGGTATCTTATGTTTACCTGCAGGGTTGAATACTTGAAGCAGATTAAGGAGAACCTGAGGGTGATTTCAGATCCTGCATTGCACTGATGGTCTATTTTATGCTCAATGTGCTCAACATCCCTCTCTGGTAAAGCTGCCTATAGTATATAGAGTACTCGCCTTGCTCTCGTCCTCGTGTTTTCACAAGAGTAGATGTCACAGTTCTTTAAAAAATGCTAGTTTAGTTTAGTTTGCTTATTTACATAGAAATGCAATGTGCACGTGTGGGACTGATGAAAGAGTTCCACGTCCCCAAATGTTGATTGGGGTGAATGAGGCCAGGTTTCCCATAATGATGCTTGTAACCCAGTCTGTCTCTGAGGGTCAGGGAATTGTTCTTCATTGTCCTGCAGTGGAGAAAAGGAGAAAAGAAGGTGCAATGAGAAAAAGAGAGTTGCTCCCAGTTCAACCTGTTATGTGCAAAAGAAAGAAAACATAAGAATTTAGTTTTGCAGTATTTTTACAAACATGAGCAAAAGTCCCTGTTCATTACATTTAGAAAAAATGGCTTAAGAGAGCTTTAAAATCATATATGATACCACCCAGACTTGTATGCAATCCACCTGAGATCGAAAAACCCTGCATCTCAAGTAGTCAAAATAGCTGTTGGGTGATTCTCTCTTTTTTTTTTTTTTTTTCATTCTGGCACCCGACTCTGTGCACCCCGAGTAAGACTCAGCAGCAGAAAACGGAAATTGAAGTCAACTTCAAATAGCCCCTGCTGCACTGCATGGTCCCCAGGTGCAGATGAATCCCCTTTCCAATCTCTATAGCTCACACAGTCCTCCTAAACTGTCCATAACAAGTGATCCATTGCTTAAGGTTTGCTCTGAGGCCTCCTTCTATTTTGTTTACACATCACTCTCTTTTTTTCTCACTTTAATTGATCTAAATTCACATATAGTCAAGGTGGATATGTAAAACATTCATCACTCACACAGATGGCTGATTGGGACCATGTGGGAGACCTGATCCCAAACGAACAGCAGTTGTAACTAATCTTTTTTGTTTGTTTGTTTGTTTTCTGTTTCTATCATGACTCGTGGTGTCCCTGCCACACACAGCAGCACTAATTAGAAATCTTGTCTTGTGGTTTCTCCTAGTAACATAATATTTAAAACATAGAAATATGGCTGTTGTGTTTTATTGTGTGCGGTGGTTTCATTCCTGTAATTACCACTGGTTAACACAGGTAAACAAACTAGTGCCATGACCCCAACAGCAGGTGTACCTAAGTGTGTGTACTGTATGTTTGTATATTACCAGCTTTAATACCATTACTGTGAAATAACGATTCAACAATCTTTAGTCTGTGTTTTCTAAGTCATGCTTGTGCTTTTTTATTCGTTGCTATCAGTCTTTCATACTTAAATTTATCTTTGAAGTCTGTTTGCCCCCCTGCTGAGACCGACACAGCATGCAGAGCATCGCAGCCATTTAGTTTATTCAGCAGACATCGGTGTGATGCTGAGGACACTGACACCTCAGATATTTCTGTGACTCCAGTCAGTGTGTGGACTGTTCCACTGTTTACTGTTGAAATGTAGACAGATGAAATCCCTCCATCCTCTAATATTTATTAATCATATTTTTTTTTTCACTTTAATATTAGCTCCCACATTATGTGAGTAGTTTTTTTTTACACCTAACACAAAAGACAAACAAGTCGAAAAATGCTTTCTTTGTTCTTAGTTCTCTCTTGTTGTTTCACTCATTTACATTTGTCTGTCATCATGTCTCTGTTGGAGTCTACTGAAGATCTAGTCATCATAAATGCTGATTCATTCGTCTTGTTGTTTTCACACACATTTGATTACTGCACATTTGTCCAAAGTCCAAGGGGAGTGGTTTTGTCTTTTATGTCTTGTACTGTACATGTCAGCCACCAGATCTGCTTAAAACTAACATTTACACGCTTGTTGACGCCTTTATCTGAAATTCTCTCTCTCTCAAAGTTGAAATAAATACTATAAAACTATGTAATGCTATAACACCTCCTCTTTTTTTGTCTGCAGGGAACCAGCACACTGCAGGATCCTTCCAGTCCCAGCTCACCCAGTACACAGCAGTCGTGTGGTCCGCACAGTTTCGTACAGGAGCACTTCCAGGCTCAGTACAGGTGAGAGGCATGGGCAGAAACAGCATTTCACTAGCAGCTTGACTAATTGTTCCTTGTTGACCTTTAGGTTCAAAGTAGTGTCATACTGCTGTTTTTGTAACTTTTAAACTTTCTTTCAAAATCATACAACTCAGTGCTTTTAGGAAGAAGTAGGACGAGAATACATTTTGGAAACTATCTTAAGTGTCTTATAAATTATGCAGTATGCATGGTAGATTCCACTGGGCACTATATCTCATGTCCTGAGGTTGTGTTTGACTAAACAGAGTGCAGTACATACTGTTGAAGAGAATAGCTATTCAGCACAGGTGAGAATGAACCTTCTCTCCTGCGGATAAGAATCAGTAGTTTGAGAAAGTAGGTCAGACAGACCTGCGAAGGATTCAGGAGATTTATCTTTAGTACTGGCTTCTGGCTCTCTGTGCTTCATTCACAGTGGGAAGTCAGAGACTGGGCTGCTATAGTTTAATAGACTCCCTAATGGAATTGATGCTAGACCTTTCAGTAACCTCGCTGGCACACTTGGCCGAGTACATTTACTTGGCATCTTGCTTTTGCCTCTCGTTTGATCCCTGAGCAGTGTAAACAAGAGAAAAGCTGGTAAGACGGTAATATTTAGAAGAAAACGGCAGTTTAGGTGTTAGAGTTGTGATCGGACAATCACGTGATATGAATGTTAGAGACAGCAAGGGCGGAGAAAAAGTATAGAACGTCAAAAGAAAATTGTTTGTGGAACTATTAACTATTGTAACCAGGAGGTAGACAGACACCAGGCTCTGACCTTGATTTGTATCAGCTCTGAAGTTTGTGCATGACTTCGATGTATCAGTTTGTGGTGCACTGTCATCGGCAGTTCGGACAGAACAATGCGTCTCCACATGTAGCAGTACAACAAGACAAACAGCACAGACAGCACAGATAACTTGCTTCTTGTAATGGAAAAGCTTAGTTTTCATCTTTCTGGCAGGGACTTGCTTGCCACCTCCTCCTCCAATATAAGATGGCACCTGGCACCGTAACCAAATACAGCAAAGTTTGTCTTGAGTAAAGTGAGCGAGTCGGCCCTTGCAAACTTTTGTAATAAACTCAGAAGTTGGTTCAGACTATTCCAAATGGTAATGGATTCAGGGTGACTGTGCTGCTGCTGCTGCTGCTGCTGCTGCTGCTGCTGCTGCTGCGTAACACAGTGTCACTGATGCTTGATTTCTATGGAAAGGCTCTCAGGTTGACTGTTAATGGAAGGTCAACCAGTGCTGTATCAGATTACATAAGGGTGTTATTGTGACGGAAAGTGCAAGACACTGTGTCTGTTCTGTGTTGTGCAGCTCCTAAGTTATGCATTTGCTTCAGAACATGACCCAGAAAAACCCAAATATTTTGACACTTGGTTAAGGTCACCTTTTTACGCAGAACTTTTAAAAAAGGTATTTCTTTGTAAGGAGTCAGACAGCAAACCAGAGAGAAGAAAGGGGCTTTGACATGCATTTACTGTACAGATGAGTTTTTAATGATGAGAAAAAGGATAAAAAAACAAACAAATGTAGATACACAGAATAACAGCCTAAACAAAAGCCAGATATAATATTAGGCTCGCCACGGACAAAGTCTTTGGGACGACTTGGGCACATATTTAGTAAAGCTCATGGAAAGTAAAATCCAGGGAATGAGCAACAAGGCTCATACTTGATAATCTCCTGCACATAGTTAAACACAGACAAGGGTAAATGTATAAACAAAGGGACTGGGCTTCAAGCAGAGTGCAAAACCGAAAGCAGATTAAAAGCAGACTGACTGAGAGAAGTGAGGTGATCCAACGAGAATAATCTGGCAGGGTGTGAGTGAAAGCAGCAGTTCTAGTGGCAAAAGAGTCACAGAGGGTGTTTTCTAAGAAACAAAGAAACAGCTAGAATAAAGGGAGAATTGAGGACTGAACCTCAACTGTCTTTCTGTCAGTCAGAATAAAGGCATATACTCGCAGGCCCCCGGGGAGTAGTTCTGTCATGTTTGGTTAAACTGCAGCAGATTAGCGTGTGAGCCAATCAATAAAAAGGTCGTCATGTGACATCTGTACAGTATTGACCACTGCACTGCAAAGTTAACCAGCCATTCATTCGTGGGATTATCCAATGCTCTCACTGAAAGATGATGGATTGAACCGTTAGAATAGGAACTGTTACCCTGCGCACCACAAATCCCATGATGCACTCGCGCTGAGCAGATGAATAAGAACCTGCTTTAAACGTATTGGTTCAGTCACTTCTAAAAAAAGACACGTGGCTCGGAGGCGTAAAGTGGTTTCTTGAACGTCTTTGTTACTCTCCCTCTTCCTTTATCTGTACCCTTTTCGCTCTCTTATACTGTCAGGCGCACACAAACGCTCGAACGAGTAGGCGCGTCAACACCTGGGTGTTTATGTGACATTATCAGGTTAACGACGGCTCATTATCTTACCAGAGTAACTAAGTGTGAGAGATTTTCACAACACAAGTCCCTGGAAGCGCCTACCATAACATCTGTGGGTGGTCTCTATTAATTTAGTGAATCCCTACATGCACACACACACACAAATCTGTGCTTGTATTGTTCCTTCTCCCGACTCACAGACACACGCTCCACTCACACACAACACAAACGTTCCTTCTCCTTCTTCTTCTTTATTTTTTTTTTCCGTTTTCTCTTTGTCAACAATTCCAGCTGTAGTTGGAGTGACATTTCTTCGTGGTTCTTTTATTCGGCTGTGGTGGCAGGCGCATAATGCTTTCTCCTTGCATGAGAGCTGCTGTAATTATTTCTCTGTGTCACACTCACACACACACCTTTTGACTATTTAGCTCACATTTCAGCCTCCGGTCTGGACAAGTTTCGGCCACTGTTTCATCCAGTGCTTGGCACATTTCTTCTTCGTGCTCCAGCGCTAACACGAGGAGATGGTTATGTTTGACATTCAAGTATGTTCGGATCATCCTCTTAAATAATAACTATTACACATATACACACACACACACACACACACACACAGTGATTACTCCAGTGATTCACACCTCACCCTTAAGTAGGAGTGTGAGTCTTGAGTGAATTGAACTGGTCCTCTGTGCACTAACAGCTTATTATTGCAGCTGTTTTCTCCTGGTGTTTTCCGTGACTCATTACCGGTTGTAACAAGCTTATCATGTAAGTGCAAATCTCTAAATGCAGGACTATGGGATTTTCCTGAGGGTGTTTGAGTAAGATGTGCATAAATATAGAGAGTGGAAGCAAGTGGAGTGAGGAAAGAAGAAATAAAGAGCATAAGATGTGATTTTTCACTGCGGGGGGTGCCTGCGTCCCCGGTGAGGCTGTGTGGGTATAGCTTTCTGTTAAAACCCAGACGAGATGGTTTGAAGAGCAAAAACAGTGCGTGGCTTTTATTCTGTTCATTGTGACATTGTTAATGCCACTTACAGTTCCTGTCACTTATATCCTGTCTATATGCACTTATTTTTTATTTATTACAGCTACTATAAATAGCAAATAGCACCACTAGCATCATTACAGTTAATCTTATCACATATGTAATAATAATGTATGTAATAACTGTCTTATCTGCAGTATAGTCTAGTTCCAGCAGCTGTGGGGTATACAGTATGTTCTACTGTGGTACAACTATAATAATCATTTTAAAAATCACATCACATATGATGTTTAAAAAGATTTTATCATATGAGGGTGTGAACAACATCATTTTACAGCACCAAGCTGCCTGGGGACAGCAGATCATTTTGTTTTATACACAGCAGCGACGGACCTAACTGTAAATAAAAAACATTTAGATAATAATGGCACATTTACATCATAGTATAGAGATGCTCATCAATGTTACATTATAGGTTTAGAAATCAGAGAAGCCCTTAACTTTCTGACTTGGTTTTTAACTTCCTCACAGAAAAATGTAGTATTACATCTCTCACAGCTTTAATCTGAACAGAACCTGCTTAGAAATAAAATTAAATTGTGTTATCTAACACTTAAATTACTTATTAGCGCCCGTTTCAAGACTATGAATCCCGTTACACAAGTTGTGCTCTAATTGAAACGCTCGAGTGTTGATGCATTTCCAAACTCGGAGGCAATATCCTCCCTGGTGACTCACTCACATTTAATAAATAATAGACAAAGAAACCCGAATGGTGTGGAATTTGTTTTTGGCCCCTCACCGGGCTTTCTTCAGTGTAAATAAGCTTTATATCCCTTCGTATTCTCATCTCATTAGGCGGTCTCATTCTGAGCTGGTTTCAGTCTGCTGAGTCGGGAGGCTAATTCCTTCATCTACTCTTCTTTTACTCACTTCCTCCTCTTTACATTGTCTAATCACTGGGGAACTGGAGTCACTGCCTCTTAATGCAGAATAACAAAAGAGCAATCACTCCCTCACATTCTTGCAGCGTCGTATTTTTGTTCCTTTCAATGTCTCCATCCCTGTGTCTCTTTCTAGCCTTCCCTTCGCTGCTTATATCACTTGATTGGTCTCTCTTCTCTTTCTTTCCTCTTCTTCTTTCCTGATTCTTTTTATATCTCACAGAGATGCTCCTCAGAGGCATCCAATGGAGTTGTCTGATCTGAATAAATGTTTGCGATTAGAGCCAGGGCTGTCTTGTGGATTGGGCTGCCGATGTGGGAGTCGATGCTTCAGTCACTCCGTTGTGCTGCAGCGTTTAAATGAATCTTTGTCAAAGCCTCCCTCCTCCGTCTGTCACTCTCAGTCAGTTTGTGGCATCTATTTTTAATGGCCTGGGAGATGTACAGAGAGCCCCAGCCCAAGTATCTCCATCTAGACAAACTAGATATTGAAGACGGGGACTTTTTTCCTGTGTAACTTTAACTTGGATGCAGCACTGAGGTGAAGACATTTGGGATATTTCGCAGTTTTCTATCATTTTCAGGTTCAGATACCTATTAAAACAAAGCAAAGTGAAAAATACATTCAAGCGAACAAATCACTTAGTTGTTCCATGTCCCGGAAAAGCTGAACTGAAAGCTGTAAACAATTAATATTTAAAAAAACAAAAAAAAAAAAACCCAAAGCTCAAATCCTTTTAAGAGCTACTT
This sequence comes from Anabas testudineus, assembly GCF_900324465.2. Lineage (NCBI taxonomy): Eukaryota > Metazoa > Chordata > Actinopteri > Anabantiformes > Anabantidae > Anabas > Anabas testudineus. Next base: position 15,434,903 of record NC_046610.1, on the reverse strand, counting down.
ATGCAACAAACAACACTCTACAGTATATCTGTCAACTATGAGATTGAGGATGAGAGAGAGTTCTCCCCACCAATCGTATTTTCATACCAGATCCTTTGAAGACTCAGTTCTTCATAAAAGAGTGCAAACTTGTTCTCATCATCAAAGATGGTCCGCAGGGGCTCCAATTTTCCCTAAGTAATGCATCCAGGTAGGGGTGTGCTCGCGCTGACCTCTCAGAGACATCAGACTAGTCATTTCACTGCGTAATAATAATAATTCTGCTGTCCAAGTAAATGGTTGCTGAAAATATGGCCAGACATTGACCTTCCTTACTTTGATTTTGGTGCCATGACCACCCACAGTGCTTTCTTCAAGCCTAGCCTCACTCAGCACTCTCCCTCCTGCTGACACCACCCAGCTCCCTGCAGCGCCAGACTTTGAAGTGGGTGCTAACTAGTTAGTGCAGGGTGTTATCGAATGGAAGCCACTCTTTGGTTTCTTTTTGCAAAGACAAATGCCATCTGCTGAGCCACCTGACCCTGTAATGTGTGGTAATTAAGTCTGTAAACACTACTAGTACATGCAGTTTCTGAATCTTCTTCACCAGCAAATTAGGTCTGAACTGGCCGATATAGACTTCAGACTCTCTATTGGAGCCACGTGTTAAATTTGTGATTCATCGTGACTTTGTTTCTGTCCTGTTCCTCTGCTTATGTAATTTGTCATTTGGTGTAATGCAGTCTTATAATTTGTTAATGGAACTGAAATAGAGAAGATAGAGAGAAACTGTTTTGGGAGAGAAGTAATGAGAAAAAGAGGGAGTTTAGTTGTGTTTATGGAGATGGAAGTTTGATTATCTCTCTGGGAGCAGTTCATTGCCATTGTCTGCGTGTGTGTGTGTGTGTGTGTGTGTGTGTGGTGAATATAAATGATTTAAATCATATTCCCCCCTCGAATTGTCAGATTTCTGCCTAATTACAAAACAACTTCACCTTCTATGTTAAAGTATATGTGTACGGGGGAGAGAGAGAGATGTACAAGGACTTATTAAGTTATTTATCAATTATAGCAGTAGAGACTTGTGATTCCAGTTTGAAAAAAACAAAACCAAACACTGACCTAACCTAACCTGTCTCAGGATCACGTGTTCTATATTTACATGGTTTAACACGGTGACTTTGTAAAGGTTTTAATTAGTTTTACTTCTACAGTCACACTAACATGCATAGATCATGTACTGGTTCCATACTTTATATATTATGTTTGAAATATCAAAGTAAACACTGTTTTAGCAGGATTTAACTTTTCTTTAACGGTACAGAATCGATCCTCTGTTATTAACACTGACACCTTGAAAAGCACAGTCATAGTTCCCCGGGTGCTGTATATATAACTTATTAAACCTAATCCAAATTCATTGCCTGTTTTTTTGGTCACTTAATTTTAAACTGGAAGGAGGAAACTCTGTGAATGCCGGTGTCATTGACAATAGAGTATCATAATGTTTACTCCCAAACTGAGAAGGACAATATTTATGAAGGTGGTGATGAGACTTAAGTTGTGTGTTTGTTTAGCTGAGGACATTTTCCCAAACAGGAGGACTCTACTTGTACTTCTCATAGACTGAGGCGAGTACCCTGACTGACAGGCACACAGAAGAAAAGACACTCTCTGATCTCTTTCTCTTTGAGAAGCACTGACCTGCAGAGAACTATGACATGCCGTATAATGCAACTTTGAGTTTGCTGTAAGTCTTTTACCAAAGTTGTGTTTCTCTTCTTTGCCCTTTACAACCTAACCAGATTCTCTAAGGATGTATTCTGCACAGTGCACACATGAACCTTCATTTATAACAGTATGTCTCGGGGGGGGATCCTACACATCTAGTGCATCCAGAGTGCTTAACCTTTTTTTAGTTATGTTACAGGCTTATTCCAAAATGAATAAAATTCACTATTTTCCTCATAATTCTACAAACATTACCCCATAATGACAGGAAGGAATAAAGGAAGTTTGTTTGAAGTCTGCAAAAATTTAAATAAGTCCTTGACACTCAAAATAAAACTCTGTGGGAAATTCAGTTGACTGGACATTGATGATGATTTGGAAAGACATACAGTACACCTGTCTATATAAGGTCCCACAGTAACGGTGCATGTCAGAGCACAAACCAAACCAGGAAGTCCAAGGAATTGTCGTAGACATCCGAGACAGGATTGTATCGAGGAACTTTGTACCATCTCTCCCTATCCAACCAAGAAACTACCCAAAGATAGCTGTGTCAAGCTTGTAGCATCATACTTAAAAAGACATGAGGCTATAATTGGTGCTGAAGGTGTTTCAACAAAGTACGGAGCAAAGACTGTGAATAATAACTGTATGTACATGTGATTTTTTCTTATTATAATTTTTTATAAATTTGCAAAGATTTCAAACAAATTTCTTTCACATTGTCATTATGGAGTATTTTTTGTAGAGTTTTGATGAAAATAATGAATTAAATTCATTGTGGAATAAGGCTGTAACATGTAAATGTGAATACTTTCTGGATGCTCTGTATTTTCATCAGAGACTAAGTTGCAGGATTTAATAGTTAGATGATTCTGTCTACAACAGTCTTAGGTAGTTTTAGCTCTGGGTATAAAACCCTAATGAAACTTTCAACCTTTATAAAAAGGATTGTTTCAGTAAAGGTTTCACTTTTATTATCTTTTGTTCAGTTTTTTTCTCCATTTTTGCTAGGTCTGTTTTCTCCAAGTTTATGAACCAGCAACAACCTCAGTCGAGCTGTTTTTTGGGCTGCGTCTCAGGCCTCCATCCATCACAGCCTGCAGAGCTGTCAGCTCACACTGTTTACTCCCTAAATAAGGGCAAAACTTCAGTGACTCAACTACAGGTTTCTTTGGCTCCACATTAAAATCTGGAAGATGCAGGGCTGAAGCATTGCCTAGAATTTCTTTGGATTAAACTGAAAGAGTCAAGGAAAGCGAGCTGCCCGCTGTCTTCTACTGGGCACTGTTGTAAAACTTGTGAGTTTATAGAATTAAAAAAAGCTTTATCTTTGTATACTATGTACGAATCATGCAAAACTGTTTAGCAAGTGGCAGCTTTAACTCGAGACTATATGCAAAATATAAATCTGTTGAAAACCTCATTGAATTAAACTAAATATCATCATCCCTCAGATTTTGCTCTCTTAGTAAGTACCAATACAAATACACTAGTAATTTAGTCAGATGTGAGCAAATATTTGGTCTTTAGAAAACACTACTATTCTGACATCAGCTCATCCCTGATAGAATAACTTAAAAATAAAAACTTTGCATCCCTCTGAAAGTTTTCTAATTCACAATACGGAAAATGGCTAAACAGTAACGTGATACTGCATAATGTTTAGAAATGCCGCTGGTGGAGTGTTATTTATTTAGCTCCGAGCACAACAGAGCAGCAGAGGGATGCTGAGCAGTTCAGCTTTCTTTATGATAAATAAGAGCAGCTGCTGCAGTGCTGTGCATGTGTGTGTTTGTGTGTGTGCGTGTGTGTGTGTGTGTGTGTGTGTGTGTGTGTGTGTGTGTGTGTGTGTGTGTGTGCGTGTGTGTGTGTGCTGTAGCTCCAGGTATCTAGTTTAAACCAAAGAACTGTGGTCTTTTACTTTGACACATGAACATTGTAAACACAGAACAACTTCTGTATTTCACACACACACACACACACACACACACACACACACACACACACACACACACACACACACACACATTGACAGGAATACTTATCTAATATTCTCCACCAGACTGGAAACGCCGTGAGCCACGAGCTTTTTTAGCATTGCTGTGTGTTTGTGTGTGTGTGTTCCTGCAGGCACGCGTGCATTTCCGTGTAAGTGCTGAGTTTTGACTATGTTTTGCGTGGTTTGTGTATATATGAGTGAAAAGAGCCCGTCAGTCTGCTTTACTGAGTACAAACTGGCATCATTAGTGAGCCTGTGACTGGCTGCCACGGCACGCCGGGCTGAACACTGACAGCAAGGAAATGTGGAGTTTGAAAAACTGTTGTATTATTTCCGACGTGTTTTTATATTTGACAAGTTTGTATCTTCACAAACTTGGACACAGCCCTACTGGCATAAATGATAGAGAGACACAGGGAAATGAAGCAAGCATCTGGCAACACGCTTGCTTACATGTAGCAAATGGCTGCTTGGCCATGTTCATACGTCACTTCAAATATATTGTCAGAATAAAATTTACAAAGGTTTGAATCAGTGCTTTAATACTGGAGGAAATACATTTCATATGATTAGGAACACTTGGAAAGACATTTGTACAACTTATTTTGAATTTTATTGTATTTTCGTATCCCATATGCTGTCATACCACTGACTGTTTACGCCACACAGTCCTTTGAAGGATACCTGGTAGTATTTACAGTACAAATATACAGGACATCCTGAACATTTCTGTGATGAGGGCCTGTATTTATTAGTCATCTTAGAATTGATCATTTTGACTGTAATAAATCAAACGTTGATTACTCTTACAGCACCACAAAAAAGATCCATTAATTAATCAGTTGGCAAGAAGTCAATGACATAACAAGCTGTGTTAATGCTAGTTGGTGGTTACCCTGGATTTGCTGTTTTTACTTGTCTCTCTGTATTTGTTATGTAGTAGTTTTGCTAATTTGACAAATATCTATTAAGTAAATTAACATTTATACTAGAATCAGGTGAAGACAACTAAACTAGCTCAGTAAAGTCCATCAGTGGCTATGTCAGTCTTTGTGTGTGTATCCATACAATGGTTGAATGTGTTAATTAGTGAGCTGTAGAGGTGCTGGTAGGTGGATTTGTTACCTTTGGATGCAGTTAAGTCGGCGGCCTTCACCTACTGTCAGTCTTTATGGATAGCCAATAGCAGCTCCTGCTGAAGTTTATTACACAGAAATCAGAGCGGGATTAATCCCCCTAATCAAGCTTGTGGCAAGAAAGCAAATAAGTCTATTTTCCAAAAAATTCAAAGTATTATGTAAATTTTATCCTTGATGCTATTGTTTGGCTGCAGATTCTTGCTGACTTGTGCTACCAGCCCATAGGTTGGGATCCTGTGCTCCTGTCGCCTCAAAGACCTTGACAGGTCCTGTCTGTGTGTGCGTGTGTGCTTTTCTTTAAGCTTTGCTTTCTAGTTTTTGTCAACTCATCTGTCCTGCTGCCAACTTTCTCTTCTCCTCTAATCTGTCCTCCCACTGATCTCCGCACTTTGTTGTCTTTCTCTTCATCTTTGCCTCTTTGCTCTCCAATCTTGTTTCCTCTGCCTTCCCAAGCTGTATCCGCCGCCTTTCTTTACTCTCAAGCCATCGGGCTTTCTTTTATCCAGCTCACACCTTTGTCTTTATCGTTCTCGCTGTTATGTATTCATTCCTCTTCATCTTCCCAGGTCAGTATGTTCTTTGGGATGCAGCGAAGGCTGAGGTCATACATGAATAAAAAAAAAAAATCATTGAAAATTGCTCTGTCTCTGTCTCTCTGCAGGTCGTCTCTGACGTGCCCTCATTGCCTTAAGCAGAGCAACACCTTCGACCCATTTCTGTGTATCTCGCTGCCAATCCCCCTGCGACAAACCAGGTACTGTCTGACACATACAGCAGTGGAAGCATTAAAAGCATATTCACCAGAACGGTTCAGGTAAACTTTTGTAGTTGTTGTTGTTGACTAAGATTAGTTTCACTTATTTATTCGTGAACTGGACCTCTTTCTTGTGAGATGTCCAGAAGAATCAAAGTCACTTCACACGTCCACCAGGGAAGTCACAGCCAATGACCCACTTTAATTGGTGTAGGAGTGGTTGTTAGAGGTGTCGCTATCTCCTCACGCCCCCCTTTCCATTGTCAACCTAACGAGCCTACGTAGAGCAGTCATCAACAAATTTTCCTCTGATTGATGATGCTACTTAAATGACAAGTGAAACATTTTCAGTCCAGTTGATATGACTCAACTTGTAACATGGTCTTAGATGAACCCTGATGAAATTTGTTAAAATACCCTGGATGGCATCAGATCTATTTAGAATGACCCTGAAGGGAAAGGCTGCACCAGGACATTGACATGGGAAGGTTCCTTAAACTTAACAATATGGTAGACAAAGCACGAGTAATGAGTCTGTCCTTTAGACAAAAAGGAGAGTCTAGTCTTTAGATTGCTGAAGGTGTAAACTGGAATGACTGGAATGAAAAGTTAAATGAAAGAGAATGAAATATCTCTTTTTATGCTGAATTGACCCGAGGGCTTAGTAAATTCATCACTACTGATGAAAGCATAAAAGTAATGGATCATCTATGATCCAGAGTAGGAGGAGAGAATAGTAAGAGTATTATTAGAGTGATATTATCACTGGAATTTGAATACAAGCTTTGAAATAATGGATTGCAGCATTGCATATTACACTGAATACCTGCAACTAGTAGAAAAAAACATCATGTTATCATCTTCATAGTAAACGAAATTTGAAACATAATTCAGGTAGATATTTGGGCAAAAACGCACTAAACACTCCAACGTCTTTAGGCCATGGTCATATCAAAGTGATAAATGCTGGCCATCAAAAGTCCCTGACCAAACGCTTTCTGTGTTGTTTCCATTTTTACCCGCACCCGAAGCTGCATGTCAGCAAGGTCCCGCTGTAAGACAGTATGACATATGAAGAGAGAGACAGCGCGAGAACAAGAGAGGGGCTGGCAATGCACAAGGGACTTTTTTTTTTTATTTTAACAACACGCAAATAGAGAGAGAGAGAGAAAAAGAGACTATGCAGTGATAAATAAGACAGATAAGATGCATAGAACTTTGCAGCTCCAGTATGCTTTAGTTATCAGCAGTCAGTTATCTGGCTACAGTTAGGTCCTTATACATCCGTGGTACACCTACACAGCAGATTTGAATCATTTTACCAGCTCAGATGTGTTTGGGACCTTTTGAGCTTATACAGTACATCCTGTAGTGTTGTTTGACATGACAAATAAGAGCTGTACTACTCCTATCGGTCCTGTGTGTGCACATTCTCAGCCTTTACATGAGTTTGAATTGTGCAGCCTCTTACTTAGTATCATCTCTCTCGTATGTAGTCATGCCATACAACATCTAAAAACAACAAACCTCAGTTCAATTTCACAATTTGCCCACATTCACATCCCAATGAGTCGTCTCCTATCTTCAAACGCACAGACACTGCTACTCTGCATCGTCTCTACGTGGCTTTCACGGTGCTCCAAACTCCAAACTCTGATTTACAGCGTGAGTTCTCTGACAGTGTGTGGTCTGTCCCAGCACAGAGAGAAATTCATTCAGGTTCAGTATAGACTCACTGCTGGCCCCGGCACTGACTCACCACACACACACACACACACACGCACACACACACACACACACACACACACACACACACATCTATATGCATGCACACACAGTGGCCTCATTGCATCGTCCTGCTGAAGCAGTATCCCAGTAGAATGCCTGATAAGTCTGAGGCCCCCAGAGACACAGCGGGGTCTGGCTGGCAGCATGGCACTGAGGCCTGGGTGCTGCAGATAATACCAGTATATAGCAGGGAGAGAAAAGGAGGGTGTTTACTACCAAACATCTATCCCTGCAAAGTCAGTCTCAGCAACATTTTTACCAAAGCTATTATTTCCAAACCCTACAACTTTGTGAAGGTGGTTGTCTGTTATTTCTACGTGTACTGCCCTTTGTGTGGGTACTGTGAATACAAAAATACAACATGGCTAACAGGCTGTCCAGGCTCACGGACTATTTTATTATGATGCTTTACCTGCCCGTCAATGTTTAAGTGTTTTGTGTGTGTGTTTTATTACACTAGATATTATTACAGAACGTGTTGATTAAATCTTTAACAGATTTTCAAACATTATGTGGAAATTTCCATGTGTATAATCACGTACGACACATGATGTCAAAATAACTTGTGATGCCTGTCGGTCTTGACGTGTAGAAAAATATAAAGTAGGAAATATAAGGTGGTGCTTTCTGGATAAAAACGTTTCACTGCAGCATGGTTCACTATAGGTTAAACCTCCCACAATATTTCTGTATTTTCAGGCAATACATAAACACATACACTCAAAATAATGGATTCATTTTATCTCGTTACAAGGCAAATATCAACTTAATTAATTATAATTTTAAAACATATGTTAGGAAGCAGCGCTATTTTTATATAACTAATGTTTTTATAACTGTAAGATGTGTTTGATTTTCTAGAAATGTCACCTTTGGAAGCGAAATCTTCCAACCAACACTGTCTCATTACCTCATATTATCTGCTTTTTGTAACATTAGCAGAGAGAGTCAGTCTCTACTAATACACACTAAAAAATAATTGCAGCAGCCATAGCGAGCTCAGAAATCTGGCAGTCAGAGACGTGATTTGGAAAACTGATCCAAAAGTTGCATGTGGCGTGCGTGTGGTTGTTACAGCTGTGAACATTTTGAACGTGATGGACACTCTTAACACCGTTTTTTGGCTCCAACACGGATTTTTAAGCGCTGAAGACGTCTGTGCAGTCTTTGTGTTTTATGTGGTAACATATGAGAGCTTGTTATTTAATAGACACTACTGCGTTCAAAAGCAGCAGGGCGCTGGAAAGCTGCTTATAAGATGCCATCTTTATTTCCTGTCATCGCACGCAACTCGTTTTGGTTAATTTCACAACTCTGCGTCTGATCTCAGTGGATCTTTCAACGTAAACAAAACAGCTGCTCAGATCTTCCACCGTCTGCCGTGTCAGCCTCCGCACTGCTAACACATTACTCACCTGAATAATGCATGATGGGAAACAGGAAGTTAGGGTGTCAGCGATTACACTGTATTCATCCCAAATGAGAAGGACTGACCTTAGTCTGTCTCCCCGCTCGCTCTTTTCCTTTACACTCGCTGATTTATTTTCCCTCTCCACTGCAGGCTATCCTTTGTGTTCTCTCATCTTTTCATCACACTCCATCAGTTACTGATCAAATCCTCTATTTATTTCATCTTTCTCTTTCTTTCCCTCACTCCTATCTCTGCATTCTCTACAGAAGGTGTTTAGATTGCTGTAAATCAGACATGTCCCAGCACACAGCAGCCGCGTAAAGGACCATCACCAATATGCCGGTTTAGATTGGCATGTCCAGTCAGGCATACATCTGCACGCACACACACACACACACACACACACACACTACAAGGCAACTGCTCAAAAAAATCACTTCAGATACTGTTACATCAGACACAGACAAATCAGATGCTTTATGTTGACGATATTAGCTTTTTGTGCAACAGCATTGTCACAACTCAACAGCGCATTACACTGGGTCACTGGGCAACCACAAATTCGGAACAGTTGCATAATTTTTTTTCCCTATTTGGTTTTGAGTATTTTGTAAATGTGCAACTACTTCTGTGTGTGTGTGTGTGTGTGTGTGTGTGTGTGCATGCATACAAGTCAGTATGTCAGGGTGTGTTTGGAATCTGCAGTAATGTGATCATGCAAAATCAGAATTGCAGAACCATTTGGCACTTTGCTCTATCATGTCATCTATCTTATGCTACATGTGTTTTTACTCTTGGCTCCTTTACTCATACACTCTTCCTCCCCCTGTCCCCCAGGCCCATGTGCGTGACGCTGGTGTTCAGTACGAAGGGTCAGAGGTATCTGCGAGTGGGGCTGGCTGTACCTCTCTTTGGTTCCATGTCCTGCCTGAGAATCATGGTGGCAGAGGAGGGCAACATCTCTCCAGATCAGGTACAGACTTAAAGACATTCATTACCAGGTTACTGTACATACACTAGAGTAAAGTTCAAGAGTTTGGGTAATCATTATTTTAACACCCTCTGTTTCACTTTCAGATAAGTTGTTTACTTGTTTACTACAACATGCAGGTCTCTCAGAATACTCTGTGTACGGGGTGAACACCTGAATACATGTGCACAGGTAGCTGAAACGACAATGGAATGAGAAAGTGTGTATTCATCCTACTCCTGACTTACAGAAGATGATGAAGCTAAATTTGGGTCCACAGTTGCAGGAGAGCAAGAGATCAGCAAAGTCTTACATGTCGCGTGAAATGAAAAATATAATTTTCATGATTCACGAGGGCATTGTTCCAAAATGTAGAGTTACATAACAAAAATGTGTATATGTCAAAATTCATTTTTCATGGTGACCATAAAATGCACTTCATGGTTAATATAGATTGGGAAACATACACATAAGACTGTAGGCATAAAACACTGATAACATATTCAGATCTTTTGATGTGTTATGTTCTTGTTGAGAGAAGGATAGTGGCGATCTTTATTCAACTAAGGAACCATGACTTAGGAGTAATTACTTATTAGTTAAGTTAGGAAAAGCGTTTTTTGAAACTTTAAGTATTTAACATTCTTGTACAGTTCAAGTTCCCTGTTGAATTGTTTTGCAAAATAGCAGAACATTCATTTCAGGTTTTCTGGTTTCCTGATTAATTTCAGTCACAGTATGAGATTTTGTCGCTGTGTAGTTGTTGCTGCATCTCGTACACACCCACACTCCACCCACACAGGTGTTAGTACTCACTTGGGAGGCTGACCCTCATTTGAGGACCGTGTGCGAGTGTACAGACAGAGCTTAATTACTGTGTGTCAGAAAAGTTTCTCAGTCATCCAGGTTGAAAAGTTTCGCTACTAGCTACTGGACATGGATGAGTAGTGAAACAGAAGCCCAGTTGACATGAACGTCCAGATAATTGCTGTGCTGTGCATAATTGCAGTGGCATCTCCCTCACTCACCTGCTAGATTTGTAGCATTTGTTAGGGTAGGAAGGCTCACATCTTTATTACCCTGCTTCCTTTCAGCATACATAAAAACACAGGTAGGTGGACTCAATAACAGGTGAGGCTACGGAGCAGTTTGAATGAGTTTCTAATCTGAGTGCTCAGACAAATGCTAAGTCAAAGTACAAACTCCCTCCTCTCCTTCACTTTCACAAGTATTAAATCTTCCGCTTAATGTTGTGGACATAAAGCAGAAATAAACAAAAACACAGAGTCCATTTGCATTCACTGAATATCAGCAGTGTGAATTGCACAGCTCTCCTCAGTTAATGCAATTTTTCACTTCCACTGTCAGGGCTCTGAAGTTCTTGACTTCAACATGAAACTAGGACCCACACAACTCTGAAAGATTAAATATTAAGACTTAAAAAGAGAAACATACTCAGATTATTATTCCCTTTGCATATGTCCATTATTGAGAAATGTCTTTAGAACATGTTTTATATGAATTACTTCTGTATTTAAAACTGCGCCCTCTGTGGTTGACTTTGATTTCTTAGGGCCGGTGACACATGTACCTACCTTTTTCATTTTTTTGACCTCTGAATATCCTTGTTGATTTATTTTAGTGAATGAAATATTTCCACAACTACTAATCCCAGAGGATCAACACTGATACTTGTAATGCTTTGTTTTGCTGCGTCCAGCACTTTTAAATTCTTTACTTTCCCTTTTGTTTACACAAATCAGAACAATATTCAGCTTCACACGGATTACTTGATGTATTAAAGTTTGCTATCTCTGTCAATCTCTCCTCAGGTCATCCTATCGGAGTTGTACTCCACGGGTTTCAAGCGTTCCTTCTCAGATGAAGATGACCTGACGGCAATCGCTGACAGTGACGTCGTCTACGCCTTCCAGGCTCCACCCCTCTACAATCGCGGAGGCTCTGCACGGCACTCAGGTAGCCATGGCGACAGAACATCCACCACAAACACAGCTGACACTGACATCCCACACTGACTTGGCAGTTTTGCTCATTCCTCATTCCCAGTTTTCTCTTTGTCCGCCTCTTTCCGTCCTCCTGGTTTGCTCCCATGCACCAATTCAAATTTACACTATCTTACCGTCAGCTCTTATGTTTCGTTAACCACATTGTTTGTCACAGGCAGACGTTGTACCTCAGTAAAGAGAAGGATAGTGTCTGCTCTGTGCTTTGTATTCTTCCATTCAGTCAGCTTCTCTATGCATGACAGCACCCAAACAAATTAAATTAAATGGCCCATCTGAATGCCAGCCTGGTGCATCACACCATCCAAAATCAAAAGTTTAGTTGAGAAGCATCTTACATGAATGAGATCCAACAAATATTTAATCAAGTGTTATCAGGCAGATAAGAACAATTATTGTGAAAATAATATAACGTGGATGGACGCGAGCTTAAGGAGGTAAAAAGCCTCTTTTTCCCTTTCTTTATTCTCTCCATGAGGTAAACAGCTGCAGAAGAGCGCTGTCTCCATGCAGGTATAAAACAGAGAGACAGGTATGAGATTGAGTCAGCTTTGCGTCACCACTGGCCTTTCTGTTCATAAAAGTTGCTGCTGAACGCACTGTTCACATGAGAATGAGGTCAAGTGTAATGACAAACACACACTTGCTTCTTTTGTAAAGCAAACTCGCTGATTGAATGTTCTTTAGACTAACTTTTCACATTTGCTCTGTAAATATTGTGCCCCCCCCCCCGACACTGTGTGACCCACTTAACATTCACCAGGTCTGAATGCAATTTAATAACAACAAGTGAAACAGCAACCATTCGTGGCTCAGGTGTGTTCAGCCAATCAGAAACGGGACGATACCAATTCACTTTGTCTTTCACTTTTCCACACTCACCTAAGATCTTCCAGCTTCTCATTGGCTAAACACGCATGATCCAGGTAATCAACAGTAGGTAGGGCCGGAATAGTTGGAAAAAAAGCACAGCAGGGGGTCGAGAGGAGAGGGTTTGGGAACCAGTGCTCTAATACAAGCTTCAAACCACGCTCCAGCTTCTGCAGGAAGCATGAAGTGAGCTTTAATTGACTCCTTCTAACGCTGTAAGTGTGGAGTCATTAATATAAATCTCTGGAGGTTGCACACACTGTGGTTTGCCTTTTTCCCACCATTCTACTATTCAATAAAGTCTTTATGGGGGTTTCTGTTACCCCTGAAAACGAATGACATCAATAATTCACTTCTGTGCTCAAAGTGCTCATGAAAAATTAAGACTCTTCACTTTCTCAACTGGAGGCTTTTCTATTGTCACTTCACACAGTGTCACAGCACTAAGAGAGAGAGAGAGAGAGAGAGAGAGCAGGCACATGCAGTATGCTTTCTGTCTTACACACACACACACACACACACACACACACACACACACACACACACTGACTCTAACTTTAGCATGCGTGATCAAACACACACCTACACACACATTGTGTAAGTCTAGTAGCTAATGAATCCATTAGAATTACACTAGAGAGTCTTATAAATACATAACCCTAAAGGGGAAACACACACACACACACACAGAAACTTGTAATAAATCACACTTAAGTACTCCCTGGAAAAAAAAGCAGCTTCCGTTCCTGGGAGCAATCCGATGAATAGGATGAGTGATCCGTACCTCATAATAATTCATACAGTCACAGCATAAGAGACTCCAGCATATCATAATTTCATTCTGTGGGATTTTTGTCTTGTTTTCTAAAGTCTAGCATGTCAATTTGCACTCTTATTACTGCTGAGCACTAAAAGATGATGTATGGTGGTATAATTCATATGCATCGTTTCATTTTAAGTCAAGAAGAATGTCGTTGTTGAAACCTTTACACACAACATAATTAAAATGTTTCTACAGGAGCAGTTTCATTTTAAATCAATTTGACTGTTTTGGTAATATGTCATCACACCAGGTTTGACAAAAATTACACAGCTATTGGTGCTTTATCACAAATTGCTCTAGCTCCTCATTTTAATCTTAAGAGTTGTTAAAACATTGTTGAATATATGACTATACAGACTTTAGGCAGTAGCAGCACTGGAAAATGTGGTCAGGCCTGAAAAAATTTAAATTAAATTTAAAAATCTATAAATTTAGCCACTCAGCAGTGGAAATAAATCAATAACTGAACCTGAACAAAATGTGTTTCTTCGCTCTAAGTGGAGGCAATACTCTTTCATATATTAGCAGTGTCCTTTTTTGTGTTCACTTCTCTGTTTTAACTTGTCCTATTGCTGTTATCAACTCACTTACTAAAGCATGTTCATAATGAAGTAGACAGTCCAACACTACAGACGTTTAACCTGTGAATTCAGACATGAGAAATGAAAAACTGTGGGTAACTATATGTTTATCAATTGGAAGTCAAATAATGTTTATAAAATTTGATTTTAAATAAATATTAGAAAATATTAGATGGACAACATCTAATAGAGTGGGACTCAAACAGCCTTAATGTATTCTCAGAGATGTTAGCTGGAGCAGGAGACGGCAAATTACCACGCAGCAGAATCTGGACGTCATTTTTTACAGTGACACTGGGAGTTCATCATCCTCTTTTTTTCTGATCCTGAAAATGTTATTTTTTCCACCATGTTAAATCTGCCTTGTAGTGGAGGAGACAAACCAAACTGCTGCAGAAACATTCAAAACGTGTCTTCTTCAGGAGCGTGAGTGCTGTTCATGTTCAGGAGGTTGACCTCGCTGTAAGGCCATGCTCAGAATAACAAAGCATTCATAGAAATAGCACACAAATGCAATCCTCTCATTCATTTCAATGAGACCACTCTGTTTGCAACAATAAATAAGTAAAATAAAATGCAGGGTTTGTCCGGTCAGGGAAAAATATTTGCATGCAGTCCAACACCATCTGGACAAGCACTGCACTGGCCAATCAGATACCTTCAAGCACACATTCCAGATGCTGTAGGGTACTTTGCATCGTTAACAGTGTTGTTCCAGTTTGTATCCATTGTTGAGGCAGAGAAAAATCCCATGTTTGAAGCGGTTATCTACCACAGTTATAAAATCCTGACTCATATTATTAGAAGCGTACCCGGGTTCAGGCAATAGTAGGATGACATTCATGTTTGGCTCTTGGTAAATAAATGTGTTACACTGTCCTCCCTCTTACTTTGTCCTTTTCAGTATTTTCTTTGTCTCTTCCTCCACATCACTTTTATTGTAGGCTATAGCATGTACATGTCTTGTTTTGTAGGTAGTTTATTGTATGCAAGTACAGTAATGAGGTTTTTCATTGACAGAAAATAGCAACAGGTGGGTTATGATAGAAGACACTGAAAAATTAATTAGGCGCTACCACAGCATCTTATTTCACCCTTAACAATCCAGTCCAATCCAATCCTGCACATAAATAGAGACTATAAAGACTTTACGCTGATCTTATCATGCAAACTTGATGTTCACTTTGTGCTCCCGAAATAAAAGAGTAAAGGCCAGGCTAGGACAGGTGTCTTGTGGAAAATGGAGAAGTCAATCAAGACCTGAGCAGTAGATTGTGGATTGTGTTGTTACTGTAGGTTAAAAAAAAGAGTGAGGATCCCCTGCTTTCATTTTCTCACCTCTTTCTCACTTACACGCACACTTAATCTACAGTGTGGCTCCACCAGTGCTGCTCAGCAGCGGTGATTGTAATGTTCAGGTCTTGGCACAGTTAAGTGCGGAGCTGAGAGTGTGTTATTCCAGTCAGCTCACTCAGGCCCATGTAAACGGGACAGTCAGGGATTTCAACATAACTCAGAGGTGTTTATCTCTGTGGTCACATCCTTCAATCAGCTGACAGTAGCAACACTCTGCTGCCTTGTTAAGGACAACACGAGTGGTGTATAAAAGCCTGTGTGCAAGCCAACTTGAACGCTTCCTCTGCCCACGAGCCTGGTAAAACTAAACCAACAGTTTACAGTGTGATGTTCAACTCAATTAGTGTTTGTGGGAATCAGTAAAGCAGAGCAAAGGACTTTTAGGAGTTTAGGAGGTTTGTATTAAGAACAAATCTTCTCTCTTAGACCTCTATTCTATTATCTGTGCTTTTCGTGTAATAGCTGGAATCTAATGACTTGATTGTAGAATATTTTATAATAATTGTAGAATATTTTTCAAGTATGTATGTCCTTGAGGTTTTTACACTTAGCTGGTAAAAAGTTTAGCATCAGGTCCTGCAGGACCCCTATCTGCGGCATGCTGTGATGGAAATTGTAAATCTGGTACACATATGTTGTTTTCCTAAACACGAGACTGCAGCAGAGGCCCTGTGATCACTGTTAACACAATACTGGGCTTCTTCCATAGAGCATATCAAAAAGGGAGGGCAAAAAGAAAAGAGCAGGCGTAAAGAAAAACAAGGGAAGAAGGAAGAACGCAGCGTCATGTGTGTTCAGTTCCTCCCTGACCGCCTGCCTAATCTGTCATTTCGCTGTTGGCAGAGAGCTCAGGTGCTTTGCTGTCACCAGGGACATTTGTGGTCAGATGGCTGTTTGCTGCCAGGACCTCTGGCTCGTCCAGGGCTGAGCCTCCCATCCCGTGGGTGTTTTTCAGCCAGGTGTGTGTGTGTATTGCATTGACAGGGGTCACTCATGTGGTCTTGAACCAATACAGACGAGCGTCATTTGTAGTCAGTATGTGGCCAAAAGATTTTGGGGTTAATTAATTCATGCTACTTTTACACATCAGCAATGATCAGACTGGTTTGGGGGAAAATAAGACATCGATGTTGAAAGAGTTTTGCCTCTGGTGCAACAGCAAAGATTATCTAAGCTTTTGTGTGTGTGTGTGTGTGTGAGTGAGTGTGAGTGGATTCCTACAGAGAAACGGGACCATCGAGAGCACAGTTCTCTACTCAGCTCTACTGTAAGTCATTCTCAACGGTTCAGTGTTAGCAGATACTTTCCTCGCATTTCCCGGGAGAATGAAATCCAGTCATTCAGTGTGTAGCTAAGAGCTCTTTGATTTAAAACAGAAAAGAGTGCATGAGTCTGTGTGAACACTTATTGTAGACCCAACTGTATTTAAATATAAGAATAGGTTATAAGAATATATTTAACAGCACACTGTGTCCGTCCTTGCGTGAAAGCATCTCACTCTCTCATCCCGCCGATCTGCAACACACTCGCAAACCTTCTTCTGTAGCAATTATTGCTTTTGTTTCTAGTTTCATTTCATTTCCTGACTGCTTTTATCCAGCTAAGGGCCGCTTCATCCCAAACAATCAGATAGTGGAGAGTTGGGGAGGGGTGGGGGGAAGAAATGGATAGTGGCAATGATAAATAGAACACCAGGGAGAGAGGGGGGAATATGAGATAATACAGAGAGAGAGGAGAGGAGATGGTGGCGTAGTGCCTTCTTCAGGGCTGAGCTGTTTAATTAACATTGTTCTACTCACAACCTCCAGTCTCGAGTGATTTCTGCGTCTCGTCTTGCTTCTCTCTCTCTCTCTCTCTCTCTCTCTCTACTTTTCTGTACCTCTCTCTTTCTCCCTCAGCTTCGGTACCACAGTTTATCTTTTAATTAAAAATAGCAGATTACACCCAGAATCCCACAGCAACCACGGCTTTGTCACAATAACAACAACAAATGATGTGATATTATGCAAACTGATCGTTAAATCAATACCTGTGTGAGAGAACGTACAGTACAGTAGAGTTAAGTCATGTCATCTCTGCATAGTTTTTAATTCCCTTTGGAAATTACATTTCAAAGTCTGTCTTTACACCTGTGAGAGCTCCTCTTCTATCCACTCTGGTCTCCTATCTCTTTCACCCTTGCCTCTATTTTCTTTTTTCCAGCTCACTATCACCTCCCTCCATCTCTATCTCCTCTGTCCATCTCAGGGAAGGAGGGAGGAGGAGGTGAGAATGAGAGTCTGGCAGGAGGTTCTCCCAGCACACCCAGGCATGTGGGCGAAATCACGCAGCTTACCATGCACGACATCTAGTTTTACTTTTTTGGTATAATGTCATTCATCCCCGTATTGTGAACATTTGGTTGATATGAACATGTTGACTTTCGAATTTGCCAAGTTACACTATTCAATCATGGCTGAGATTCAGCACACGGGGAAACGCAAGTAAAATGAGTTAAAAGAGTAGAAAGTTAATACTTATATTATACTTACTTATACTTATGGACGCCAAAACAGAGCTAACAAAACAAATTCATACCATTATCATAGACACAACATTACATTAGAACAACCACAATTCAGTCTCAAAAAAAAGCAGCGTGTAGAACAATTTGGGTTGAAACAAAAGTGTCTGGTGCTCTATTTATAAGCCTCCCAAGAGAAAAAAGTGAGAATTAAAGGTAACAGGGAGGAAAGAGGGAGGGGTGACGACTGCGACACAAAGAGACAGGAGATGAATTGGTGGTCTAAAGGCCAGGCAATATGCAGAAAATGTCACACTGAGTTGTTCCTGTCTGCTACAAAAGAAGCGTCTACATCCGGCTTAGTGGGAAATATTCAGAGCTCCAACAAAACTTCAACCATCACAACCTTTATTATTTTATCCAGATGTTAAGACTTTCAAATTTTTAAATGTAAGAAATGGTAGCCTCCACTGCCTCTGAATCACACACACAAGCTTTCACATCAATTTCCCGTGTGTCTCAACCTGCTTGATTTTCTGAAGGCATTACATCTAAGCTTTGCTTCTATTTGCACTTGCTTTCCTGTGTGTGTTTAGGTTTCTGTGTGTGTGTGTGTGTGTGTGTGTGTGTGTACATGGGTGATGTTAGAAGGTGGCAGTGATAAATTGCACAGTAGGGATCGAACAAGCGTTGTTTAATTAAATCCCCTGATAATGTCAAAGTTTATGTTTCCTGGGAAACAAGAGGTTGGACCCTCTCTACCCCTTCCAGCTATTACCCACTATTAATCACAGCAGCACGTGTCTAAGTGTGTGTGTGTGTGTGTGTGTGTGTGTGTGTGTGTGTGGTAGCAGATATGCTTCTTTTTACAGCTCCTCGGGCTAAATAAGAATCAAAGAGTAGTTCCAGTAGGATTTTTTTTTCCTGAAAACGTTTTCAGAACCACAGTGTAGATGCATCACATTAGCTGTTGCTCTTCACACAGCGGTTTCTTATTTTGACACCCAAAGCTGTTTTGTGAGTCCAATTCAGTCCTGGCTCCAAGCTTGACAGAATAAGCTTTTAAGATGAGTAACACTTGAAGGAGCAATATCTCCAGCGAATCTGGCTTTCTTTTATTTTTACTGAGTCAATTAGGAAGAACTTAAAAAATGCTGCCACTCTAATGCTTTCTTCTTCCTGTTCATGTCCTTCTTCCTGCTCTGTTCAGGGTATCACCACAGCCTCCCCTCCTCTCCCTACACCTCCACTGCTGGACCTGACGGACAGAGGTTACCTCCATCTGGCACGCTCTCCTCTGAATACCTGAATCAGGGTGGGTCCACGAAGGTCCACCTTCTCATCTGTAACACGGCAGGATCGGGCCAGCAAGCTGTCAGGTGAGCTGAAAGCTGACAAATGGGTTTTTTTAGCTGTGTCACTTAGTTGTTTTCTCATTGATCTTAAATTCAGATCCTTCACCTGTTAGAGCTCCGGCTTGTTGAATTGGTTTTGTTAAACACGGCAGCGGCGTCAGTTGACTTAGAGTTCTTACGAGACTGCGTTTGACGTGTCATTTTAAATTCGTCACTGCATTTAGAGCTTGTTCAAGTGCAGCAACAGACACTCCTACTGCTCCACCGAGTCTACAGGCTTAAATAGCATATATCTCGTTTACTCGTTATCTCTTTTATCATTTTGAGCTGTCTCTTTTGTTTGACTTTGACCTGTAAATGTACTGTGCACATTCCCCAGACCAGACTAAACTACTTTTATTTAGCTCGTGCAGTTTAAACTTCTACCCAGCTACAGCCGAAAGCTGACGCTGATTCAAATTGTGTCATCAAATAGACGTGTTTAACCCGTAAAAGTAAAATTTTACTTCACATATGTTAGTCTGACCAGGGTAGGCAGCGCCACCGTGTTGTTTAGCATCTGATTCAGCACAAAAGCACATTTAGACCAAGCAGGGAAAGCAGTCATAAGTCAGTGGGTGTGTTTAATAATACTCTGCAGTGTATGACAGTGAGTAAACTGTGAACCAACACTAACAGCCCACTGATGATTTATAATGACAATTGGTGACACTCTGGGTTTGTTGAACATATATTTTGAAGTCTATTTCATCAGTATCTTTTCAGTCTACATTATCTGATGCACACATTGAACATAATTATACGGTGCACTCTGACTATATAAGGTCAGCCAGTTCCTGCTCTTTTTTAAAGGCATAGTCATGGTGCAAACATTATGTTCTTTATCCCAGCAGTGTTCCAACGACTGCAGCTATTTGCAAAAGACTGTACCCGAACCCATTATAAGACAACGCTGACCGAGGGTAGACTACGTCCGTGAGAACCACTGTTTAATATCATCACAGTATTCAGAGAGTAATGCTTTGATATTAAGTGACTTATTGTGTACAAAGACAAACCTTCCCAAAGTCCAACCTCGTATTGACGTAAGGGAGGATAGATTCATATTTCTTTTCAGTCATCCAGTTTCGGGGCTTTGTGTGCCCTTCAGGGCCTGAAGCAGTAGCTTCGGTCTTAACAGCGCAGCAGGGTCTCCTGCTGCTGAGTACTCAACCTTCATGCTGACACACATATTCAAAAGTCATTCAAGATTCAGAGAACTTTATTAATCCCGCACCGAAATTGCTTTGCAGCTGCTCTCAGTGGAAAAAGAAAAGAAAATATGAAAAAGGGCCACACCGCAGAAAAGAGCCGCACCAAAACAAATACAAAACCCATCAGCCCGTCTGTCGTTACGAATGAAAAAGGTGTGCAATCAAAACAGGAGTAGTGTGCAGTCCACTGAGCAGTAATGATAGAGGGATATACAAAAGGTAATCCGTGTGTTGATAACAGATTTCCTCTCAAAGACCTGATAATGTCGGGATATGACGTTTGGAACGAGCAATTTAGTTACAGTTACAGTTCATGGACACAGTCCAACAGTCTCTCTACTGTATGTGCCTGTTTAACAGCATGCTGTTCAACATGCTTCTACTTTTTGGAGGTTTTGGCATGACGTTCGTGGTCGTGAATGATCCCAATCAAGCAAGTTTCTGTACAGCGTCCCCCGTCGCGTCACGTGTCGTGACGTTTCTCCGAACTCTGGCCAGAAAGTTGGACTCATGCTGTTGTTTAAGATGTTGTTGTAGACACACGAAGTAGCACCAGTCTAAAACATTCTAGCCCTCATGAAAGTGTGATTTATCACAGGAATTTCATTTTTTGATGAGAGTGCAGTGGAGTTCTCTCTTCTCTCTCTCTCTCTACTCTCTGTCTTTCTGAGAAACTCATCCACTCATATTAATTGTAAGAACCTTGAAACTTCCACATCCTGAAATACTTGACTTGTCTATTTAGACCATTTCAACTGACTCTCCCATTAACCTCACATCTAATAGTCTCTAATTTAAGGACTTAGGAGTCGTTATGAGGTAATTGATGATATGCATACTGGTTTCTCTGTCTTTCACTTTATTTGGCTCATAACCACATATAATATATAGTAATGTTACTTCATTGAAGCATTGATGCGCTTGACATGCGTGTTGATGACCCGATAAATTGCAAATACCTTCACTGATAACATCCTAGAAATGAATTTATCATGTTTTCTAGTGAGTGTAGTATGTGTAATAAAAAAATAAAAGCACAATAAAACCAAAATAATGTGTGGCTGCTTTCCTTTGATTCCTTGTTTTGAAATTAACATAAATCCATATTGAATTAACTTTTGTATCAACCGGATTTCTTTGGATAAAAGCAGCTGGGATATTTGCAAATTGAATACGTCTCCCCTCCTCTTCTCTGTCACAGGTTTGGACCTCCATTTCTCATGCGCGAAGACAGGAGCATCTCCTGGGACCAGCTGCAGCAGAGCATTCTCAACAAGCTCTATTATCTGATGCTGAATGGATCTCAGGCTCAGGTAATGCCTGCACCCTCAATAACCAATAACATGCTGCCCACTCTATTCTGTGTCGGGAACCTTTCAGCTCAGAGGTTCCTGGATTTTCTTCCAGTGTATCACATTAAACTAGCAGAGCAGAGCAGAGATTAGTTTTTAGGAATTTTGTTGCATTTGATTGTTTGTCATTAGGTTTGGGTTTGTGATTAAATGAACTAGTTAAAAACATTATAATAAAGACAATGGTTGGAAACGCTTTAAAAAACAAACAGGGAAAAACCCTCTGCTACAGTTGCTGCACCCGATTAATACAATTTAAATGCAGTGTTATGCTCCTTCTGTGGATGGTTGTGCCATTTTGAGAGCGTTATTGTCCATATTTGGTGAACTGAAGTGCTCGTATCCATCATTCATTTAGAGGAGTGTGTAAATTTGAAACTCTATACTGTAAACTGCCTTTAAAAAGTATTTAGTGGGAGGACATCATCCTGTGGGCACACAGTCCAAACCTTTTAAGGGCTGAGCACACATTAAATTATGCCACTGCCCACATAAACCACACTAGCACAAATCCAGATCTTTCCTTTCCCTGGTCAACGACAGTATAGATTTTGAAACGAGAAGAATTAGCACATTTGTGATCGTATGATTTTCATATGTGTACTGCTGCTGCTACAGTGCCCACATTACTGCTACACCCCTCTGTTAAGATTTACACAGTGCATCCTGTGAATGTGAAGTGTTTGTTTTGCGGACAGCCAGCCTTGCATGTTAAAATCCACCACTACTTCCTCTCCCGCTCAGTATGTACCGAAAGCCTTGACGATGATCCCTGACAAGTACTTCTCCACTTCAGCTTTGTCTGTCTCTCCGCAGACAGTTGCAGTGATCTGTGCACCGTTCACTAGACCTGTCTATGGAGCTCCGCTCTCCAAAGCACTCATGCAAACACTTTGTCCCCGCTGCTGGTCGTCGAGTTGCCATGGGCAACGCCATGGTGACGGGCAATATTTGAGGTGGCCTTATCCAGAGCAAGCAGCTGTAAGCTTTATAAGAAGAAGAAGAGGAAAAAAAAATGAGGAGTAGGACGGGAAATATCAGCCTGTTATTTACTGATCACTATCTGTGTTTCTTGGTTACGTCCTCAAAGCCTGTCTGGCCAGATGCAAACTTGTTGAAACATCCCTTGCCCTCTTCTTCCTTTTCTTCTTGGTGAAAACAATCACCAGCTTCTTTTGATCATAGATTGTAGGATATTTTTAGCTGAAAACACTTTCCCCTCTGGGATTAATAAAGTTTTTGGAATCTTGAATCTTGAATCTTGAAAAGGCCACTGGTACCCCATGGGGTGCAGGGCTTTTATTCTCGCTGTTTCTTTCTCGTCTCTTGTTCTTTTTGAAAGGAGAAGATGAACGATAAAGGCCCGCTGTAAATGAGCTGAGTAATATAGGCGCCTACTTTATGTCTGTGCTGTTTATATTTCCCTCAATTCGTCTGACAGGCGGCAAGTGTGCGAGCAGCACTTTGCTTCCCTTCAGTCGCGCCCTGCCAATTGTCTTCGTTGTGAGATGTTTTGCTGCCACCCAGAGGTTTGTTTAGCGAGATACAACTTTGGTGAAGCTTATGAAAAAGGAAAATTGTATTTCAGAGAGTTCATAATAAACAACATTTAAGTTAATATTGCTTGACATAATAAAACTGTGTCTGTCATTGCTCAGCGTTCTGTTAATTTAGTACGTATAACAAATTAGTTAATATGCATATATCTTTATTTAAGTCTTACTGTAAACCTTTTCTTTTTGTCTGACCTTCAAAATTCTGCTTGTTTGATATTATCAAGAATTACAAATCTTGCTTTTTCATTTACTAACTACAAAATCAGAGTGATTCTGATTTCAAGCAGCTTATGGTTGCTTAAAAAAAAACATTAAACTGTAGTTTAACTAGTTCATTTGTCACTGTAGTGCTGCGTAGTGTCGCCTCCGTCCAGCCAGCAGTCTGAGCAGTAAACTGATTTCAACCATCCTCACCAGTGATGCCCGCTCTCCCTGAAGGGAGTTTATGAATCATCCTGAAGAGGATTGTAGTTAATTAACTCTCTGGAGTGAATTAATAAAATATATGAATCTCTCATGTAATTAGTTATTAGTGTGTCTGCCCATCATCATTATTGTCCAAAAGACAGATAAGTCCATCTCCATGTGGGTTTGTTCCGGGCCCCTTAAAAACTGAAAAGAGGGGCAGTGTCTTTTTGCATTTGCTGCTTTAGGCTCCTATTAACCAATTTATTTCCCTTTCTGCTTGGCTGCAGTTCCCTATTCTTCTGGCCTACTCAAAATGAACACATTAGCAGCCTGATTCTGCTCTCTGCTCTATAATCAGTCAGCCCTCTTGTCTCTGATGCAGAGACGGCTGAGGAGTTATTGGCCATCTGTAAATGCGGCTTTTCTATTCAGGGATTTTGCTGTGGTTAAGACTAGAGGGCAGATAAAAACGAGGGAGGCGTGTATGTCAAGCTGCTGCGGTGATGTTTAGGAGGTGCTAAAAGTTTTTTTTTTGCCAATCCTGTCTTTACCACCATTAAATTATATTTTTTTACATTTTCACTCACACAAGAAAAAGTCTATTGTGTATTAGTTATTGAAGAAAACGGGGAGTAGCTAGATTTCTACATTGCCCACAGGTGTGAATGGTTTTCTGCCTCTGTATGTCTGTATAATGGATGGACTGTCAGCTTATTAAAGCTTTTAAGGACACAGCCGTATTAATGTGTATTTCTGTCTCTGCAGAATGCTGCGGTGCTATTCAAGATTAGAGTAGTAGGAGGATCGGCGGCCTACAGCTACCTGTCCCCACAGGACAGCAGGCCACTCTACCACCCCGCAGTTGACAGGTGGGACACTCAAACCCACACACTCACAATGACATGAAGAACAACAAAATATTGTCCCATGCAAACAGCACCGGCATGTAAATACACAGCCACTCTTTCTCTGTGTAGTCAGTAACACATTAATGACAGCATAGGTTTACACATACATCCCTGACTACATGCACATCTAAACATGATAATAAACACACGCGCACATTGTGGACGTTGTACACAGTCGTAATATGTACAGCTAAAATTCCAGCGGACCTTAAGAGGACTACAGAGTTTAATGACGTTGGTTTGATGGTGTGGAGATAGGGCTTTTATTTCCTGAGAAATGAGTATCAAGGCATCCAGGTACCAGGCTTAAGAGGCTTATTAGAGATCTGTGCTGATGTTTTACTGAGCTGCACTCAAGTTCAGGCCTTCTACAAAAGAGCAAGGTAATGAGATTGTCCTTCACGTTAGACTAGACATTAAGTAGACATTAAGTAGTGTGTGTCTGTTGAAACGTGTTTGTGCTTTTCTCTCTGCATCTGATGCAGCACATTGCTTATATCACAGTCAAAAGTTAGAAGTGATTTACGCACTACACGTCCGAATGGGGTCTAAATAAATCTTTCTGGTGCACTCATCAAAACTTACTCATACGAATTATTGAATTATTGATAACACAAGTACAGCATGAACCCATATGACATTCACTCAAGTGAGACCAGCGCCTTTATTTTTGCTGCAGACTGAAAACATTTGGGTTCATGAATATGAGACAAAAGATCATTTCAGCTTTTGTTTCCAGGTGTTTACATCTGGATCTGATGCACAACTTAGAAGATAGCACCTTTGGTTTGAATCCACCCATTTTTCATGGGCATTTGTATTGACTCTCTCTCCAATACCTTTGCAGGGGCAGTACCTCAGTATTTAAAGCTAAAGCTAAAAAAAAACTCAACAAGACCTAAATATGCTTACAAATATATCTGCCCAGCCCAGAATATACATACACAAAACTCAAACAATCATACAACAAAATCACTAGCAAGCACTAGATCATTCTGAGCCTTCTTTAAAAATAGTGAATAAGTCATGTGAGTAAGAAATTAAAATTAAAATTAAAATTAAAAAAGGACTTTGTTCAAATTAGGATTTACAAAAGGGCATTTAATAGTTCCCACACACATCACACCATGAGTGACTGAGTCATAAACTCTGGGAGGTACGAGCAGCTCCCAAATAATGAATTGAATGTGATTGTTGAATTTTAATAAATTGCTTTTTTGTTTTATTTTATTTTACTTTTTGCTTAAAAATGCATAACACCCACACACGCACAGTAGGAACAACACTGACCTACAATCAAGAAGCTGGCTGAGAATCTCTCTTCAGTAGTAGATGTTACTTAATCTATTGCTGTTTTATGGTTTTGTCTTTAGAAAGAAATCAAGGAAGTTCTCCAGCTCCAGCAACACTTATGATTAGACAGCATGTTTTTAGGACCAATCAAAGTAACCTCTGTCTTTCAACAAGTCGCTCAGCTTCTATTAACAACCCCCTGGTTTGTGGTTGCAGTGATGAATAACACCATTGGCTTAGAAGACCTGAAAAGGGCCGTGCTGCACATCAAACCAAAATGAGCTTGTTTTGCTGAAAACAACATGAAAATTACTCACATGCATATGCGACATATCTGTCGTTCCACTTTCAGGGAGTTCAAAGCAGGACTTTTGTGTTGCCGAATCAATCTGTCGTCGCATGGCATGAATGAACATTCCAGTTATTTCCTTTTCAACATGCACTTGTCCCTGAATAGAAGCCATTGCCTGGCTTTTGGTAGTGGGTGTGTTCTCTCCATCATAAGCTGTCAAAGAACGGTCCCTGTGTCCAAGGATTTAATGGCTCTAAATAAAAGCTCCAACACTGTCCTGGCAGTATTTTGATCCCAAGCTGCTACCTCTGAAATCTTTGTAACAAGAGTTGCTCTAAGTCAAGCTAAAGCACATGGTGAATCAGAATGCAGGTCAGGCACTTCACGCTGAGCAAAACCTTCTCCTGCTTTTATTAAAATCCTTGCTTAGCAAAGCAGCTGCTACTACTGTCGTGCACTAAACCCGTATCTCCACAGCCTTGTTGCAGATAAAGCGGAGAGAACGCCGTCTTTTTACAGCATAATGCAAATTTCTTTTTCAATTTTTTAAACCACATTTGTAGGAACAATCCTCATCAGTTCCCACTTTTCTTTCAGAAATGTGTGTGGAGGTGGAGGCCTGTTGATTCTCAGAGTCTCTGCTCTGCTGCTGCACTCTAATGGAGTGGCTGGCCCATTATTATTACTTGGAGAAAAAATTGCTTGCTGCTTGTCATTGTGCTTTGTGGAAGGCTTCTGTGAGGTGAAGGAGTTGTTTTTTTTTGTTTTTTTTTTTTGGTTTAACAGTTTTGTAATTAAATAAATTATATTTATTTATTTGTTATTATTGCATAGTGTAAAATGCAATTGCATAGAGCCACCATCAGGTGAAGCTGCATCCCAGCAGCCCTCTCTTTCCCACACAAATGCCAGTGGCACGCCCCGAGCACTACAGTCTGCGGCACTCAAGAAATGTCAGCTTGTCACCAAGCAAATATACACACACACACACACACACACACACACACACACACACACACACACACACACACACACTAGTTTTTCCAATTTGCTTTAGGCAAAAAGGGTGTTTTAAAATGTATGACTTGTTTCTGTTGGAGAGATAAATAGTTAATAAAAAAGTTAATTTTATTCTTCCTGCATTTTGTAGCAGGTGTGACATAACTGAAGATAAGTTTTCCCATTAATCTAGAAGCGGTTATTATTACAGCACTCAAGCCCAGCTAAAACACAATAACAAGTGGAGAGGGACACACAGGTATTTAGGCATGTAAGATACATAGGTACATAAACATATGTTAGTTTCTTCTCCTTTTCACAACCAGCTTTGTTAAATTGTCCCTTGACTGTGCTAAATTGCACTGACATGTTACGTAATCCTGACATCTAGTGGTAATGCTCAGTACACATTCATGCATTAGACGTACTCGCAGGGAACAAAGAGAAACCACGGGTTCTACTTTGAAGACATTATAAAGCAGTAAAAGTGAGAATCAGCGAGGATTAGGCCACGCTGAAAGTGTCCAAACTCTCTCCATCCTTAATACAGATACGCTGCTAAATCAAAGAGAACTGAATTTTGGCACGACTCTGAAACATCTGCCATAAATGATCTGTCATAGTCCAGGAAAAGAAAAAGAGGAGTCGTGTCCCTAGCATTCATCAACTCTTAAATATACTTGTGGCTGTCGTCGGTGGTGTGTGATTGTTGAATACCGATGCCGTCTTATCCTGCTGACTGTTTCCTGCTGAGATCAAAGCAGTAAAAGTAAGGTCTGCAATATAAACAGGATAACTCTTTTTTTTTCTTCTACATTATGATTCAACATCACAGATTTGCACATTAATAATGCATGTTGTGAAGCCAGGTCTCACCTGTGCCCCATCACTTCATAATCCTGTTAGCAGAGTGTGTGGGTAGCTACAGTATGTGAATGTAAATTTCATTTACATTCACATACAGAAGCACAAACAAATATTCAAAGCACTGTCAGAGCAGGTGAGGGCATAGAGCAGGTCTGTTATTCAGAGAGTTTATTGTCCCTTAGTTTTCTGCTTTCAGGCTTTGAGAGGTGAAAGAATCTGCTTTGGAAAGCACTGAGGAAACTAAAATCGTTGCAATCGTTATGTAGATTGCAAAAGTAATTTCAGTGTTTCTTGCTGGATTTGTAGAGCTCTGAAGCTGTGCGGCCCCGGTGGACCTCCGCATGTGAAGCTTGTCATCGAGTGGGAACACAAGACTAAAGAATGGTGAGTATTGTCCTAGACAAGGATACATGCTGAATGCAAACTGACATTTACTCAGACACAAGCACAGCTTGTCAGCTCCTGTGGACATCAGCCGGCGCGTCATTTTACCATTTGCTCGATCCAAGAATACAGATTGATTAACTCTGTGTGCTGTACGTCTCACACACACACACACACACACACACACACACACACACACACACACTGCAGCTGCATGAGAAAAATAAACCCTGTTTCTGTGTGTGTGTGTGTGTCTGTGTGTCTGTGTGTGCGCTCCAGTTTGTTTGGCAGCATCCAGGAGGAGGTTGTGAAGGACGCGGAGAGCGTGAGGAACCAGCAGCAGCAGCACCTGCAGCAGCATAGCTGTACCTTGGATGAGTGCTTCCAGCTGTATACCAAAGAAGAGCAGGTGAGCATTAAGCCAACGTAATTATCAAGTAAACAACATAAGTGTTTATTCTCAGTTCCAACCATTTATATATCCTGTGCATCATGGAGTCTTTTCCTGTAAAAGAATCAGGTAGAATTGTATCTTGAAATTACAAGCCCACATAAAGCTACAAGTCCACATTTCATTTTGTTGTCTACCATAAAAACAAAATAAGAGATAACTTACTTTCCCCTGCAACCATTTGTTTTCCTATCTTAATAGTCGGAGCTCTCACACACACACACACACACACACACATATATATATTGAGAGAGAGAGAGAGAGAGAGAGAGAGAAATATATATATAAATAAATATATATAAATAAAAATAAAATTATATATATATCTATATATATATATATATATATATATTTGTTTTTGGTTTCTTTTTTCTATGTATGTCATTTATTTAATAAATTATATATATATATATATATATATATATATATATATATATATATATATATATATATATATATAATAAAATAATAATTTTTGATATTTCTAAGATTTGGCTTGAAATTGTAAAATAATATCTCAGATTTTTATATATCTAGTATGTCTGTGTTTGAAGTTATTATAACACTGATAACACAGCAGAGCAAAGCTAGAATTGTTGTGTTGTGTTTTTGTTCCACGTATAATGTTCATCTTTTAATGAGCTTATTAACTACATACTCAAACAAATGTAGCACCGAGTGATTAAAGTAATTAATTGTACCTAAAAATAAAACTAATAAAATGAATAAAGGGCAGAGTAAGTATTAATTGAATGAATTGTTGGCCTGTTTCAGGTGAACCAGTAAAGTTTGATAGGCAGTAGAGGTGGGTTTAACTGGATAGATGCAGAAACAAATCATGTATCAGTTTATATAAAAGTTTTTATATATTTTAATTCTCATCTTGAGTTCCATTAAAAGGTTTGTTTTGTATGTTGTGACAACATAATCAAAGACCTCTACTCTCCATGAAATTGAGCCCTGTACACAAAAGCCATTTACTTTTTTCTTCTGTGCTCACGCTGCAATAAAACAGCTTCAACTTCATGACTGGCTGGAAGCTTGGGAAAAACAACATGTCATGCACGTCACGTCATGTGATGAACAAATGTAATTACATTTTGCCTGATCTGTACTGTCGAACTGACGAATGCTTTTCAATTATTTATTCGTTCTGTTTTATTTTGAGAGAGAACGGGCAGAGACTGACTTTTTTTTTTTTTTTTGTAATGAGATGGAAAATGAGTACAGAATAATGCCACTAACAAAGGTAACTGCATCCTTGTTATCTGAGCATCACATCATTTTTACAAATACAAACTTTAAAGCAACAAGAGGCATGCTGTAACTGTTAAAGCCGACTTACATTGTGCTTTTTCGCTGTCCAGTGCAGATGTAATCAGCTAACAGTTGTAACAGATGACCCTTGATTGCCGTAGACATCTATTTTTATAACATACACGTCCCTTGATTCTCCGTTCCTCACATTTCTTCTTTAAATCATATATGGGAGGAATCAAGAGATGAAAAAGATGCATGTGAGGCGAATCAAAGTCACAGTCAAGGGAATAATTGTGTATACGGCAATCATTTCTCTCATTGGGAGCGTACTAGAACAAATATTAATTTCAGTGAGTGCTGGAGCTGCAGGAAGTGATTTGATTCCTGCCGAAACGCAAATCATAGCAAAAAGACAGCTGACAGACAGGAATGTACGGTGTACAACATGTTATTTCTTTCCCTGCAATGATTCATTTTTTGTGATGCACTAAAATGAGACATGGTAATTTCATTTCCTGATCTAATTTTGTAAAACTACAGTTCTGAGAGACAGGTGCAGAGTCTCTGGAGCACTGTCCATGAACACACCAGTGATAAATGTTTCACAATGACTCGGTGTGTAAGAATGTGTAACGTGGGTTTTAATTGACAATTGATGTTGGAAGGTCTTTGCTATAAGTTAAAGACTACAGCCATCAATGAAATTGTTTGATTTCAATACAATGATTTTTTTTAAAGTCACACACTGTTTCTCTAAGCAGTACGAAGAGCAAATACCAGGCTAAAGGCATTTTAGCATGTCACATCATACCCTACAGGTATAAAAAAGAAGAAAATATATTTAAGAGTCACAGGAATGCAGCCATTTATCCTGACGACTCCCCGGTCTGCAGTATAGTGCCTCTACAAAACTGTAAAGCCAGTAGAAGAGGTGAAAACAAACACAAAGCAGTTCAAATTCTCAGGGTTTGCTTTTGACTTAGTCTGCGTGGTGAAGCAGAACTAAACCCACGCTCGTGAATTTCTGTAAATTCCAGAGCATTTCGTGCTTTTTGTGTTCTTTTGTGCTTGAAGATTAAGTAGTTAAAGGAGATGATGGAAATAAAAAAAAAAAAGAAATATTCAGGCAATCATTACAGGACCAAGGACACAATGAGATTTTAAAAGGCTGTTAAATAATGAATGATTATGCAAAACTATGGAGGAAATATATTTGAATAAAATATCAAATATATAAGGAATATTTATAAGTTAATCAAAGTAAATGCTTCGATGTATGCAGAAGCAGTGAGTTAGCACGTGAAATGACCGCATGTGTATGAATGTGCCATATTTATTAATAATTCTATATGAATTGTGCAATCGTTGAATTGATTCATTCGCTGGCTGATTACAGCTCGCCCCAGATGATGCCTGGAAGTGCCCCCACTGTAAGCAGCTTCAGCAGGGCATGGTGAAGATGAGCCTGTGGACGCTTCCTGACATACTGATCCTCCATCTTAAGCGTTTCCGACAGGTAGTAAAGACCCATACTCTAGTTGAACTCATATTACATTAGATGTCTTGGAGCAGCATGAGTTGTTATTTTTCTGTTACAGTTCGATGAAACAACAATGTATAATGTTGAAGGGGAACCCACAGCAAATAACTGTATGATCGGACTCTGCAGCTTCAGCTCTGTAGAGCATCTCAGCATCCTTCATTTCATTCTTCACAGCATTCACTCTCTCAGCTTCCATCAGCAGCAAACCTCCAATTAAACCAGTACCTTAGTGACACAAACTAGCTAACATGGTTATCAACTACAGTAGCTGGCCATCACAGTCTTTAGTAGCAAAAGAACCAGATATATTCTTATGGTACATGAGGAGAGCTGTCCAAAAGCCCCAAAAGCCCTGAATGAATGTCTGCTGCACTCTTATTATACTAGATTTGAAAATTGAATGAAGTTTTAACACATTTACAAGTCTACACTGACTTTTCTATTATGGCAAATAGAAATGCAGTTTTAAGAAGAGCACAATTGGAAAAAACTGTTTCATTGTTATTTCTTTATAATGTGTTTTTGTGCTCTATATTGAAAAGAGTGGAAGAAACTAAATAATCTAAACTAAACTATAATAATTAAATACAGTAGCAACAACAACTATGTGATATGATCTTCATCTTGACTTATCAATGCAGAAAACCATGAAATTGCAAAAGGGTCCCATACTTCTTCTTGCCACTTAATATGGGTCACCAGATTTTTATTCTATTGCTGCCCAACTAAACAGGAAATAAAATAAGCAGTACAATAGCTTCTCCTGAATCTGAATCTCTACTCAGTTAGTTGAAATATCAGTACCGCTGCTTTGTTTATTCTTTCAGTCAGGCAGATTCTCCGTACTGAAGCATAACCTCCGGTCTCCCTTTTTATAAATGGTGAGAGACAGACCCGCCCACCACAGACAATGTCCCTGTCCTCTATTCATTATTGAAGGTGGGCCTAAGTTACAGCAGCGTGTCAACATCCAGCATTACAATGTGGAATAACCTCAGTGACTTTGGTTTGGATAATTAGGAAGGAGTCAGTCAAAGTGTGTCCTCCCTCTCCACAGCAACAAGTTTGTCCCTGGTCCAGAGTCATGGGAGAAACAAATGCTGTTTTATGCATTCTGACGGTGACTCTGTGAGAAAACGCAAACGAATGCTGCTCAGTGCAACTAAGATGAAAGAACGAGCTGTTGCACAGACTTTCAAAGTGCCACACTTTGATAACTTTCGAGTCAGTTCAGCTGCCAGTATCCTGCTGGTGTACGTACATCTATGGGGAGAGAACGCTCCAGCCACACTAGTACAAATGAGTAAATACCTGCAGCATGTCGGCTACTGCTGCTACCCTTTGAAAGATGCACAGTTAAAATGCAATTGAGGCTGAGTTTTGTTTTGTTTTTGTTGAGTTTTCTCAGACTAGGTGAACTCCTATCAGTCATTCTTCTTCATGTTTCGCTTCAGTTCCCATGAGAGTATGTTATTAATTTATTGAGGGGGGTCAAAAACATGAGAGAGTCTTGATAAAGTAATGTGGTGTGGTTAATGATGATTACAATTCTTTGGATGCCATAGAGAACCTGTGCACCGCTGTGACTGTGAACATGAACATCACTAATAGATGTCATGTCAGATAATAATTCAAATATCGTACTTTTAGCATTAATGAATGTTCCTTGTTTCCTTTTAGTTATTTGTTTTTATTTATTTTATTTATGTGTGGAGTCACCAAAGCCCACTGTGCCTCGAAAGCAATAATCACAGTCCCACAAGATGACAGTACACCGTTGAAGTTCACCTACAGCTTTGTCTGGTGCTTGATTGGCACCACTCTGCCTCTCGTTACTGATCGTCACCGTGCTGGGTGCAGGCTCCATGAGTCCGACCCCAGGCTCTGCCATCACTCTGCCCTCTTCTTGCCAGTACTTTATTTTTTCAGCCTTTGCATTGGAATTCAGTACATGGCTCTGTCAGACTGAATGTGCCAAGGACTTACACAGAACACTTAACCAGAAACCATTTACGAAACGCTTTCATCATGTTAGGTGCTAATCACAGGCGAAGCACTGGGTCTTATGAAGAATAATAGCACATCTTGCAAAGAATTGCTGCTGAACCTCTGGCTTTTTTCTAATACAAACAATTTAATAGCTGTTTAATTTGTTGGTTTTTCTATAAGGTTGGCGAGCGGAGGAACAAGCTGTCCACTTTGGTGCGTTTCCCCCTGACTGGATTGGATATGGCGCCCCACGTAGTGAAGAGGAGTCAGAGTATGAGGAACCTAAACCTGGGAGCATGGGCATCTTCATGGAAACAGCCCTCAGGCCAGAATCACCAACCTGCCGACATGACTCTCCCCCATGACTATCAGTATGACCTTTACGCTGTGTGTAACCACCACGGAGGAATGCACGGAGGACATTATACCGGTATGGAACTGGGTGTTACTATATAAAACATTGATTTTCCATTCAACAGAAGTGTCCTCCAAAGCCACAGGAAGAGTCAAACCTTTGTGCGTGTGTCACACATTCGTTCACTGCACTGAGCGTGGCTAGTGTGATATTGTTATTCTGGAAGAACACATTTTATTAGCATTACTCATCACTGGAGAGCAGCTTCATGTGTTGGACTGTCATCGCTTTGCTAGTCAGTTCATGGTGGTATAGAGAAATACTAATAATAAGTACTTCATTACAGTCTTGTTGATATTTTTGTCTTTTTTTATTAAACTGCAGCTTACTGTAGGAACTCAGTGGATGGCCAGTGGTACAGCTACGATGACAGCAGTGTAGACCTGGTGCCGGAGGAAGAAGTATGTACCAGAGGAGCCTACATTCTTTTCTACCAAAGACGCAACACCATTCCTCCATGGTCTGCCAGTAGCTCTGTCAGAGGTATGCCGTGAAATGATGGAAAATCAGATACCATACAATAATGAATACTGGCAATGGTATATTATTTATTACTTATATAGTGAAATATTAATTAGTAACTGCGGCAAATAGACAGGAGGATTTAGGGATGTAGAAAGAGAGTGACAACATCTCCATAGACTCTATAGTGACTCTTATACTTAGCCTGCTCCTACATAAAGGGAATAGTAATAATAGTAATTTGCAGCAGTGGACACATTTGAGAGGCGTGCACATAAAAATTTTATCTGCACTATTCCATAAAGGCTCATTTTAAATAGCCAGTGACTTTTCTTACAGCTTTACTGATTTTTCTCCTTTGTGAGTTGCTATGATACGAGTGTCTTTCATGTCTCGAAGCATTTTCAGAGTCAACACAACATGGAACATAAAATACCCTAAAGAATTCTCACTGTACATGTGCTCTCTATGTATGCATAGATGTGCATCCAATGATTTGATCAACTGATAAAGAGTTAAATATTGACATGCTGAGTTTTTTGGTGAACAGATTTCTGATGAAGAAGTAACTTGCACGGGGGCACTTAAAAATCAGCATCCAGTAAACCTGGTGACACCCACCTGCAGAATAATTATTAAGAACCAGCAGTGTCAAACACCAATGAGATGGCACAGTAGGAGGACCACAGACCAACTCTAATGTTAGATTAACTAGACTTTCATTAACCTCTTAGTCACTGCACAAGACAAGTTGAGCAATTGTAGCACAGGGTTCATTTTCATAAGATTCATGTTTTTTAAAGAGGTTTGACTTTTACCATGATGGATACGGGTACACAACAAATGCTGAAGAAGCCTGTTTTCAGGGGAGCTCCAGTCTAAAACCGCCAGAAAAGTATGTTTACCTATAGTTTCACCTGTTATTTTATATATATATAGATATATTTATAAGGATTATTATACAGTATATTATTATTTTATAATATTTATTATATACAAATTCTATATGCATGTATATTAGTTGTGTGTGTGTGTGTGTGTGTGTGTGTGTGTGTGTGTGTGTATATAGATATAGATATATACATACAGTATTTATAACATTTTTAACACTTTCAGGAGTGTCAATTATTTAATTTGGCTTTTTTACACCAACGAACAGAAAAATTCTCTTTCTTGTCAAAGTGAAACATGATAGGCAGTACAATAATAAAAAAATATATAAAAATGAATTCATTATTATTATAAAACAAGTATTCTCATCACAGTGTGATGTCAGTGTCTACCAGTCAGTATAGAGCTACATTTTCGGGTATCGTGGATCTGAAGTGCATACAATTAATATCTTTAAAGCTTAAGGGTAGAGCATCGTTACTTCAAGATTCTAAAAACTTTATCAAATTGAGTTTCTGGGGTGATGAAGGGTTGATATTTAGTGGGAGAGCGGAGCAACAGCTCTCACACTATTGTTGGCTCTTCATTATTATTCTGCCTGTTTCTTTGTTGGTTACTAGTCCTCTTGCTCATCGTTCAACTTTCTGAATGCGTGTCTTCTTTAGGCCATGTGTGCTTTTACTTTTCATGTTTTCAACTTTGCAACTTTTTATTTTATTTACCCTTTTCCATTGTTTTTTTTTTTTTTTTTTGAATGGCCATCTATGAGAGTCATCGTTCAACTTCCTGTCAACTTGATTGTACAATTTTACTAGAATATCCAGGATTATTAAGTGAGCATATTAACATACCTTTCCTCTCCCTCGATCACAGACACACAGCACAGTTTCTGTTAAACTGTCAACATTTCCAACACACAGCTGAATCAGATCATGTGATTAAGATCAAAGCCATGTCACTGGAAAGGCTATGGGGAAACAGTGGGACGGGTCGACCACCAACCATGAGGTCGGTGGTTCGATCCCCAGCCACATCTGTACCCCCCACCCCACCCCACATACAGGCATACACTGAAGGGACATAGACAAATACTGAGAATTCTTCTTATGACTGGTTAATTATGATTAGTAAATAATAACTCATTAATAATAAATTAATTATTAGTTAAAAATAATATTATGGGACTGTTCTCACCTCTTGCTGCTGAGCAGATGTCAGGAAATGAAATGTTAAACTTTCTGTTAATTGATCTTTTTTTCTTCTATCATTCTTGATTTTCCTGTATTTCACCTCTTTTATTTCACCTTCTTTTTAACACTGTCTTTCTTTTTTTTTTAATTTTTCTGTCCATCATTTTTCTTTTTACCTTCCTCGTACCTTATTTTCCTCTTTTTCCCACATATGTTTGGCCATCAAACTACTTTATTGAAGATTAAATAAGGCTCTGATTCAGTAAAAAAATCCAAAGTCCAACCTGTGAATATTATACTTATTTCCAAGCCTTTCTAATAGAAAAATTTTAGTTGCAAACTGGTAAAACTTTATCTCCTATTTTCTAATGTAAACTAAGGTGCCTGTACTTGTTTACACCATATAAATAAAATAGTAGCACGCTTTCATTAAGCCAGGCTTTTGTTCGACACTGAGATGACATGAAAAAAATACAAAAAACTGAAAAGTATTCATCTTAATTAGGGAAATAATATGCGCTAGCAAAGATAAAGGTAAGCGCAAGGTCATTCTTGACAGTCCAGTGAAGAGCTGCTTGAATAGATATTGATGTTTGGGAAATTTGTTATACCTAAATAGGTGAAGACTGCTGGAGACCACCGTAATGTCCATTTCTTAAAGCCAGAGAATGGACTTTATGTGCTATTTAGCTCGACTAATATGGGAACTGCATAAAAGAGTCCAAGCAAATACGGACATATTATGCTGACAGCACTCCTCCACATTAGGATATGATCTGGAGCATATTTCTAGCAGGAAATAGCAGAGGAAATATTGAAAATGGTTATATACTCTGGGTTTAAAGCAGCATTTTCAGAAACACATGCTTTGTTTTTTACTGTTAGTGTCTATGTGACATTTTATTTTTAATCATTGCTGAGTTTTGCTGGCCAACTCATATTCCATGGTGAACTAAAAACATTTATTGCAGATGTATAATGTGATCACTGCCCAGGGAAGGGCATGCTCATAGGTACTAGAAATGTCAGAATGTCTCTATTCATTAAGGTATCATCCACTACCATGAAACCTTCGTCCTCCTAAAGTACAACTATTGACCCCATCTGAAATAAAAAAAGAGCAGTCTTTTAACTGCTTGTTCTTGACTTTTTAATACAATTAATTAAATAAATGAATTAAAAATCAGTGATCTGTTAGTTCCCTTATTTATTTGACAAACATACACAGAAAAGGTTTTCAGTGTTTTCACTGGCCACTGGTAATCTGTCAGATAACAGTGTGGAGGCTCTTTTTTGTCTCTGGCATAGAGAAATGATTTTCTTTCTATTGAGATAAATGGGGTTTGTATATCGTCGACATCTGTTCCGTTATGTGCCCTAACAATAATGCGCCGACCTGCAGCCCCCATGCTTCTCTTAGTCATCTTTGTCTACTTTACGCAGCATACTGCAGCTGTGTAAAATCAATATATGACAAACCTCTAGGACCAAAATATGAACGTTAAAATGTGAAGTGCACTCAACCTCTCAGTCAAGCCTCAAAACAAACAACCACAAGCAAACAATAGCTCGATTTTTTATATTTG
This sequence comes from Anabas testudineus, assembly GCF_900324465.2. Lineage (NCBI taxonomy): Eukaryota > Metazoa > Chordata > Actinopteri > Anabantiformes > Anabantidae > Anabas > Anabas testudineus. Next base: position 15,396,518 of record NC_046610.1, on the reverse strand, counting down.
TCTGTGGTGTACCGTGTGCACAGCAATCAAACTCTGTTCCTCTTAAGATCAAACAAGTTTGCTTGAGAGACAGACCAGCATTAAGGTTGGGAAGTCGAGACGAGGCAAAACTTCAGGAACATTTTCTCTACATGTCTCTAAATTGTAAAATTAAAAACTGAAACAATTCTTCATTTGAGCCCTCTCGTATGTCCTCAGCAGTCTGTCCATTCAATTTACATAGTTGAGCAGAAACCATAATATATAATAATAGATAATTAGAGGTTGTCCATGAATTAAGGAACAGAATATGGGACACCATTTACAAAATAGCTTCATATATTTCAGTTAATAGTTACAACAGTTAATAGTTAATAATAATTTAATTATAGTTAATAATTGGTGTGTGAGTTTAGCCATTCCAAGCTTACGTGCTCTAGCTGGAAGTAAAAGTCTTGAAAGTTGAAATAATATCTTTTTCTCGGCAAAATATCATGCTCCTTAAGCAAAAGTTCGCCTGGAAAGGAACAAAAATATCATGGGAAAAAGATTCTCTTTGCCTAGTGTAATGCATATTTTATAACTTTGGGGAAAAAATATGACACACTGTGACATTGTGGCTGTTTGTCTTATTTTTGTTATAACTTATAATTTGACACAATCACACAGTGATGCTGTTTCTAATAAAATCCATTTGTTGGGGTGACCGTTAAGTGGACTTCACGCATAGAGTTGTGCTTCTTTGATCCTATATTTTCTTTCCTGCAATGGATATACAGTACGCCTAATCCTCTTTCTTGAGATGGATAAATGTGACAGATGCATTTAAGGGACTGGAACATCTAAGTGATGGTGGACATCCATCGATTCCAGCTTACAGGCTGGAGTTCAGAGAATACAGCAAAAAAAAAGCATATTTTTCATATTTAATGACGAGAGCGCTTCTTCCAATCAGTTGATTCAGAGATTTCAGATTTTTTTCATACCCAATTTAGATTTATACTCCTCCTTTAATCCATCTCCTCTCTATATCTCATAGGCTCCACAAGCTCATCAGTCTCAGATCACTGGCTAGTCCGGCTGTCTGGGGACAGCAAGAGAGGCAGTTTGGTGTCTCGATCCTCCACCACCTGTCCGTCTTCCATACCAGGCTCTCCAGAGTCTCCAGTCTTCCTTGACAATGGTTATAAAGAGGAAAGAGGTGAGAGCTGAGAAGGACAAATATTTTTGTGTAAATGTTTTACAGGACTTCAAAACTAAGACATGTTTTTCTCTACATATTTGTTAGGGGGTTTTGAAAGCAGGCCATTTGTCAGGGGTCTTCAGGGACGCAGTGTGAGCATGAGAGCCCCAAGCAAGACCAAGGACACCTTAAGCAAAGTGTTTCCTCTGCGCTGGTCCTTGGGTTCTAAGGACAGACGAAAACCTGACCCAGCGCCTCCATTAGTCCAAGAATCGGCCCCTGTGGAGCTGGTGCAGTACTTGGAATCAGGCAGACGACCCCGGTGCACAAAGGAGCCAATAGTAACATTGATGAATGAACCCCGCAGCACAAAGGCACGTGGTGATGGTAGGGCTGCAGCCAATGTCCGATCTTCCAGTGTTGGGAGTTTAAGTTGTGTCGCTAAAGCAGAAGACAAGCTGCCGCTAGAGTCTCAACAGTTCCCACAGGGCCAGCGGAGGCCATCAGACAAGACAGTTGTTCCAAGACGCAGCAAGGGAAGTCAGCTGAGAGATGAGAATACCTTGAATTTCAGCAGCAGTTCTAGCAGTAACACCCTCTCCAGGACGAAAGATGCAAGGAAGCAGAGCTGCTCCAAAGTGTCCCAGGATACTGAAACCAAAAGGAGCTCCAGTGCTGTAGTTCAGCCCAGCTACAGCACACCCAGTCTTCACGACGGGACTCTGAGAAGACAAAAAGGAGACAAGGCTGATAAGGAACATAATGGTGCATATGTAGAAAACCATAATTCCAAGAAAGGAGAAGTGCCCAAGAGCCATGAGGGACTTCTCGCCTTTTTCAAAGGCAACTTCCTGAAGAAGGATAAGGACTCAAATAAGTCCAGGGACAGTGAGTCAGGAAGAGGGGGAGGTCAGGAAGGAGGCAAAGGGACCCTCTCTAGACAGTCACTTTCCAATGGAACAGCAGGAGGTGGACCTGGGGTGGATGGGGGCAAATCTAATGTGTCAGGCTACCTTGGTGATGAGTTGGCGAATGGGAAGGTGGGACGAAGCACTGCTGACATTAAACGCTCCCAAAGCTCCTCCAACCTCCCCACCAAGGCAGAACAGAGCATGCGTAGGACAGCATCTCTGCACCGCAACGGTATGTCCACCGCTCCATCACGCAGCCTGAGCACGGACAAACCGTCTTACGGAACCCTTCAGAGGACTCGTTACAGCACAACCTCACTGGGGCGCAAAAGGACAGTCCCGGAGTCGAGCTTCTGACACAGAGACATTTGACAGACAGATCCGCACACTTGCAAAGAGCCTTTTATCTGATATGAAGTGAATGACGTCCTGACTTAAAAGCAATAGAGCTCAATTCACGATGATATGCCTTTTGTGTTCCCAGAGTATGAACTGGCTCAAGTGGTTTTGTAACATGGAGTTGAGAGACACTAAGCAAATGAAGGGTCTTCTAATGCTGGAACATAATGAGCAGAATAAAATGATGTGACCTGTCCATCCAGTGTCAGAGTCCATCTCTATCCTATTTTTTATAAGGTAAAACAAGTGCCTGAGATACTAGTATGCAGTTTAGACCAATGAGTTTAGAACAATATTTAACACTGGAAGCACGAAATCCCTTGCACACACACACACACACACACACACACATACAAATGATCATAATATCTGTATTTGTGTCTTATATTACTGTAGTGTGAGTGTTTGCATTGGTTGTTTGCTTACATCAGGACTCACTGATTGTGTTTATTAATTAAGAATGTAACGTGTCTACTTGACTCCGGTGCTTCAGGCTTCAGATTTTGATTAATATTGATTATTAATCTGTAATCTCTCATTATTGTTAATCAAAAGTATAGCAAGAATCAAAACTCAAAGCAGTGTTTCTTTAAAACATCCACTTGTCTCAGTGTGACCCAGACTGCGGTTGTTATTTATTCCATTTTAAACCTACAGTGGAAAGATCTCTAGCTGTAATAACTAAGGAGTGACATGCTGTACAATCACCGACCTGGCTTATTATTCGGCTAAATTCATCCCCAGGTCCAGTAGGTGTAATAGTCGATCCTGATTAACCCACCTGCAGAATGGGATTAAAAAATACAGTGTAATTTTAATGCCATATGCATCATTAAAGATCATTGTACGTGTTTGCTATATCATAATTTAACTGTATTAAATACATTCTACATTTATTTTTTATTTTTCTACCATTTTGATGAAATCACAGATTCCCTTCTTTTCCAAAGCTTTATCAACTGCATTCAGCCAGGGGCTTATATGAAGGTTGTGACCACAATTACTGTAGCGCAGCAGGAGCGTGTTGACTTTTTGTCCTGACCCCAATTGCACAATATGGCTGCATCACATGCATGTTCAGCTGAATCCATAGTTGGTGGCAAAAAAACAGCCTCCTCCATGATTATTATGAGCCACATGTGGTTATATGTGCACCTAAAATGGCAGCTCCAGAACATTAATATTTGCTCTCTGATGGTAAGGAATTCACACTAATGTTTGTTTTTGCCCTGCACCTGCGAATGTTACACCCTGATGTTACATCCAAAGTGTCATTCAGTAAAAACAATTCTCCACAAAAACAACTTGTTCAATGCCAAAAATGAAACATTTTAGTATTTTAGAGTGAGGCCAGTCCCTGAAACAGGTGAATTAAATCAAGTCAGACAAAGAAATAAAGATAAATGCAGTACACATCGGAGCACATTCCTTGTGCTTACAGTGTGTTTTCTGTAAGTCCCACTTATTAGCTCTCCACACTCCTACGAGAAGTCTGAGTGTACACTCTATTGCAGCTCTATTTACCACTTTAATATCTCACAAATCTCACAAAGTATACAGTCAACAGTGTCCTTGCAGTCTCTCGTCCTATATGAAACAGTAAACTTTGCCCACATTGTCACCTTCAAAGCTGTGATGGGATGTGAGAATGATTTTTAATATAAATAATAATTATTATCAATATAATATAATAATAATCAAATACAAATTACAGCGTTTTATGTTATTATATTTTGTTTCATTCTTTCTCCCACAGTACAGTAATCAGACAGAATTCAATTATAGTATTTCCTTTATGAAGCCAATGTTCTGAAAGTTTTGCTGTACACTTTGTCTTTACTTTACAAAAGTAATTATTACCATATATGATGACAGCCGTTTTATCTCTTTGAACTCAATTTGCAATCTCTGAAAGTTTTTATTTTGAGAGGAAAGGGCTTTTTTCTGCCCTAGATGTCCCCAGCCACTGCACTGATTGAAATGGGTGACTTTATAGTCACAACGTCACGTTCTGATTGTATGTGCACTGAATTCTTCCTGTATTAACTTTCAGAGCCGGGGAATGTTTATATTTTCATGATAAGGTAGTCAGAATAAGTAACCCCACACCTTGATCAAAAGTGTAATTTACAGGAAATGCTTATTACAGTGCCTCAGTTTGAACTACCAAGCAGTATAACAGTTGTCTTCAAAATAACCTTTTTTTTTATGTGGAAGGCTTGAAATGAAAAAGCAGACCTTGTTCTGGAAGACAGTTTTCTATGCATATCATCAGTGTGTATTTCATTGTGTTTATTTGTTGCTTTATTTAAATGTCGAACACTGGAATTAACATTTTATCATGTTTATGCCATGGACACTTTCATATGCATGCACATAAATGTTTTATTTTACAGTTGAGGGTTTGGGATTTCTTAGTGGAACCATACATCTTCGGATAGATTCTACTTTTCTACTTTTCCAGTAAATCTCGAAATCTGTGATCCAGTTTTTCAGCTTAAGCCAAGTCTTTGCTTTTGCTTAATTGCTAGGTTTGCTTTCTCGGTTCAAGGAGACTCGATGATAAAGTGTGACAAAAGGTAAAACGGTATTTTAGTGAATTGTATGTTTGTTTTTCTTTTCTTTAGCTTCTCTCTTAGCACCCAGTGTATGAAACATTCAACAGCTCCCAAAGATGTTTATAAGAAAGGTGCCTCTCTTCTCCGCATCAATACCGTCATTGTTTCACAGCCTTGCACTTTAAATAACTTTGCAGAAGTGGATGACTATTTTAATACATAATGTTTCTACCCTGAGCATGTTCCAGACCGAAAAGATAATATCTACAATTATTCTTGCTAATGGCATTAGTCAGTTTTGTCCATGTTTCAGTACATTAATCCATTAGAAATCATATTTTTAAGACTCCACTGAAAAGTCTGCTGGTTTTCCATTTTCATCATTTTTGTACTTGTAAAAAAAAAATCTTATTAATTTATTTTAAAACACTTATAGTACACTGTATTTTTTTGAGAACTTTAAATAGTGGTTGAATGTCTTATCCACTAACACCGACCCAATGCACCAATGCTGTTAGTCAAGTAGGTAATTAAAAAATGAAGAATAAAATACGGAAGATTTTTTTTTTTTTTTTCTAAATGTCAAGAGGGATTGATGGCAACACCCGTTTGAATTATGAGATTACCAAATACCATTTAAATATAATCACAAGCACTGACATTCTCTATCAAAAACTCAAAGTGGCAAATTTGACTAAAGAAGGTCGGAATTGAGGCAATTAGTTAAAAGTTAAAGGTTAAAGAAAACATGCCGTCTCTGCAGATTGTGCTCTTAACAGCCAAGCTGGCTTCATCCAATGTCCAACTGTCACAAACGTGCGTGTTATTACTTACTACATGTTATTACAGATGCTCGTCAAAGCTGATCATTTCTACCTTCTCCATTTGTCTACATCCACATCTTCTTGCATACGGAATGGAATAAATCCATCTGTTTTGAGGACAAGGCAGTAGATTACAGTTTATTTGAGAGATTAATATTTCTCAAACTGTAACAGAGCAAAGAGTCTAAATAGAGACACAAAGTCTGTATTGCATTATACACATATACATTTGTTTTTAATTCTCTTCCCATGGCTTGATCCACATGTGGCCACCTATACACAATGTTTACTCTGCCAAACTGAGCACTTCTGTTGTAACACAATATTTGTGAAATGTGGGTTAAAGATGTTTTAATATAGAGTTTTTCTACGTTTATATAAAAATGTATATATATTTGTTTATAAAGACATAAACGTGTGTGCGTGACAGAGGCAGGGACAAAGTGAATAGATATGCTAATCACTATTAGATTCAGAGTTTAGTGACTTGGTAACAAGATCTCAAGTTATCCAACTGAACTCACACACAGCGTATCCCATGTAACAAGTATGCTTACTCTGTAAAACAACAGTCTCTGCCTATTTGTTTTCTGTACACTATGGTATATTGTTTTATTTTTTAATACAAACGAATAAAAAAGATGTTATTTATCACTATGGCCTTCAGTCATCAGCTTTTACATTCTTGATTGTATATTATACTGTTAAAAGGAAAGTTGATGCTGTCATACACTCCAGACTTCCAGACCTTACTAATTGGTTTTGTCTTTTTTCCAGGTTGTATGTACAGGACTTTCTGAGGCACTTAGCATGGTGGAGTATATCAGAATATAGCAGAGCAGTGAGAGAGGGATGGGGCAGAGTAGAGAGAATTGATTTTAAGCCCTATGCTGCAGTTTAAGTAGGAAATTTTAGCATTAGGTGGCATACAGTAATAGAGCACAATTGATTTATGATTTGAGTCATTTAACAAGCTGAAATCATTGTGCCAGTCATGACTTGCTGTTTTTTTTCATCGTACAAACTGAATATCTTTGAAATAATAGAATATAATTTAGTTTGTACCAAGCAATTTTTGAGAAGTTCCTTTGGCCTTTAGGGACAAATGAATGCCAACAAACGACAAATAACAGAACACGATCTTGTTGAACGTAGCTAATCTCAACATTCTTATTCATACATCCAGCAGTTAGTGATCAACATTAGGAGTCATTGTCACCATTCAAATAACTCTAATGTACACTCTCTAACTCATGGAGGGCATATGGTTATGGGTTCATTAAACTGATCCTTTACTGTGCCTGCCTGGCTTTGTGTCCCGCCTGCTGCTTTCTGCAGCACCGTTTTCACAGTAGCCACTTTTAAAATAATTGTCACACTAGTTGCTGCTCTAATTTAATGTGAGATCATAACAAAAAGTTTATTGTGTATTCCAAATACAAAATTATAATTTCCAGTTACAGAATTGGAAGTAAATTAATTAAAATATAGGGAGATCTACAGAATGTTTTACCACCGACTCATTATCAGTTATCATGTAAGGTAGCATTATGAAACTCATGTTAAATTGTGATGCCACAGGACGGCCATGGTCCCTAAAAAATATGTGTAAAATGGTGGAGATATGCATATCTCTGTTTTCTCTTATGCATATGTACCGTAGAAGGACAGACAGGGGTCACGTTTAAAGGACAACTTCGAGAGCAGCATAACAAAGAGGAACTTCGTCAGGGTAGTCAACCACAGGGATGCTACAGATGTGTTAGTATTATTTTGATGAAATGTGTGTTTACTTGCTTATTGCGTGGTAAAATTAATACATGTTTTCATTTCAATGGTTTTGTTGTTGCGTTTTGGATGGCCGGTTATCTTAGTGAGTGTGCACACTGAACTTATATTTGCACTGAAATCACCTATTCAAAATATTAAAATAGTGTTGGGAGTTGTAGTCCAAATGCAAATGAGCCATGCGATCTTGTCCTGTTATAGTAATTTGCCGTCCAGGTTTGGTTTAAGGCTGGTTATGTACTGTAGCCTGTGTTTCAGCTAGTGAAATGTAAACCCAAAATAGCATTTAGTCTTTTTACTGAGTGAAGAAATTTTTTTTTTTTTTTGTCAACAACAGATACTGAAACATAATAATCTCCTCTAATCGTTGTCGGTGCGAGGGGGCCTTACGTGACAGCTAGACACAAACACGCAGACTGGATGGCAAATGTCATGTATAGTAGAAGGATATCGTTGTAATTTAACATTGTAATATGGTGCAGTAGATCCTAACTGACACAAATGGCTAAATTTAAAATGAGGTGTTGTGCCTCTTGCCTGAACATTCAAGACTGCACAGTAGAAAAGTATATGTGAGAGGAGAATAGAACTATATACCTCCATACTGCACAGATGTTAGACGTATGTTAGAGTATGTTTTTGTGGCATGTTTCGCTTCGCAAAGTAAAATAGGCAGTACAAATAGATTACTAGTATCATGCATAAACATACACACAAATCTCACAGTATTTTTATGCTTGATATCTTATTTATCTATTTATCTAATCTGTTTTTGCAGATGTTAGTTGTTTGCTTATGGTAGTGTCTTACAGATATGACACTCAATTCTTCCATTTTTGCTGTGTTAGAGATGTGACTGTGTCTGCAAAACGCGAGAATTGATTTTGACTCTGACAAACACACTTTTGAGCCATAGACACGAAATGCTTCACAAAGCACAGTCGTAAATGGTTCCGTTCGGCCGTTTGTTGAAAAGGACTTCACCCGAAAACCAGCACACTGGAAAGACATCGTTTTTAGGAGGTTTCACCAGCATCTCTTATAAAACTAAGCCACATGTTTAATTCGCTCGATGTAAGAGAGGATGTGTGCTTTCACATGATGCCCCTTAAATTATCTGCAGAGTCTGCTTCTGTGATTTTGTGGTGATATTTTCATACTTTGACTTAACGGTTTTAATGAAGAACTACAACAGCGTAATTTACTGTGTGTTCCCAGTACATTTACAAGATTTTTTTTTTTATGTAAAACTGAATTTATACATGTTTATAAAAAGGTTTAGATGGAAGCTTATGCAATTTAAATTGGGACGTGTAGGCCAGGCAACTAGCTTCAACCATCAATCAGTTCTTGGAGTATTTTATTTCTTTTATGAATAAAACTGTGAAGCTGGCTCTAGGATTCTACAGACAGACTGCATTGTTCCTATTAATTGATAAGCACAAACATTTACCACCACTTATCTTGATAATTTGGCTTAAGAATTGCCCATGTACACATACAGTATGTGTGCTTTGTTTTTCATTATAAGACATTTAATTATTCACACTCGGTAAACACTGATCGTTCATGTGAAATAAAATATTTTTACTGCTGCCTCAGACAGAAAGCAGCAACATTCTCTGTAACACTGCTACCTATTTATGTTTGAAATGCAAACTATTCATTAATATTACATGATTGCCTTTATTTATAGTTAGTTGCAGAGAGGCAGACAGAAAACATGAGAATATAGAGAAAAGGTTCAACATGAAACAAAGGTCCCCAGTCAGAACCGAAGCACGGATGATCCAGTTACAGTGGCAAGAGCTCCCATCATTTGGTTACCTAAATATAAAACAATTAAAAGAAATCATAAGGCAAATTTAAACAAACAAAACATACATTGTATTTGCATCCAGTTTCATACATTTTTCAAAAAATCATTTCTTTTACAGTATACATTTTGATTTATTACTACATCAGTGTTCCCTACAAAACAGATTTTTAAAAAAAACTTTATTATTAATTTACTGCTTACTGTAGCGATGCTTAAATTAAATAAGGACGGCAGATGTTTTGACATGAGTTTTTTTTTTTTTTTTTTTTCTTCGAAACAAACAAAACAACAGTTACACCAGAGTTTCTCATCCTTTTAGTATCAGGCCCTGCCCTCTGCAGGCCGCGTTATCAAACATTTGATATGTTTTTTATACATATAAAAAGATTAACTCATAGTTTCTGTGTACAATGAATCCCACAAATTGCATCTTGAGACTCCGAGAACTGGGCCAGCGAAAGGTTGAGAAACCCTGAGTTTAATATTCTTTTAGATTATAAATTAGACATTTTGTATTTACAGAACACTTTGGAAATAACACTTCCCAAACAAGTAATTTCACCATCTTATCAGTACAAAACATAATACAACTTAATATCAGTAGTAACAACATTAACATTACTCAACATAACACATCATTCACTTATCTTTGTGATCTTATATTTGCTACTACTTTTGCTTGAGAAGAAGCATTTTTTAAACCTTTGTGGTTGTAAAATACAGGTGAAAAAACTCTTGACTTGTAAAAATTGACAAAAATTTACATTGAAAAAAGCTGAACATAGTCTGATACTGTCACGAAAACAAAACCAACAAGAATTTGGTTAATTAACAGCTAACTTGATCTCTCCTGATTCAAAATTGGTACCACACTTACAGACTGGCCAGTGTAAAAAGCCAAATACTGTACAAATACTCGGGCTACTGCCATTAAAGAGAGGTGATGTACATTATGCTTGTCATTGTTTTGTTGTTTTTTTTTTTTCAAAAGAGGCGAAGAGGACTGTATGTAGTGACACATTTCCTGATGTTCTGCTAGAAGAACATGAAGGACCCATTAAATCTTTCCATTGATGCATCCTTGTATTTAATGCTATAGAGCCAGACATCATCTCTAGTGTTATGCTCCAACCACATGTTCTTCAGAGGTTAGTTTACACCAGCAAAATTGCATGAGGACACAAGAACAAGCAATGTAATATCTAGACCTCGGTGACGTCTGTCACAAACTTTTAATGGTCCTAAAGCTCACAACTTATTCCAATTGTTTGTTTTTTTTTCCCATTTTCAATAAAACAGTAGTGTACAGTTCTGCATGGTGTTTATCCACTAGACGGCTGCAGGCAAGGATTTGTTCCAAAGATGTACATAGTACTAATATATTCAATGTGTGTAGTTATTTATATCACTTAGTGTCTTGTACTTTATGTATAGCAGAGAGGAGGTGTATGGAGGTCGTAGAATTGTTTTTAGCTAATAGTAAATATCTACATCAGTTGAAAAAAACATTTCCTGTGAGTAAAACATTCAATCTGAACAAACATTTATTATGGCTCAATAAACTGCTGTTATTTTTATGTATACAGTACAATTATAATTAAACTTATCATTAAAGATCTAGTCTTAGTGTGACATCTTATATTAATAAAAAAAAAAAGATCTCCATATTATTTTGCTCCTTATGCTTCCTTTGAAAGTCAGGTGACCAAAGTTGTGCGATTCTTCTTTGTACAGCTGAGCTACTTGACCAAGATGGGTCGTTTCTTTCATCTGCAGAGCCAGTAAAGGCCATTCATGCTTTTATCTCCTCCAGACTAGACAATCAGTTTTCTTTAATCTGGCACCAGCAGGCGGAGCATCACAGAAACTCCTCTGTGTTGGTGAGAAGGTGGCCCCTTCTTTAAGATGCCTTTGATTTCTACACACAACTCAAAAAAGCCGCCCTACATACATTCCAATGTTCATTTTACACAGGTACTGTCATGCCAGTATTAGCGGAGAGACGTTAAACATGCAGTCTGACATGATGTACTGTAAGTATAACAAACATTAGAAGTGAACATCGACAAAGTTTCACACCCCTTCTCTGCAACACTGGGGCGCGCAGGAGTAAAAAATAACAACCCACCTCTGACACTAGCTCTTGAACTGGCTTACAAGAAGTCAACACTTACAACAGTCTGTTACATCTACTACTTGCAGGGTGCATTCACCATTGTACAAATAATTGTCTTTCCACTAAAATAAAGCACCTCATATCTGAAAATGTGTGCAAAGTGCAAAGGAGTAAACTCACTGCTGTAATTCATTCAATTATTCGGGTTGTGTGATTGTCAGTGATGGAAAACAACATTTTTATGAAGGTCTTAAAATAATGAATAATAGTGAAAATGTTTTTTAAATACCAGTTTGCTAATGCAGTTTGCTTTTGTGCTAATGTCCCGTGGTGTTTCATAGTTGTTACTGGTAGCACAGAGATGCAGTGTTGATTCAGGGTCTTATCCTGTGAGACTTGTTCACTGCGGGGCGTCATTGGAGGGTACCATTTCCTCGGGGGCTGACACCTGCTGAGCACCTTCAGGTACCATCCTCACACTCACACTGCCGCCTTCAGTGGTGCTCGGATTCACTCGGAACTTCCTGTTAACTGGGCGTACAGCTCTGAGAAACTGCCTCTTGAAGGTCTCACTGAGGATGATGTAGAGAAATGGATTGATGCAACTGTTGGCATAACCCATGCTAATGGCTATGTTGTAGGCATAGGAGAAAGCAAAGCTTGGCCTCTGCACCCCTAGGTGGACCAGCTGGAGGATGTAATAAGGAGCCCAGCAGATGAAGAAAGCCAGGCAGATGGCCACTGCCATCCGCGTCACCTTCTTAGTGCGAACCCTCAAACTCCGTGGAGGCAGTGGTGCCACGCTGGTAGACATGTGTTGGAGGATCTTGAAGAAGACCAAACAGATGATTATCAAGGGTACAGCAAAGGCTAAGAAGAACTGGTAGAGTGTAAACCAATACGTGTCTCTCACTGGATCAGGCAGAAGAAGAGCACAGGCCACCAGGCCGTCTGGGAGATGCATCAAGCCTGCGTACATCCACACAGGGATGATGGTGAGTAAAGACAGACCCCACACCAGTCCAATGACCAGCAGAGCCACGCAGGGTGTGCGGATGTAGTTGAAGCGGATGGGATGGACTGTAGCCAAGTAACGGTCAAGGGTCATTGCAGTGAGTATGTACGTACTGACAATTTGGCTGTTGGAGTCAAGTGCAGTGATAACCGTACACATTGCAGATCCAAAGTGCCAGCTACCGTTGCCCAGCAACTGGTGGATGAGGAATGGCATCCCAAGAAGAAACAGGAGATCAACAATTGACACATTTAAGATGAAGATGTCTGGAACAGTTTGTTTGGCTCGACACTTGGTTTTCTTCATGATGGTGTAGATAACTATACAGTTTCCCAAAATACCCAAAAAGCAGATTATGCCAAAGATGACGGGGAGAAAGGCACTGCAAGGAGGGGTCCCATCTACAGCTGGAGACAAGAAGAGGACGGAGAAGCAGAAGTTGAACGTCAAACAAAAACCTGCAGTAACCCCATACTGTGTGCTTTGTCTTTAGCATGAAAAGCAGTCACCACGACGCAGTGTATCAGCCAGAGAAGTTGAATAATGCAAGACTGATGTGTCTTGACTATTCTGTGGGATGCATTTTTTGTTTCCCTATGACAATGACTGATTTGTGTGTAATTTGACTCTTCAACATCACAACGCACCATAATAAATAAATAAATCAGATTTATGTGACAAAAAGTTAAAGACTAAAATTTGACAAAATCTCTGAAACGTGTATTAGACACTGAATGAAAATAATATTTTACTTTACTTACTTCAAGTTCGAGTTTACGTTCAGGTGATGACGGGTTCATATTGCTCATGTAATACATCAAGCTTGTTAAGATTAAGCCTGACTGTGCATGACTAAAATGATGCTCAACATACCCGGTGTCGTTGAATTGATGTCCCGGAGGGAAACATTAGAGTGGTTTAGGAAATCCATCGGTAAAATCCTGAGATTATCCAGCCTAGTAATTCCAAAATATTAATCACTGCCTGGCTCCCAAGTCAAATGCATCGTGGCACCTGCAAAACAGAGTGACTTAAAAACCTCTTGTGTCCTGTGTCACTGTGTCCTCTGAGTCTGAGCCTTAGAGACAAAGAGAGAGAGAGAGAGAGAGACAGAGAGAGAGAGACAGAGAGAGAGAGAGAGAGACAGAGAGAGACAGAGAGAGAGAGGACCACAGCGCGGAGTCCGTGGCGCTTCATGGAGTTGTGAGTGCGTCGCGGTTTATCACAAACCAGGACACATCACTGATGATGTCTGTAGATCCGCAGATGATTTTATTTCCCATAATTATTTAAAAGTTGCGTTAAAGAATCATTTGAGATCAAATAAGTGTGGGTTAGTGGGATGTATCAGCATTCATACACAGAAATGAACACTGGAAGACAGACGCACTCTGTAAGTCTATAATAATACTTATTATATAAATAAGTCAGTATTTAAATAGAGGTAACCACCGTCAGCTGTGGGCTTGTGAGCTGCAGACAATGAGCAACAGGTGGATCTCTCCAAGCTACAAAATGAATTCACTGACTGCTTCATCATCACTGGCGCGTATGAACAGTTTGAGTCCAAAACACGTTGCTTTTTTAAAATTTATCCCAATCAGCCACTAGGTGGCGCAGTTCCCCTCATTTACAGTTCCCGCATGTGTCATGACATGAAAATTGGATGCAAAAGTGTGGATTTTTGTGGGGCATAAATAGATTTCTTTTGAAGCCCGAGGCTTTTGTGCTCTACCACAGCAATGGTTTTTGGCAACTCAATGCAATCAGTACCCTGATATAGTCTGCTCTGATCTCAGGGTAAATTGATGCATGAGATGAGCTCATGGGATTCAATGGATGAAGGTGGAGAAAACGAGATTGTATTATGTGTGTGACATTGTTGATGTGAGTGGGTGTGTGTAGTTATGATACTCTAGACACCAGCAACAAAGCGAGATCCTGTACTGTGGCCTAAAGTCTTTAAATTTAAGGGAAAGACTTCATGGGTTTAAAGTTAGTTAGATTTTTGGGTTGGTTCAGGTGAAGGTCAGGAAGGATTAGCTTTGGGAACGCTACAGGTCAAATTATGATTAGACTTTTTAGTTTTCTCTGATTCAAGATTCAGGAGCTTTATCGTCTCATGCACAGCAGCAAGGCTCGATAAAGCCCCAGTCTAATAATGTTAAGTGTTAACTTTATATGAAAAGTGATCTTGTAGAGATGATAGTGTGTGTGGATCAGGCTTCGGGGACAAGAATTTGTGGAGAATGTAGATCTTTGCAAGTTCTGAAATACGCTCCTAAAACGGTATATTTGAGGAATATTTATTTGAATCAAAAGAACCTGCGTCACACTCTCAAGGTCTCCGTGTTCATGCTTTCAGTCCAGGTATCAACCGGGGCCAGTTCAAATCTGAGAGCTCACATCAATCCAATCTCTTCCTTGTAATGTTTGTTGAATCTCTCCAGGTTAAAGGTCCTAAACACAGCAGGCTGTATCAAACAGGATGACCTTTTCTTTCCTTCTATCATTCTACACACACCTGTAATATTGTGTGTGTAATATTCTGGTTGTACTGGTGTGAAGTTAGAAATTCAATGTTGTCATAAACACAAACACAACATTTAGATTTTTTTATCCAAAGTGACAGGGGCTAAGGTGGCTCACTATTGCTTGTTCATGACTTATAGCTCTCATTCTGTGTATTCTTGTAATTGCCACGTTCCCACTAAGTGGATGTTTACACTCAGTAAAAATCACCAGGTGTGTTAACCAACATCTTGCTGCAGCCACTGTGTCACATTTTATCACTGTGCTAGTGAAACCCTCTTTAGACTAAATGTCAGCGCCCAGGACCTTTTTTAATACATAGATTGAGTTTCTACTGGTGGTGAAGATGTTTTAAAATGCCACATAAATGCAGTTGAATTTCTATTTCGCATTTGTATCACAAATTGAAAGCAGTTTCGGAAAGTAGAATTGTGACATCAGTATTTGTATAAGACCCACAGAATATTCATCAGTTTATCATCTATGCTGCCATCTTGAGCATACCAGCTTCATCGTCTCTTTCAGCCCTCCAGTCAGACCTTGTCAAACAACGTCATCCTACAGATGTGACCTTCTCCACATTCTCTTATAAAAAATTTCTTACATAAAACAAACTATTTTCAGTCCAGTTACAATTACAGCAGTAGTGAAAGTAAATACAGTAAAAAAGAAGTATATTTATTGTCATCAGTTGATCACTCATGCCCCATTTAGGACACAAAATCAGCTCATCTAGATTATTTGGGATTTCTATTAAGACGCAGTTCATGGCTCTCCTGTTTCCATTTGCCCCATCATCAGCAAACAGGAGACCAAACCCTCTTTCCACTTTACTGAACATACCATACCACTCAGTATGCTGCTTCATGCTCTGACCCTTGCACACAGTGCCAGCTCTATTCTGAATAGTGTGCACTCACTCAAGCAATATTAACCTTTCACTGTATATGTTTATTTTTCTATATCTTTAACTCTTTATGTACAATGGCCCAATGTGCACAGAATTAAACCCACGGTTGGTCCCACTAATCTGACTCACACGGGTAAAATATAAAATCTACAATAGTCCTTAAAATCACTAGAAGTACAGTGACGTCAGACAAACATCTAGCATGTTTTTGTTCTGCTTCTTTGTTAGTG